>NC_136590.1:10409837-11009837 GCF_910589615.1 Taurulus bubalis | reverse complement strand
CCAACAAGATGAGAAAGCAGCTTTAGTTGCAGGGTGCAAGAAGTGTGCAGACTATGTGCGGGTACATGTTATGTGACGGAAACAAGTAATTGCCATTATGAAGGAAAGAACCTTAGCTATAAGTATTTCACTTTAGTACGTTCTAACTTGTCCAGCTGTCAGGTGTTTTAAAAGCAAGCCTAGACTGTAAAGACCTTAAAGACATTACATTTCTTTCTTTCTTTCTTTTAGAATAATGGATTACAGTGTCAGTTTATAGATGTTTGTGACTATCATTCTAAAATGGAAGTCTTGTATTTCTTCTCTGTGAGGTTGATTTCCCATAAATAGCTGATAAATGTCACAAACTTAACCTCAGATTGTTTGCCATATTTGCAAAAATAAAATCATATTTATTTGTAAAAAAAAAGAATTTAGACAAATAGTGCACCAGATGGTTTTAACATTATTTAACTCATGACTAGCAGATTAGAGCTGAACTATTGCATGTGTTTCCTCGAGCTGTGACAACTCAAACAATCCCATTTCTTCCACCGAGTACTCCACTGTCCGGAGTTTGAAGCTCTCCGCAGCTCTCTGGCTTTTGCCAACGAAACGGATCGGTCACTTTTTAAACTGCGTCAAGCCAACCAAAAATAGGGAGGAAAACACCGGATATTACAAGACTTGGTGTTGAAATAAAAGCTTTTTCAACTCAGTTTTATAAATGGAATCCTATCCGCAACAAATATGAGAAACAACCACATATGAACACATTCAGAATGTATCATGGTTATCATTAAAGGAATTCATTCAGTTAAATTTACAGAAATGTGGTTTAATATTTAGGTTATAACTTTGTGTGGAAACAGTGTCTTTATAAATTATTTTTATTCTATTTGTATTTTCTTCTCGATTTCACCAGTACAATCCTTTTAATAAAGCATTATGCATATATAATATTTCATTTAAGTTACTGTAATAGTATACTGTCTGTATAATATTTCTGTTATTCTGGATTATTTACTGTTTTTTTTTTATTATGGTTTTCGTATTGCTTATTTATCATATTTATTTTGTATTTTTGTAATGTCTCTTGTGTGCACTTTACACTATACTGTTGTACTCCTGTAAATGTCCCCACTGCAGGATTAATAAAGGATTATTTTATCTTATTTTATCTTATTAATATTATGATGTACCCTTGAAAATAAACACATCAGCGTGAAACAAACTTTACTGATGTTTCTTTTATCGCTTAAATGTAGCCTATATATTGTTTAATTAAACTATATCCCACTATACTGTTTTGGGTCATCTTAATTGCTTTTGAGTGAAAGGAAGCTTCTTATTGTGAAAATCAAAACCGGAATTCATGATTTTCATTGACGTGGATCACTTGTTGAGCGGAGCGCACGCACAGGAAACCCCGCAGTAACAATCTAATTTCACAAAGGATACGACTGTCCTAACTGAGGGACCTATTTTATGTCAACGTACCACTAATTGTTGCGTTTATCGAGACTCTTTCCTTTCTCCCTGACTATTTGTTTGTCGGGGTGTCAACGCCCAAACAGGCTGAACTATTGCTCTCTCATCACAAGTGGTCATCATGTCTGAGGAAGAGGCTCCAACTCAGCAGCCACAACCTGAACAGGAGGAGAAGAAGCCCGACGAGCCTTCGCCGGCTGCTTCAGAGGCTCCTGCGCAGGAGTCGGTGAGCAGCCCTGCAGCCGAGGAGCAGCCCCTCTCCTACCGGGCTCTGGTCCTGACGGGCCACGGGGGCTACGAGAAAGTCAAGCTGCAGGTGAAGACGCAGAAGCGGCCGCAGCTATGCGCGGGAGAGGTCTTGGTGCGCGTCAAAGCGTGCGGGTTGAACTTCGCCGAGCTCCTGGGCAAGCAGGGGCTGTACGAGCTGCTGCCCGCTCCGCCTGTCATCATGGGCATGGAGGCCTCCGGGGTCATCGAAGCCGTCGGGGAGGGTGTGACCGACAGGGAGGTGAGTAAAGGCCCCCCGAGTGCACGCGCACCCACACAATACCACAAAGACCATGAACAATGTCAGTCATGTGATGTTGGAGCTGCTGAGGATGTAGTTGTGATTACTGACTTGTTTCTGTGGAAAGTGTTTTCTGGACTGTGGAAATGTGCTTCCTATTGGTTCTCAGTGGCACATGGGTTGTCACTCCTGGCCAAAACGTGCTAGTAATCTTTTCCGCTAAACACTAAACCAGAATTTGTTCTCTTTAACCCTCTAATGGCATGACTTTGTTTGGGGGGGGGGGGGACAATATTTCACCCCATGGCAATGTGTGTCATTGTCCATCCAATGACATGCATGCAAAAAAACACGCACACACATGTTTTTTCAATGAATTGTCTGAGAATAGTGAAAAACGCCCGTCACAAAAAGAGGAAGAAATTGTTTCTTTTGTTAGTCCAACACAAATATCCAAGATTGCAATGATATAAAACACAGACAAGCAGATAATCCTCACAATTGAGAGGCTGGAACCAATACATGTTTTACATTTTTGTTAATTTGCCAATTAATTGATTATCAAAATGAATAACTATTTGTACAAACAGCCCTTTTGTATGTTTTAAAACACTTCTGCACAATATGGTGTGGATGCACAGTGAAAAAAGCAGAACCCCTTCATAAATAACTTCTTCCATTAACGTAACATGTTCTCTTCATGTGTGGAAATAGGTTTTCTTAGAGCATTATGACTAGTTCCTGTGTTTGATTTAAAATGTGTCCTTGAAGTGTGTTTACATTCCCCCCTCCCCCGCCACAAGAGTGAATTTACCTTCTTCTTGATAAAGAGCTTTCCAGAGGTCGAGTTTTATATGTGCCTTCTTTAAATCCAGTCAGCTGCAGACTGGTCTATTTGAAGCATACAGGCACCTTATTCCCTGCAGTTAAAGCATATTTTCCTGAGATACTGCAGAGCTGATCCCAGATCATCCAGAGGCCACTGGTTATGTGGACTCCATTTATTTTTACTACAACATGTGGAGGATAAAATAAAAACCCATAGTGACTCATTGCAAGCAACCTCGATGACTTTATGCCACAGGCTTTTGCAAAATCTCCAGTTTTCATTTGGAGTTTCAGATTTGTTTACTTCATATAAAGAATCAAAGCAGCAGAATGTGAAGGTGCTTATGTTCTACGCTCGTGCATGAAAGATGCAAAACACTCATATTTGCATGAATAACAGTTTTTCCCTGTTGTGTCATTGTGTTTATAAGAGCTGCGTTATTTGTCTTGTATGTAAAGCTCAGCAACAGATTGCTCCCAAGCAGACTTCCTCATTTTCTCTCATAATAATAAGTTCAGCCTTCCATAAACCGAATAAGTTTTTTGCTTTAGGATCTGAATAAGTTGAACCATGAACTGCTGTTCTTGACACTTATTCAAGAGAAGTGAAACATTCATGGAGCGTTGCACAGTTAATAATTGTGCATCCGAGCCACAGTTTGTGCCTCTTGTGTTTTAGATTACAGTTACCTAAAAAAAAATCTAAACCTGTTTCCCAAGTTGTGCCTATTTTTCCTAAACCAAACAAAGATGTCAGCCGGAAAGGACACATGTCCTCGCTGAATATACACGGAACGGTTTCATTTCACCCAGACTGTTGGTGTCTGTTTTGGAACTACCTCCAGAGCAGCTGCAAGTCTTTTTTTTAACAACCTCGATTTTGCATCCATACATGCACCACCAATCTCATCTGCATTGGACTTCAGTCAGTCTTCCAGAGAGGATGTTTATCTGCTAGCTGTTGCTTCCATTTGTAACCAATCCGATTGTGAACACATTATGAGACTCAGTAACCATATTTAGCCGTAACGTGAACAAGGCCATAACTTCAGTTAGTCAGTCTGACTCCTCGTCCTCTATCAACCATACACATCTTTTCTTGGCTTATATTAGGATTTACAGGCCATTATTTAATTTAACATATGTGTTTTGACATACCGAAGCCCCTCCGTGTCCCTCTGTGTCAATATGGAATTCCCCTCTTCCTCCTCCACATTACTACACTCCTATCCAGCCCTCCTCTCGTTCCTCCCTCCACCCGTATCTCCATTTTCAAGAGCAAGAATCCTATAGGAGTGGTGCGCTCCCAAAACCACCTTTTTGTCTGGGAAGTAAGCAGCAAAACACCACATGCAGCAGTGCAGGAAATGGTGTAAATGTAAGGATCTTAAACAGGTTAAAAATGAACAAGCACTGAGTATGAGCATTGTTTGTGAGGAACTGCAGTGGACACGCAGAGCAGCACACAATCACATGTTTACAAGGAGAGGCTGATCCTGTTGTAATCAGGCCAGATCGAGCCGGGCTCCAGCAGCAAGGCTTCTCCAGACGAGGATAGAAGGGTGTGGCTGGTTGGAAAGCAGACGCAACACATGTGTGATGTGGGGTCTCTTTACAGCTCGTCTTTCCAGTTAAAATGCATCGACAGTTATGCCTCATAACTTGATTGATATTTTTGGAAGACTGAGCAGTAATTGCCGCGTTCAAAGAAATACACCAGCTGTTCTGCAAATAAACTCTTTAATCTACTTAGTGTTGTGTGACGAGAGGATGTGTAGCAGTGTGTTGTGTATTCAGCTCAGTATATTGACAATTATCTGGTCAATTTAAAGCAGATGCCTTGTGTTTATATGATTATGCATGGATATAAACAGCAGTAAAAACTCTTGCCTAACTTAGTTTGCTGGCACAAGTTTTGTCGTATCTAATTCAAATAAAACTTCACTGTCCTACTTCAGACATCACTTCAGTTACCTCAGTTCATGTCAGCATTACAGGAAATGAGCTAAGCCTTTTTTATAATGAACCATCATGGGTTTTTTGAGGTCACCCAGTGGGTGTCTAAAAGTGTTTCATAAGACCAGAGGTTGAGAAATTGTATCCATCCCAAAAAGGAGCTTTTGAGTCATCCGAGGTGGAAGTTAAAGCTGAAAGTTGGCGCTATTGGAGTTATCTCACTCAAACAGACAACAGGTGTGTGTGTGTGTGTGTGTGTGTGTGTGTGTGTGTGTGTGTGTGTGTGTGTGTGTGTGTGTGTGTGTGTGTGTGTGTGTGTGTGTGTGTGTGTGTGTGTGTGTGTGTGTGTGTGTGTGTGTGTGTGGCATCTGTCTATTGTGATTGGTTTGTGCGTAGCAGGAAGTGGGTGTGGCTCAGAGGTCTTGAGGCTGCTTTAACAGGAAGCAGAGCAGCGTTCACAATCGGCTTTCTTTCCTGAGTCCGTCACTCTTTTTGGCAAGTTTCACAACACCAATGATATTTTTCTAATAACGCTGGAAGAAGCCAAGGCACAAGGCAGGAACAACATTTCCCATAAACCCACTTGTTTGAGCTCATTTGAACAGAAACAGTTAAGCAACAGGTTTGATGTCCATCCATCCATCCATTATCAACCGCTTATCCGGTACAGCGCCTGTTTTACAGCTGCAGCCGCACCGATCCGTCTGTCGATCTCCCGCTCCACCTTACCCTTACTCGTGAACAAGACCCCGAGATACTTGAACTCCCTCGCTTGGGGTAGGCAGTTTGTCCCCACCTGGAGGGAGCAATCCACCGGTTTCCGGCAGAGCACCATGGCCTCAGATTTGGAGGCGCTAACTCTCATCCCTGCCGCTTCACACTCGGCTGCAAAACGCCCCAGTGAATGCTGGAGGTCACAATCCGAGGAGGCAAACAGGACCACATCATCCGCGAACAGCAGAGAGGCGATCCCGAGACTCCCGAACCGGATCCTCTCCGCCCCCTGGCTGCGCCTAGATATCCTGTCCATGAAGGTCACGAACAGGACCGGTGATAAAGGGCAGCCCTGGCGGAGGCCAACACCCACCGGGAACGTGTCTGACTTACTACCGAGGATACGAACACAGCTCCTACTGCAGGCGTACAAAGACCGGATAGCCCGTGCCAACGGGTCCGGCACCCCATACTCCCGCAGCACCCCCCACAAAAACCCCCGAGGGACCCGGTCGAAAGCCTTCTCCAAGTCCACAAAGCACATGTAGACTGGTTGGGCAAACTCCCAGGACCCCTCCAGTAGTCTTGCAAGGGTAAAGAGCTGGTCCACTGTTCCACGACCGGGACGGAATCCGCACTGCTCGTCTTGAATCTGAGGTTCGACAAGCGGTCGGAGCCTCCTTTCCAGCACCCTGGCATAAGCTTTTCCCGGGAGGCTGAGCAGTGTGATGCCACGATAGTTTGAGCACACTCTCCGGTCCCCCTTCTTGAAGATGGGAACCACCACCCCGGTCTGCCAGTCCATGGGCATTGTTCCCGACCCCCATGCGACACTGAAAAGGCGTGTCAACCAAGACAGCCCAACAATGTCCAGCGCTTTCAGCATCTCAGGGCGGATCTCGTCCACCCCTGGCGCCTTGCCACCAAGGAGCTTTTTGACTACCTTAGCGACCTCTGCCAGGGATATGGTTTGATGTGATATAGTTTAATATACATGTAACGTGTTTAGAGTTGGTCGTGAGGTCTAAAAATAACATTTTTGAACTCCTGTTAAAAAATAAATGATATAATGATGTAAAGCTGAAGGAAAAGCCAAAGAGACTGATGGCCGAAAAACAAAATCTCCAATCTGAAAAATTCCCAAATTGTTGTTTTCTTTTATTTATTAAGGATACCCAATAGATAATACAAAATACTGAGAGTACAGATAGGAGGTTTTTCCCCACTTTTAATTTTGCAGATAGGAGGTTTTGCAATTTTTCCATCGATATTTACTGGTAAACTGAACTGGAATGCAAAAATGCATTTGCATTTGCTGGTTACAGCTTCTCAAACGTGAAGCCTTGGTGCTTTTTGTGTTATATATGTCAGTAGACTCGGGTTCTAAAATGTTGCCACCTTGGGCACATGGAAATTGTGATGGGCATTTTTCACTATTTTGCAGGCCAGACATTGGTAAAGTAAATATTTGGCAGAATAATCGATAATGGAAATAATAATTTTGTTGTTTCTGGTAAAAATGCCGTCATAATGACCGGGTATCACAAGATGACTCTGAGGATCATTCCTTTATAAGGATGAATGTATGTTGACAGAGCACAGCAGCAGTGTAATAACTTGCCCTCGTGTCATTTAACAACGAAAAAGCATCAGATGATTTCCTGCCTGCTTGACCTCAATTTTCCATTTGACGAGAGCAAAATGGTGGTGACACAAGAAATTGAGCTCATGAAAAAGGCAGTTTCTTCTCATACTCACATCCTTCTTGGGCTACATGATTATACAAGATTATTATTATTTGTAATTTTCATCAATATTGAGATCATGATTATAAATCCCGGTTATTCATTGATTTTAGTAATATTTTGTTATCACACTTTCACATTGAAATGAACCGCACTGCTTTATCTTCCATGTTGTTCTACATTTCTGCTAATATACAAATCTTCATCAAAATAAAACGTATTCAAAGAGCATCTCCTAGAGGCAACATAGAATTGTACCAAAACATTTGACCCCAAAGGAAATCCAGAAAGTGCTGCTTGTGCTAGTTAACACAACTTTGAATGAAAATAAGACATTTTCGTAACAGCATATTGCTCTTCTACTCTGTACTGCAGCCGCAACATTCAGCAACATTTTTCACAGGCTACCGCTGAAGGGTGCGCACGCTACGTCATGACAGCTCCCCGAAAGTAAAGCCAAAACATCTCAATCCGTCTGGCTGTTAGTTTAGGAGGCGCTTGATTTGATGTGCAGCTGAGTTTTTTTCGAAGAGAAGCATGTATGTAACGTCAATATCGGAGTCGACGTTAATTTAATTGTGGGAAGTCAAAATTGTGATTGCAATTCAAATTAGATTAATTGTGCCGCCTGTCCTACTCATAGCCTTAAAGCAGTGGTGTCAAACTCGTTTTCACCCTGAACCACGTCAGCATTATGGTTGTCCTCAAAAGGCCGATTGTAACTGTAACACTGTATAAACTACTCCCTAACATATTTGCATTTGATTGTTTATTCAAGTGTAAACATATTGTACATGCATTTATAAATATAAATAAGCACATTTCTCTATTACAACAGAAATCCATTTAATTTAGGGTTAATTAAACAATAGTCTATCAAAGAGCAAACTGTGACTTTACACTGTAAGGCAGCATAGACTTTAATTTTAAGACGATCATATGCCTTTCAAGCTGTCTTGGGCCACATAAAATGAAGTGGTGGGCCGGATAAAATGTATTTATTTACTTTGTGGCCTTTCCTCAGGTGGGGGATAGAGTCATCGTGTTGAGCCGCAGTGGCATGTGGCAGGAAGTTGTCGTTGTGTCCGCCAGCCACACCTTCCCCATGCCCGAGCAGATGAGCTTTGAGGAAGGTGCTGCTCTCCCCGTAAACTACGTGACCGCCTACATGATGCTGTTTGAGATGGCCAACGTGAGACCAGGCAAGAGTGTTCTCATCCATATGGCAGCAGGTAAGAAACACACTATGAAGACACACATTCAAACCTAACGCATTGAGTGTATTCTGAACACTGCATCATTTACCCAGTTTAGTACAAATAAAATCAGTGGTGTCTGAAATGCTGTTCAACAACTAATAATGAAGTTCTCTTTTATTCTTGACTTGATCAGTGTCACTTGAAAATATGACATATAATATTGGGGATGCAACATTCCTGCAAGTCATGACAAAATCCAACACATTTAAAACTCTAATATTCTCAAAAATGTGTGCAATTTGGATGAAGAGTTTGCTAATTGAATCGTCATTTAAGGTATACAAAAACAATGCTGGTTACAGCTTCTTTGTCAGTTACCACTTATCTCTGTTTTATGTATTTGTGGATTGAATATCTTTAGATTTTGTTATTGGGAAAAATAATGGGGAATAATTAGTTTTTTTAAAGTTGATGTCATTTTTCAGTATTTCTGACATTTCATGGACAATTCACTGTACTGAATTGACAAATATATCAACAGTATACACATAATAAATGAAAAAAAGTGATTTTTAGACATGATTAATTTCCTCAAACAGAATCAGTTGGACAGACCTGTAAAGAGTCACGCAGCTCCTTCACGCCGGGTCACTAATCACTTATTTGAATGCAGCCGCATTTCTGCTGCGGCTGAAAAATTATCATACGAGAGTCCGTCGGTCATAGGTGAAGTGTGTGTGTCTGTGTCTGCGTGGTGTTCTCATAAAAGCGTATTCATAAAATGGAAAACAGGATCATTATCAGGCATGGTTGCTTTGGCAACACCTGGCATTTAAAAATGGTGCGCTGTAACAAGCAAATATGTCTCATTTGCTGTTGAGATGTTTGTGTTAAAATAACCAAGGTGGAAATAATTATATGCATTTTCTAAAAGTACTAAACCAGAAATTGAGAGCTTATCCATTGCCTCTCAATGGCTCTCAACATGGCGACGGCTGAGCTGGCGGCTTGCAGCCAACGACACTAAAGCTGCAAAAAATCAGAGGCACTCAAGACCTTTTGGAGCCTTCACACTCAATGCACAAATTGGGATGGTGTCATTTAAAAACAAAAAGATCACTGTGTATTATAAGTCCCATAGTTTGAATACATTGTAATATTTGTATAATGCATTATTCTCACTGTCATAATGCATTACAATGGGATTATATATTACTTGAAGTGATAATTGTTTGCTCCAAAAACACAAAAGGTTGTACAAATGTTTGAGCAAACAATAAACACTTTACTCATCAAATCTACATTGCATTGTAAAAAGATTTTAATGTATTACAACTATATAAATGATTACACTATGTTCCTGACATAAATATCAGTAAGTGACCAACAATTATGAAGTATTATGATACTGGACCATCGATATAATGTGTTATTGTTATACAGAATTATTCATATTTATGAGTGCTTTTAACTAGATTAGACCGTGCTATAAGAAGATTATAACATATTATAAGTATGCTTTATAATGCATTATAGACATGTGCGTAATAAAAAGTGTTACCAAAATCCCTCGTGGCATTTTTGATCATCTTTAGCTTTTGTTTATTTGAAGTAATTAATTATGTTTAAAAGATGTTAATTCTGCGTTCCCTCAGATAGCTTTGTGTTTATCAACCACACCCGAATCCAAGTACACACTTCAGTTAATATCAGCATCCAGCATCGCGGCCCAGAGCTCTTCTGCATCCCCCCTCTCTCAAAGGCCACGTTTCAGTGTTGAGTGTGTGTGGGTGGCTGTCAGCTGACATGTATGAATCAGCCCCATGAGGCCATGGTGTAGGAGAGGGCAGGAAGTATTACTGGTGAGCTTGCACACCCAGGCAGCCAGCATTTTGTGTGTGTGTGTGTGTGTGTGTGTGTGTGTGTGTGTGTGTGTGTGTGTGTGTGTGTGTGTGTGTGTGTGTGTGTGTGTGTGTGTGTGTGTGTGTGTGTGTGTGTGTGTGTGTGTTGAATGACTGATCCATTATGTGGTATTATGTGTGAAAAAGCCAGTGTAGTTTATTGTTTGATTTTATCACCGAGTTTTTCAGAGAGAGATCAAACAGAAGTTGAACAGCTTTTTACATTGAAAATTGAAATGCCTGCGGTTACTTTTCTCACTTCAGTTTGATTCTGCCCGTATAATAGGTGGTGTTGGTATTGCTGTCACCCAGCTGTGTCAGACTGTGCCAGATGTGACTGTTTTTGGCACTGCATCAGCCACCAAACATGAAACTATTGCCCAAGGCGGCGTAACTCACCCCATCGACTACCGCACCAAAGACTACGTGGAGGAAATTCGCAAAATCAGCCCGAAAGGTGAGAAAACACACAACTGCTTGTACTGTACTGTTGTAGTGTTTAAGCCCAAAGAACACAGACATCCATACCTTTCTTGCTTGGCCAGTAAATGTATGGATGTCATTCAATTTAATGGCATGGATTTAATGTTAACAATGTGTCGGTGGCTTTTGTTTCTTGAATAACAAGTTGATAAAGGGACATTCAAAATATTCTCATCCTTATTTTTCCTCCCCATCCATCTTTTCTCTCTGCAGGAGTGGACATCGTCCTTGACCCACTCGGTGGTTCAGACACCCAGAAAGGCTTTAGCTTGTTGAAAACTTTGGGCACACTTGTAGTCTTTGGTAAGTCACCTGGAAACAGAAGTAAACAAACTGTGTTAATTCATTTATTCACTCTGCCTCAATGTAATTGTTTGTGTGTGCCTATTTTAACAGTTTTCACTACAAAACTAATAATACTTAGAACTTTTAAGTGACATTTTTAATGTGTTGCGGCTTTTATGTTTTTATCATCTCTAACCTTCCAGAAGATAGCTATAAATAAATTCATCTGTGTGTGTGTGTTCTTTTAAAGTACATTGTTCTATTGTTTGTCATTCAAGGTGCAGCCAATTGTGTGACAGGCCAGAAGAAGAACCTGTTGGCCATGGCTAAGACCTGGTACAACCAGCTCTCGCTCACCGCGCTCAAACTGATGCAGGCCAACAAGTCTGTCTGCGGCTTCCACCTGGGCTACATCACCGATGAGGAGCTCATCAGCAGGACGATGTTCAAGCTGCTGGAGCTCTACGAGCAGGGAAAGATCAAGCCGCGCATTGACTCATGCCATCACTTCGAGGAGGTTGGTTTGATTATGTTTTTAAATCTAAAATATGAAAGAGGCGCACTGTTACTTAAACATGCATGATAGCACTTTCTGGGCTGAGGTGAAACAGAATCTACCTCTACATCTCTTAGAAATTACAAGAACGTAAAGGATGTACAAGAAATAGGAAAAGATAAGCTTAGCGTGGCACAAAGACTGCAGCAAGGGGAAATCGCTGTCCTGGCTCTGGCCGAAGGTAAATACAAATCTACAAACAAGACTTAACGTATTAATTGGTGAACTACTGACCTTCTACCTTCTGACAGTCAGCCTAGCTGTTCCTCCCTGTTTCCAGTCCTAATGCTAAGCTAAGCTAACCAGCTGCTGGCTATAGCTTCATATTTTTAGAGTGGCATCATCTTCTCATCTAAATCTCGGCAAGAAAGTGAATAAGCTTGTTTCCAGATATGTTAAACAATTTCTGAAAGATTTGAAAACAAAATAAGTTCAAGTTTCCTCAGATGCATAAGCTCAGCTGCTCAAAGTATTCACAGACATTAGATGGCTGTGCATCACTCGCTTCGTCTGCGTCACAGCCTCCTGGTGATTTCCTCTTTTCCATTTCTCGTGTGGCAGACGAGCAAACCTCAATCCCCCCATCAGATGAGTCAGTACTTAAGGGGCGTTGCTAGGTGACTGCCTAAATTGTTGCCGTGGCATCCACTACTTACGGGGATGTCTCTGTGTTAGTGTCTCTGGCTCGCTTCAAGGATAGACAGGAGTGTGATGCGACACGATCCTGAATTTGCATCTGCGCACAGGAAACGGACAAAAGCCAAGGCAGGAAATAATAGGAAGTGCAGATGACTTATTGCAGAGATGCACGGCATAGATAGCCATCGTGTTCATTAATTTTCCTCCTCACTTTGACTGTTTGGCCATTAGCGTGTGTATCATGTTGTCACTACAAATCTGGTGCAATTAATCTCATTTTAAGGAGACGAGAGAATTAGGCAATACCAGTTTTGCACATCTGTTTTATTTCTCTGTCTTCTGTCAGGTGACTGATGCCATGAGGCGCATGCACGAACGCCAAAACATTGGGAAAGTCATCCTTCTTCCTGAAGCGAAGAAGGAGGAAGCGAAATCAAAGTGCGACCCTGAGCCGGTAGAAGATGTGGAAAAAACTGAAGCTGCCGTCAACGAGAAGGAAGAGGCCACAGAGGAAGTTAAGGCAGAGGATTGAGTAAGAGTGTTTATTTGAATGATGTTTTCAAGCACTTCCTGAATAAGTTTTCTATTGTCCACTTGTCTCAAAGAGAAAAAAAGCAAGATGTACTCTTTGACTGTCAGTATTTTCAAATGTTTATGAAGATTCTGTTGTGTAATATGTCTGTGTAATAGTGCCGTGTCTATGTTGGGGATACTTAAATGAAAAACAACTGTACTCTATTACATCACGTGAGGAATAATGTATTGCGATAACAGATGGTAAAAAAATGAAGGTGTGTGTGACTTCCCCATGACACGATCTTAGCCGCCTGTATACTAATCTGAAACACATTTCCCTTTGTGGTTTCTCTGTTTGTTCTTTAATCAGCATCATTAAATCTGGCAAAGTAATTTGAATGTTCTCAAGATATATTGCTGCTAACTTCTTTGTCGTGTTACAGATTGTTAATTTGATGAAGTAATGAGTAACCATAATCAAAATGACCAACCCCAGCCTGTTTTGTCAGTAAACATTAGTGCTTGTTGGGAATAGTAGTGATCGTTCTAGTTTCATGGGTTGTGATGGAAAACTCTATTTCCTCTTTATTGAATGTTGTTAGACAAAAGTCTCTCTTTGTATTTGAGTTTGAATTGTTATATTTTTCTCTCATATTTGTGCCAAATTCAAAGTCGACCGCCACCAAGTCAACTGTGAATGACAATTAGCGGGATCTTCCGGTCTTGGCACTCGAGTGGGGAACTTGAGCTAAAACTGTTCGGCAAGCAGGCAGGTTATCTCACCTCGATTGATTGAGCCGCTTTCTTAAATCCTATTGTGTTTACAGAACTACAGAATGTGTTACTTAGTCATTCCTATAGGGAGTATGTTATGAAGAACAAATGGGATAGTGCTTTGCTTTATTTCTGTGCTCAATATTTATTAATCTTGAAGCTCTTATAGTATAGTGATGGATTATTAAGCTTCCATTTTCTTCACAGAAATAATTTGTATGTTTATGTTATGCTTGCATGACTGTATCTTATGAATTGGATGATGATCTTAAATAGTGGGCTCAGTATATTCTGTCCAACTGTGTTATTCAGTGCAGTGATGCAGAAAGTTGCTACAGAAGCTCTCGAGACAAGAGTTTTCCCTCCACACCAGAGCAGCTCCTCACATTCCTCTCCCCTTCTTCCCAGTCCTGCTTTCTGTCAGAACTCTCTCTCCCTCTCCAGCAGATCTTGTTTTGAAAAAAAAAGTTCTTAGAAGAGAGTAAGAACGTTTCACAGAATATGCTTTATATTATTTACCTTTTTATGAAGTTTGGCTCGGTTCCCTTCTCCTAGTATGAAGTAAGATCTGCTGTGGATTTTTAGAGGGAACTGAAGTCAATCTGAGCAGATAGTTCTCCAGATGTTAAAGGGTGATTGGTGAAGCTAAAACGTTTTTTTTTTTTTAAAACTGCTCGATCATCTATCATTTGACACATTTAATATTACAGCAAGGAAATATAACTTCAAAACGTACATTGGGTTTGTGTGTTAAATGTAACATTCAAAAGTGGTTATCTAAAATATGAAAGTCATATTTCCCATCATAATTTGACAACAATCTATATAAATGGATACAGTATTCAACCATGCGGTGAGGGACACATGGTGGTGAAATCGTGCCTTCTAAATAAGTAAATCAAATAATTAGTGTTGCCTGAACAAAATGTAGCTTGTCTATAATAATTATAATTACAATTGAGCCGTCTCTACTTTCTAAGAAGACATTACATTTGTTTTGTAATAAAATTCTAAAACATTATAGCTGTAAAATATATAATAGCCCATTCAAAGATTCTGTCATGCTTTTTTCCTCAAACATGCAAAAATAATAGATATGATTATGATCTCTCTGTGCGCTGCGTCTATTAACCTGTTTGTCTCAAGTTAAAAATTTGATGTGTTACTGTATTCATGATGGTGATTTAAAAAAAACGCTGCCTTTTTTTTCATTTTTATACACTTTATGCACCCATGCCTTCTGTGTTAAATGGCACTAACCTGTCTATTATTAAAGTGTTATCACATCATGTTTCTCTAAGCTTGTAAATTACTCAATTGATTCCATATTGATTAAGGGGGCATTAAGTTGACCCTCATGATTCTGTATAATCAACTTAAATAAAGCCAATAAATAAAACTACAGGTGTGTTCACAATGTAGTTTACATGCCATTTAAATTTAACATTTTGTTGTGTTTTTATCAATTGTCCCACAAAGATCAGTTGCCCAAACCTGGAACCAATGTTTTTGGTTGACTATTATTCTAAGTCTAAAGACATACATGTTGACCAGCAGAGGTCCCCATCTGATAATTTTTTGTACGAGCAGCTTTCCTTCAGTTCTCGCGTCTCTGATTCCGCTTCCTGTTCTGTCCAATAAACCAAAACTTGTGAGGAAGTTCCTTTGACTGTCCCATAATCATGGATGATGTGTGGTTCTCAATATTTTGTAACTTAAGGCCCTCTTCTGATTGTAAATACAATTTAAAGGGCCACCTTGCAAAATAAATGAGGTAAAAACAACATGACAAAACCTAGGAGAAAAATAAACTGGGCTGTGAATGTTTTATGCCACTGTAAAGTGTAACGATTAGAATATGTTGGTCATTGTATCTCAAACTTCATCGGATTGGTTATCAATAAACCTGCGCTTTTGCAAGTGTGGCCTTAATAACTTGTTTATCTGACAACAGTTACGTTTTGAAGAACCTATATTGAATCACGCTGATATAGTAGAAAATAACTACATATATTCAAGTCAGTTTTCTTTAATTTGGAAATAGCCCAAATGATGCAAGTGTGCTTATTTGATGTCTGCATTATAACAGACTGAGATATAATAGTACAATACAGGGAGACTTAGCTTAGCTATACAGGTACTGCTTTTAGAAGTTATAAGGCAGAAATAATTCCCTTAGATATATATTTTTGTGTGAAACATGTGCAAAGGTCAAAAGTACACGTGCCATTAAATGTTAAAACTACTAAAGGTAGACGTGTAAAGTGAATGAGTCTGGGTGTAAACTCAACGTGGGAGGTGCAAGGGTCAGTGGAGATCTGGGGCTTAGCCCTGGAATCATACAATGAGTCACATCAATCAATAAATATTGCAATATAAACACGTGCTGTATGAACACATTATTATTATGACTTCAAACACACTGTTAACTGTCACTGAACAGCACTCGTCTCATAAATATTCACAACAAAATGATCACTCAGTATTGTCAATAAGTCTTGATGGATAAGTACTGAGCGCAACACATGAACTACAGTATGTTCCTCAAGGGTACAACGGCTGAGATGTTCTGATATAGTGATAACATTACACTTACACTATCAGCAGATGAATGTAACTCTGAACATCTATCTTGTTCTTACCTCACTAAGAGTTTGTACAGCAGATACTGTACACAGTTAAGGAGATGTCCTTTGTTTAACCCTCCGCTGTTTGCAGTGAATATTAGTCTTATATACATACTGTAGCTGCTGCTGACTGCAGCAGAAAGGCCTCCATTTATTTTTAAATGGACATTTCCAGCAAAGGGCAATGTGATAACTTGTATTTCTCAGAAATACAACACGTGTTTCTACCACAGTGTAACAATGGCTGTTTGATTGTCAATAACATTAGTTAGTAAGCTTTTAATATTGTTGCTACTGTATCAGCCCGAGTTGCACCTTGGATACAAATTACATCACTGTACATTATGGCATAATTACATCATCGGTACTGAATAATGCTGTTACAGGGCCAAGTGAGAAACAACATAAAGACATTACTGCCTTGCGATTACATCCATGTCCGTCCAAAATGTCAGCATCTTATCCAATTAGACAATTTGTGTGAAATTGTCATAATTAGCATTCTTGAGTTATAGTTTTGTTAGGTTACAGTTAACTTTGACCACCATAATCAAATCCGTTCATCCTTGAGTCAAAATGATCGTTTGTGAATGTAATTCAGCCAATGTGTTTCCAAATGTGTGTTTTGATGACATGAGCCGTTGAATTGTATTGCATCAGCTTGTATAGATACACCAAAAAGTGGCCAATGGTGGAAGTACTGGGACCTATTATATTAGTGAAAGTAGCAATACCCCAGTGTGAAGTAGTGGCTTCAGTAGTGCAGTATAACAGAATGTCCCTTTTCATAATGATGTATAATACATCATTTGATGATAATTACTGATGCATTAGCTTAAATCACTTCAGTGTTATAGCTGGTAAATGTGGATCTGATTTCAACTCCTTTATGTATTGGGGCTTAATCTCTACCTGTACATCATAATGCATTAGTTGATTTATATTTTGTATTTATATGATGTTGTGAAATAAATGTAATGGAGTAAAACGTTACATATTTTCTCCCAAAATGTAATGGAGTAGAAGTAGCCTGCCAAGTATCTTCTATCTATCTATCTATCTATCTATCTATCTATCACTAAAACGTCAATTGACTGCGTTACGCTCTTGGTCTTTTATTTTGAAAGGTTACGCCGGAAGTACTGTGTTTACGCTTGCTCCTTTGACACTGGCTTTATATGGGAAAACCCTCTGCACTGCTGTGGCAGTCTTGCCGCGTCACTGGGATGCGGTCGCCGGAGCCGGGCGTCTAGCCTACCATATTTACTCACATGCCCATCGCCGGTAGGCCTGATTTTCTTTCCTAATCAGCACATTTCTTCTTCTGTTCTGCTTTTCCCCCTCTCTGTTTGAAATGTGCCTTTTAATCTTTGCCGCTCGGACATACAGCCGGTCAGCCTAACGACTCCTGACAGAGCTCGCTCATGACTTTGAGTGGTAACCTCTCGGCCAGGAATAGCTGCTCCGGGGTTAAAATTAGATAGCTTAGTGTGTAAATATGCTCTATAAATAATGCAGCTGCTGTGTGCCCACTTGGCACATGCGTCGGTGCAGCCAAACTGCAGGTTACAGGACATTTAGAGCGTCACACCAGCTGGTCTGTTATTAAAACATTGTCAATGATCTGACATTGTCAGAGAAACGGTATGCATGCACTTCATCAAATCCCGTCAGCCAAAGCTTCCCTGCACTCCTCAACATCATATTAAATGCATATCACTTGGAGTAATTTACATTTTAAATATAATATAAAAGCTAACCCAAGGGGTAATCACTGCTGTTGCCATGATTTTATTCTGAGGGTAAGGTTGTGAAATAATGGTGTGTGGATTTAGATAACTGGCATGTGCAGGTTGTGCAACATGCATGTGAAAACTAGACACAGCTATTCTGCTACATGACCTTCTTATATCATCATCTTCAACTTGTCAGTGGCATGTTCCTTGTCAATTATTATTTCATTGAATTGTATTACTAATTTTGCAGCAAACTAAAGGTCTATCTAAGGGTTTGAGTCCTGTACTACTTGTTTCCCGTGTACTCAGACCCTTTTACTTATCTTAAGTAATATACTTAAGCATCTTTGAGCAGAATACTCACTATATGCAGAATATTCTAATGCCATTAGGCAAATACTAGGGCTGATTACTGGTGTGTCAATACTGATGATTACTGTGTAAATAACATGTAAATGTGGTTGCTGGTTGAGGAGTTCATTTTAACCAGGCTACTTTATATAAAGTTAGGTAGTATAATTTAAAACAATACATCTTATTTCAACGTATGATCATGCATTTTGTATGTAAATTCAAAATGTTCAAACTGTCTTAAGTCGACAAAAAAGGGTTTGAATTTTGAAGGCTCTTTGTCAGATTGAGCTCAAACTTAAATGTTATGCCATTTTTAACAATGTTCATAAACTTATTATAAAATCTTCTCAGCTTTATTGTCCACTTGACTAAATGAGATAGTTTCATGAAAACATTTCAAATGAAATACGTTTGAACATGTGATTTATAGGTTGCGTAACCATGTCAAATTATGGAGAATTCCTTGAGTCAGAGGTTAAAGTCACTCTGCTTATCTGGCGTTCCTTGTGATTTAGTGACTGCCTTATCAAGCTGGCATAAAGAACTCAATGTTGGACCAACAAAATTGATTTTCCAATCGTAGGAAACAGTGAAAATGAGTACATTTCTTTAGCTAAGCCTATCTTACCGGCTATCTTGGCTCGCCAGAGTGCAGTTACTGCATTTAGTTTTTTAGAATCAGAATCAGAAACCGTTTATTTGCCAGGAATGTTTACACAAACAAGGAATTTTTCTGGACGGAAGGTGCATACATTAGACACGAGACGTTAGACGAGACAAACAACAATCAACAATCAACGACAACAACAGTGCAACGATATTAAATCAAGTATAAGATAAAGTGCTCAGACAAACAGATAACGTTAATGTAAGTGTATGTTAAAGTGACATGTGTTTAAGTTAAAAAGTGTATGTTAAGGGGCGTGAGTGTTTAAATATGAAGTGTGCAGGGGAGTGACCGGTAAGAAGAAAGAAAAGACGAGGAAAGAAAAGAAAGAAAAAATAGTCTGAAAAATAATAATAAACTTACCTCTTCTTTTTTAGTTCTAGTGCAAATTTGCTCACCCATAGTAATGTTATAAACAAATGTCAAACATTTTGACCCAGAATATGACTAAATATATAGTTTATGTGTTTTGACTGGGCAGTATAATCCTATAGCCTTTAAAGCGTGAAAGGGATCCATATACCCTCAAATGTTCTGTATTAGAAGTATAAAAAAGCATGTAAATACATCAAAAGTAGTAATTCCACATTACTTGAGTAGCTTTACTATTTCACGCCTCACAAGGATGGTTTGGCATCACAACTCGTATCTGTTCCATTTATGGCAATGGTATGCTGTGATGTTACAGCTCTCTCTCCACTCAAGTTACAACATGCCTACAACAGCGAAAGCCTTGTGCTGCAAACACATCGGCCTTGCCTATGTAAATATGGAAGTGGCCCTGATTCAAGACCTGGAATGTGAAAATCAAGTTGTATTCCCTCAATCCAGAAGGATTGAAGGTACGTCTGAGTGGAGGAAGTGTATGACTATGCGTTGCATATGAGATACTGCAGGGTTCCTAACAAAGTCAGATTTTTCCAGAAAATGAACATGGGTTACCTAGAGATTGTTTCATTATGTCCAGGTTAAATTGAACTGCATTGCTGAACCACAGTGGGCTGAAGAAACATCAAAAATATATAAATGATCCTAATTAGGCTATAAGCTGTCGAGGAAACTAATGTTTCCAAGTGGAAAGGAATGGAGCAGAGTAAACAGGATGTTCATGATGTCACACTAAATAGCATCCTGCCAGTAACATTTTATTTTTAGAGAAGGGTGCAATAAATCTGTTGTCTGTGGCTTCTCCTTTTCTTATAGAGGGACCACTCACCATTCCCTTCACACACCGAAGATGACAGCTCCATCTAACCAAACCTATGCGGTGCCACAGCAGCAACGGCGCTTTCTAGTGTTGTTTGACTTTGATGAGACCATCATCAATGAGAACAGTGATGATGCTGTGGTGCGCGCTCTGCCAGGCCAGCAGCTTCCTGACTGGCTGAGGAACAGCTACAGGGAGGGGCACTACAACGAGCACATGCAGAAGGTCTTGGTTTATATGGCGGAGCAGGGCGTGTCTGAGGACTCCATCCATTCAGCGTTGGAGAAGATCCCACCCACACCTGGCCTCCTAAACCTCTTCCAGTATCTGCAGGGCTATCAGCAGGACTTTGAGCTGGCGGTGGTCTCCGACGCCAACATGTACTTCATCGAGACCTGGCTGGAGCGCGCTGGGGTGCGCCACCTTTTCACCAAGATTTTCACAAACCCAGCCAGTTTTGACGCAACCGGCCGCCTTGTTCTGCTCCCCTTTCACTCCCACTCGTGCTCCTGTTGTCCTGAAAACATGTGCAAGCAGGTGATCCTTCGGGAGTATTTGGCGGGCCGACAAAAGGAGCGTGGTGGTGCTCCCTTTCAGAGGGTATTCTATATTGGAGATGGGGCCAATGATATCTGTCCCTCTCTGGCTCTGGGGCCCCGGGACGCAGCCTTCCCCAGGAGGGACTTCCCCATGCACAGGCTGCTGCTGGAGATGTCCCAGCCAGCCAAGTGCAAGGCCAACATCGTCCCTTGGGTCAGCGGCGAGGACATAGTGGACAGCCTGAAGAAGATAATGGAGGAGAGATGAGATGTGCGTGTGCGTGTGCGTGTGCGTGTGCGTGTGTGTGTGTGTGTGTTTGTCTGTGTTCCTAACTTAGGCTACTTTTGGGGACATACTTCTATTAAAGGACAGTTAATTGGGGACGGTTTGTCTAATCGGGAACAAAAGCCGTATTCCCATTTGGGCTGAGTTTTAAGTCGTTGTGTATGGTTAGGGTTAGGTGTGAGGTTTGGGTGGGTAAGTAGTGGTTTGTTTTTGGATAAGATTTCAGGACAAAAGTCAATGTAATGTCCCCAAAAGTGATCTAAGTAAATGTGTGTGCGTGTGTTTGTGTGGAAGAGAGAGGGAATGAGGGGGCAAATATAGCAAAGGTGCACCAACCCCAGTCCCGGTGAGCTGAAGGATAAGCATGATTTTACCTCAGCAACACTTGGTGCAATATAGTGTGCATTTATTCGAATCACCTGATTTTAAATGAATAGTTTTTGGAGAAATGGGTTTTTGAATTTGCTTTCTTGTAAAGATATAGTGATGTCTGCACAATAAATATGTGGCTGATGTCAGCAGCTGGTTAGTTTAGCTGAGCGTAAAGACTTAAAATAGGAGGAAACAGCTAGCCGTTTCTCCATGTTTCTAGTCTTAATGCTAAGCTAAGATACCCAGCAGCATATTTTTCGGTAGACACGAGAGAGTGTTATAGGTCTTCTCATCTAACTTGCTGCAAGATGTGAATGCATGTAATTTCAAAAATGTAAAAACTATACCTTTTAATCCTAGTCTAAACACCTAATATAATGCTAAGTAATAGGTTTTAGTATGCAGTAGAACTTGATTTTTATTTGAATGCAAATAAAGTAGATTATCAAGATAATCATGATCAATAATGGAGATAAGCAAAATATGGTCTAAGTTATATTTTTTTAGTCTGATCAAAGATCAGAGTAGATCTTAACCAAAGTTTTGTCTCGTGTGCTCTGGAGTGAGCTAAATCAATTGCAATCAGCTCATTTAACACACCATCTTATTCAATATGAATGTAATTTAATTTAGATTTGACTGGATGTGACATTTTTGGGCAATCCTAGCTGTGAAAGTTTGTGTCACAGGTACTGTCTGGAGATTTTAGTGAGCGAGAGCAACAGCTTGAATCTGCTCCACTCTTAGGGCTCTCTTGTGTTGACAGGCTTATTTTTTAAACACTTAACACTGCATTCAAGGACCTCGACGACTGACACATAAAGCAGGTTCAGGTGTCGTAGCACCGCATGGGACAAAAGACCACACGTGTCGTGTCAGACAGGGACAAGGACGGCATGGAGCAGGGATAAGGTGTCAGAAACTCGTGCACTCTACCTGGGCTCTCCACTACTCATTACTGATACCTAATCTAGGGCTTGATTATCCAACAGTAATCTACACCAGCATGAGATCCAAAGGGAATGCTGTAGCCATACGCTTGCACCATGGTACAACATTATACCGTTTGACTCTGAAACGATGAAAAAAAGTCTAACGCAAAGTACCAATTGAAGATTTTGAATTGTAGTTGCGTCAATATTATTAGCTCGCACTCACTGTACTTTTACCCTTTTAAAACTCACAGTGTTGATTAAAAGTCTGTTTAGATTGAGCCTCTAAAAAAAGCTCTCTTTATGGTTGAATGTATTCCCAGTAAACAAGTTTGTTGTGAGTGACGATTATCCTCTAGTATACTTGCCTACTAAACTCAACACTAACCTCATACTGCCTCACTAAATCTATGACATGGACTTGAAAATACATTTAAAAAATAAGGAGAACTTGTATACATTGAGAAGGTTTACAGGGATATTCATATTTTAATTATATTTGTTTTAATTCAGGAAATTGTGACATTTTCTTGTTTGTTTTCCCATCCAGTTGTTTTAATTATGATTCTTATTTGGCATGTATACTGTGCATTAGCTGATTGTTGCAGCCTGTTTAACTTATGTTGGTCCTGTCTAGTGACTTTAGGCCAGAGGTAGTATGAATAATTTAGTGTATATTTGCATACATTTTTTTATCCATATACTGAATAGCTTTTCAAGCCATTGCAGAAAACAATAGAAAGTTTTGTGTGCTGATGAAAAGCCGTCAAAAAGACAAGTAATGAACTTGTGAATTGATGAAAAACGTCTAGCCTTAAAAAACAACATTATGCTGTATGAGTGCTGGAAATTTCCTTTTCAGTGTTTTAGTTTCTCAGGGAGTAGAAACAAAAGTATTAACAAGCAAACACAATGATATATGTTTATGAAATATGTTTATTTGCTGCTCAAGGAGCAATATGTTAATTTATGATTAAAAAAATATCGATGTTTATGAGAAATAATCAATGCAGTGAAGCGTGATCCTGAAACTCTTTGAGATCAAATGTTAGTCCATTAATTGTGATTAGGAGACTAAAGTCACGTGAGTTGTACTCCTTCTAATACTATGATTATTTAAAAAAAAATGTGACAGGCGGTAATTTCATTTACTATAACTGTCTATGTACCTGTAAAACTTCCATGGAGGTTTGTGCAATAATTAAATGCTGTATTCTTGATATGATGTAAAACAGGAAGGAAAAACGTTTGACGTTTTCAGGGATGTAAATCAACACCAGATCAGTTTTTTGTTTTTTTTTACTTTCAAATTGTATTATGGCTTCACAACAACCAAATAAAATGATGCGTTGTTGGGACTGCTTGACTACCGTAATATGCTACTTTTCATTTTTTTCCTGTATCCTGGGTGTGAGTGTTTGTAATCAAAATTCCAGTTATGTGTGTAAAGCATCATTGTAACAGGAATATAAAGCCATTATCTGATTCATTTGTTTCTGTTGTGTGTTTCACAGCCACGACTATAAGCTATAGTTTCTTCTTGACGATCAATCAGGCTCATCAAAACTCATTAGCACCATTAAATAATTACATGGACAACAACAACTCTCCCCTTAAGGTCCCTTTAGTGACTGTTCTGGAGCTTCCTATCACACAAGTTTGTTTTCACAGAAATGTTAAATGTTCCCATTTTAAAGTCCTTGAAGGACGAGAATACTTTCTTTTTCATAAAATAAGAATATCTTTTGTATAAAATGTATTGTTATATACATATATTGAAAGAAATATGGAATATATATAAATATAGTGTACTTTATATATGAGTAGATTAGTTGATTGACAGGAAAATACAAATCTGCAACTCTTTCGATCATCAATTAATCAATGAAGTCATTTAAAAAGCAAATATGCCCCAACAAATCTCTAGTTGCTTTTGAATTGTTATTTGTTCTGCTTTTCTCTGTTTTATGTCATTATAAGCTGTTTTTTGGACTGAAATACAATTAATTGCTTACTTTAGTTAAATCAAGCAAGTTATGTGATATCATCAAAAGATCCAATTCAGCTTTTAGACCTTAACTTATTTTTGTTTTGTCAGCAACGGTTTCAAAGGCAAATAATTAACTTTAAAACTCAATATTGAAAATATATTGTGGAAAAGCCCAAGAGAGTCTTAGTAGATAGAACAAGTTGGCCTGTGAATAAAAAAAAACATTTGATGGTTTTAAGTTTATGTTTTGGGAGGGACAATGTCAAGGCAGTGTCGAAGACATTAGAAGGGCATTCGGGAGAGATTTTGGGAGAAGGGACAAGGAGAAGTATATGCTCATGACGCAACCCGTCCTCTCAAAGTATAGGCGACATGTTGGTTTAGCACAGTGGTTCTCAAACTTTTTCTGTCACACCCCACTTTGGAGGAAGAAAAATGTTCGGGCCCCACCACCTCAACAAAATTGTAGCAAAATGTGACCACTCCATATATGCTTTTTCAAATCATAGAATAAAGAAAATTGAAATCCCTTTCAAGTAAACCTGATTTCTCCATCAGACAAAAACTAATAACATGTACACTCACTTTGTTAGAAGAATGCAAATAAAGTTCTATCTGTGCAAAAAAAACAATATTTGGCAAATTACTTATTGTTTGAGGCTGCAAATAACCTGTTTTGCACTGAATATATTTTCCCCGATCTCTGTTGTTGTTGCTGCTGTAAACCCCCAGTGCTTTACAGCAGCACATTGCGCCTTAATTACTAAGGATGGGTAAAAAGCAGAGAATAATTTCCCCACTGTGGGATTAATAAAGGATTTAATTTTATTTTTTAAGGATTTTTTGGGGGCGTGTAATACGTCCACGCCCCACTAGAGGGTCGCGCCCCACAGTTTGAGAACCACTGGTTTAGCAGGTGCAGAGGCATTAGAAATGGAGGACAGAAGAGACCTGGAGTAAGAGGAGTCATCCAAACCACTTTCTCAACTTGCAGGACTTCAGACAGCCAAAGGACAAAGAGAAGACATAAGGGAAGGATAGAGGACAGATGATGAGAGTGCAGACAGAAAAGAGGAGTTGGCGGGTCAGTGGAAAGAGTCAGCAGTGTGGACGGAGGAGAGGAAAGATGGACAGAAACACTGAGCTGTGCCACCAGCACGGCTGGGGTAGTGACCTGCAGTGGATGAGGCATTGAGTCAACGTTGGCTGTGGTTGAATCTCACACATGAATCTCCAACAGAACTGCTGGCTATTGAGTTGCATTGTTGGTAATGTAGACACCATGTTTTGACAAAAAGAACAAAAATAATGCATGGTTGCATTGATTTTACTTTATTTCTTTTAAACTGTCCATCGTCATCATTCTTTGAACCGAAATGACAAGCGTAGAATAGTATGAGTGTGAGAAGTCCCTAATTATTTTAGGCCTTTTACCAACAATTTTCATCAAAACAAGAGAAAGTTGAGGGATATGCAGACAACAGTTTTCTTTGTTTTCCAAACTGTTGCTTGTTTTGTTTAGTGTATTACATCAAGCTGGGACTGCAGATGATAATTAGCCTTATGGCTAAATCTGAAACATTAACATAGTGTTGATTTTTCTTAACGTGTTTCAAGACAAAGTTACAAAGTGCAGTGCCTGGGAAGATTCTAATTGAAACAATGTATCACTGCAATTAAAAAAAATCAAGCAAATTAAAATAATTTATTATATTTTCAGCTCCTCAAGCCTCTATTCTTGGAAGTGAACTGCCTCTAACTCATGCCCACTCTGAGGTCATAAACCTGTGACAAGGGGTTGCAGACCCAAAAGGTTAGGAGCATAACTTCTGTATACACCTCTTGACCAGAAGATGGCGCCAAGTCAACATGTTCCCATCAAAACTGCTGATGTCCTGTGCAGTAACAGACTTTCATACAATACACCAAGGACGTTCAGGCTGACATAGAGTTGTCTTGCACTGGATTAATGAGAAAACCATTTGACAACAACCGAATGAGGCTTCCTTCAGCGTAAACAGCAGCGCTGATGTGAATTCATGAAACAACTCTCAGAGAGTACGACAGCAAAGGCTGGAGGCTGTGGGCACGGAGATGACAGGAGGCGTTTGTGCGCGCCCCATGTCACCATGTGAATTTGACCTGCTGCTGGAGTCAGCCCAGTAATGTGTTGATTCAGCTTTCTTACTAGTATGGAATTCAGTTTATTCTGGGTCCATCTTGCCTTCCATAACCTTGTCTCTGCGTTTAACAACTATTTTTGATCTCTTCTCCAATACGCCCATCTTCCTTCTTGGTTTGACTTCTGTCAGATCAGATGAAGACATTCCACGAGTCATCTTTGCATCCAATCTCACATTGTTCTCTCCCCACATCTGATTCCTTCTCTCTGATCCATTCTGTCACGCCGTCCCTCGGGCGATTCCATGTCATTGTTGTTGTCGACCAACATATTTTCTGTTGTCAGTCCAGGGCTTCTAATGATAACGTCCCCAGCAGAAAGCTGACTGTACAAAACACTTGTAGCCCACACTTTCTTTCTTAAGTATTGCTTCTTTTTTTCCCACTATGATTAATCCATCACACTTTGGAAAGCTTCTCAGTTAAGTCTGGACTTTTGCAACTCCCAGTTCAATTGATTCTAACAGGATTGATCCTTCAATTTAGGTCATACGGAGCTGACATTGTTCGGGAAAGAGTACATGCTTTGTCTATTATGATTTAATAGGCAAAAGATAACTTGCTGTCCAACCCAATTTCCAATGACCTCCAGCAGTAAGTGACTGGATGGAAAACCCAATTTACATCTGTAGAGAATGATGACAAATCGCATTTGAGGATCAATGACCTCCTGTTGTACCTCCCTGTCGATATCAACGTACCAGCTGATACAGCCCTTCCCCTCAGAAATAACTGAAGACACTCAACTGTTAAAATGCTTTAAATTGGCAGAGCTATCCGATGATTGCTTTTATTGATACCCTCATTGATTTTTCTCCATTCAATTATGCCTTCGGAGGTGAAAGATAACTTCGTTAAGGAACTCGAGCCTTGTAAAGAGGACACTCTGAATTAGGATGTGGATGTATATGCCAAAATGCTATCAGGCTGATTAGGGCCGTTCCACTCCACTGTGTTTGATTCCTCTGCTGATAGTTTAAGAATACAATCCCAGCCAAAAGTCAAACTAATAGATTTGAGCGGTGGCCCACAGTCAGTTAGCAATAAATGACGATGGAAAGGAGAGGGAAGTGTGGGATGCCTGAGCTGACGTTTGTCCATGTCCTTGAGATGGAACGGTGGAGATAAAATCAAGATTCCTTCGCTTGTAGGTCATCAGCCACAGAATGAACAGTGTTTGAAGTGTATGGGCATATCCTTGAGGAGTTTGAATATCACAAGACAACCCTTCCTCTATTTGGAGGAGCGTGTGTGTTTTCATGAGTTTGCTGCTGATGCTGTAGCAGCTGAGGAAAACTGAACACATGTCTTGCATTGTGATATAATAAAATACTTTATCTTGGAGGGCAAAGTAGTCCACAATGTTATTAAAAGCGTCCGCCAGCAATTTAGTATCACATAGTTAAAGGACTTGAAGCAGCAGAGGCCGAGATATCCTGACTTTGACTTGACTTTTTCCATTTGGAAACTTCTGGTGGCTTTTTCAAGGCCAAGCTATAGATGAATCATATAAGATGTCATCGTCCTGAACGATTCACATGGCTTACTGTACACAGGACTACTCTACAAAAAACCCTGCTACGTAATTCCCACAATATAGCATATTTTTTTGCGAACCTCAACTGTCTCATCTTTCAAACTTCCCACTCCCACCAGCTGTTCACATCATGGGTTATTTTCTGGGGCTTTAGAAAGCTCCCACCATAACTATACAGATGACATTGTACAGCTGTTTTTACAGGCTGAGTAGCGTTCTCCACAACGAGTAAACTGACCTTTATGTGTAAAATTCATGGAGTGCCCCTTAAAGGCAGCTTGTTGAGGAATTGATAGCAGAAGGCTTACAAGCTCCTTATTTGTATCCAAAGCTTGATGGAAGAAGATGAAACAAACTGTTGGTGTCTGTTCAGTCTCAGACTCCGTCTGAAGAAAACATTGTGGTAAATATACAGTATGTGTTGTCTGAAGTGGAGGACACCATAAACTTTGCAATGAACCTCTATGCAAATATTTGAGGATTATCATTTTTTACATGCTTTGCTGCACTGTGAGTGAACAAACAAGTTATCATTTGTTATCAAGATAATCTTACACATGTCCTCGATGACAGGTGGACAAAGACAAAGAACAATAACTTTGAAAAAGATGTGACTTTGTGTGACTGTGGTAGTGATAGTCGGACAACTGGTATTTCCCACACAATTGAGACTTCTTTCTCATTCAACAGCAGACATAACACGGTACATATAGATCCAGTGATGCAACTAATGCACGTGTGCCATTGACTGGGGTCATAAATTGCATGTATTTGCGTGAATTAAGAAAATATATATATTATAAAAGACCATGTGTCCCCATCATTTTTATTTATTAAACAAAATCATCTACAGACATATATACATTTTATATTTATAGCCATTTATAACAATGTCAGTAGGCAAATTGCCTTATGATATTTTACTCTATCTGACTCTATGTCTCTCTCTCTCTCTCTCTCTCTCTCACACACACACACACGCGCGCGCGCACACACACACACGCACACGCAGGCACACCCCCTCTCCTCGCCTTGCACCAGCCCATTTGTCTTCCTCTGCTGATACAATCAAGCTCTCTCCCTCTCCAGACCAGTCTCCAGGACAAAAAAGTCAACGTTTACTCAAATTAGTCAAATCTTCACTCACTTAAAACTTTCAGGACGGTTTTTTTTTTATGCCTGAACGTCTAAATCGCACCCTTTGCTGTCATCCGGCGATGAAGATTGAATACCCCCTCGTGAAGTGGCACTTCTGACGGAGGAGCGGCGCCAAATGAGCGTGAAAATGTGAGGATGCCATGTTTTCAGCCAAGGTAGGGCAATAACGTTACTGGTGAAAGTGTGTTTGAGGAATGACTCATTATAGGGAAAAGACAAGGTGAAGTGCTAGAAATCCCATGAGATTTGTCTTTCTATTTCCCAGGTCAATTCGGCTAAATTTTGTCCAACGCTTTGTTAAATTTAAAGTTACCTAGCTAGTTAGCTAGTTAGCTAGGTAACCTAACTAACCACTGGCTAGCTAACTGTTACTCGTGTTTGCTAGCTTACCTAGCAGCCGCTGATTAACTTAATGTTTACAAGCTTTTTAAGTGACAGCAACATGACAAGTTTGCTTGATAATTATTTATAGGCATTAATAAGCATTATACATACAACATAATTTCGTCAAGGTTAAAACGAAAATAAATAACCAAACTGTGCAAATATGTTATTTTTATTACCATGGTCATTTAGACTTTAACATGTCAGACAAAAATGTCCAGGAACCCAACTCAAATTTATGACAGTAGCTTGTTTCTAAAGATATGAAGCCAAGCGAAACATTTAAAACAGCAAATCTTTCCAAAACGAGACACATTTTTTAACCTAAATAAACTTGGAATCTTTTGTCAAAATAGTTGTCAATCGTTGAAATTCCCATTGATGTATCCACTGATGTGTATGTCCAAGCAGCTGTCTGAAGCTAACATGATACCAAGTATAGCACAACATCTGGTTTGGCATGCTTTTCTTTTTGTAGTATTTGTTTTGAAAATACACTGTCACCTTTATTTTTCCAGTATCTTTTCATCAGTGAACAAGAAAGAAATGATTCGTGAGGATCAGAAGATCATATAAGCTTAAACTGTGACAACTTGAATTAAATGTTACATTTGTATTTTACAATGAAATACATTTAAGATTTTTAAACTAGAGCTAGCTGTAAAGTGAAATTATGCCTAATAAGAATGTGATAAGACATGTCTTTAATGGTGTTCTCATCTCTTTTCTCTTTGCAGGTCGCATGGAGTTTGTAATATCTCTGAATTCTGTCTGGAAAAACAAGAAGGATAGGACAAATAAAACAAAGAAAAGGTAATAAGATTCCCTTCAATATGCAAAGATAGATAGACTTTTTTTACCTATAGAAAAACTGTTAAATATGTTACTGGATCCAGATCAACTTTAGAAACCTGTTATTGTCTTTCTGCTTAGAATATTACTAGTCATGTTAATCAAATCAAAGATATTCAATTCATTTTATTTTGTGTAGCCCAAAATTACAAATTTGCCTCGGAGGGCTGTACAATCTGTACAATCTGACCTGTGCACATTCGACATCCCTGTCCCGGGACCTCACATCGGATCAGGAAAACCTCCCCGAATAATAGAAAAGACGCTTTCACAGATACACTAATATTAAAGTCGGCGTCTCACTGAAAAACTATTACATTCATGGCCTGACCAGTTATGTCGTACATACACATACTATACATCTTGTGTGTGTGGTTTTGATGTCTTTGAGTAGATGGCTCACAAAGTGACAACAAAGTACCCCGTGGGCTCCATGTCTGGATGAACAGTGATGAGAGATGAGGGTAATTAACCTTGCAGTCCTTCGTTGTAGCATTTCCTGGGGACAGAACATTAGTGATTACATTGTTTCCCCTTTCTTCATCTGCACTAAATGCTCAGTGGTGAAGTTGTAGCAAACTTATACTCGGCCATGCTGTGAAATACAGTTTCAAGGCATCTTGATTGCCTAGAGATCTAAAGGGTACCCGTCAGTTTTCTACTTTGTAGTATGTCTCTAATCAAGAAAAAAGTACACCCAAAAACAGCTTTAAAAAAGGAAGTGTATTGTCAGCAAACTACACATTTTTTACAGTCGCCTTTCAAGTTAATAGCAGTTAAGTGTTTCATACTCATGAGATAGATTTTGGGAAGAACATTGCTTTAACTTCTTTGAAGGAAACCACAAACGTTCACGTTCACAGCTTGAAGCCCTCTTAGATAGGCATGTACAAGGCTGGCCGCTTTGTAAAGTAACACTCCTCAAATAGTTCTTTTAATGGCGCTGTAGGAAACTGGAGGCTTTTGGTCTGGGGCAGGGAACCATCTGGGGATAATGCATACATTCAATGTGGCGCAACTAGCAACTTATGTTGCTATTGAGACTCGGCACAGGTCTTGACACTAAGCTATAAAGTCCCGAAGCAGGTCGCCAAACTAACTTGTCCGACATGGAAAATGTAGGCCTATTAAAAAAATGTATCCAATCAACAGGGATTTGGAGAATTTTGTTTTTAATATAATTTATTAACGTACAAAACCTACGGTTAATATGCTCTCCTCAAAGCCACAAGACTACATTGACAGAAACAGTAAGTTTACCTCGCTGATCATCGTTACACACACTTCATTTGAAGCTCGAACCCTAAATTCACAGAGGCAGATGTCAAAACATTCTGGCTCCAGGCGGTGTTTTTTCCCGCTGCCTCGCTCTGTTGTTGCTGCCGTATTTGTGCTCCGAGGTCTGCTCGCTCAAGTCTTACGCTGAGTAGTGGCTTTTTACTTCTTCTTCAGAAACAAACCCTTAAAGAGTCAAATGAAATGTTTCAACACGGAAAAATGGAAAGAGATCATGTTTTTTTTTCTTCACTTGCCTGATCGGACAACTGCATGAGGCTTACCCGAACACAGAGTTTACTTCCCCCGGCCGGGTAAGCGGATAAACGTTAATGCCTATGCCTTTTTTTTTACTAACTTTTGAGTTTGTACTTTCCTTCAAGAGGATCAGTTAGCTAAATATATATTGTTTTGCACATTATCCTGAAGTTAGGTATTACATAGCATCGAACTTAAATACATTTGATGGCCTGTGTTTAAATGTGCTTTCCTCTGCATTCCTGTGCAGAACCATTAATGGCTTTGTTGATGAGCTGAGTGGAAAATTAGCAATTTCAAAGATTGTTTCCAGTTTCTTGCCATCCACGAGACTTGTGTTTGGGTGGTGATAGCTGTGCTACTGGCCCTCCAAATAGTACATTACACAACATGGCCAGATGTGCAGTTTTAGAGGGCATGTGACTCTTAATGAGACAGGCAGGACTGTTTTACAGAGTGAGACATAAGGAAGCATGTTAACAGCAGCTGGACTTGGTTTCATATGATTTTTTTTGTTTCTTTTTTTTAAATAGACTGTCACACTGACTCAACACGACAGTGTGTCAAGTATGCCTGTTATAAATGATGTGTCAGTGAGAGAAATTGTAAGTGGCATAGCATCGATATAAGTGCGGCAGCCCTCAATATGCACTGGTATAAATGCATTTTAATCTGGGATTGGCTGAGTTTTGCTTGATAAAATATAAAGTCACTTTATTCTCAATTTGTAATAAGTAGGGCAAATTAGGGCAGCAACTAACAACTATGAGCGTTATCAATTCAACATCACACATGCAGACATTGTCTGCCGCACAGAAGTCTAAACCTTTTAGATTTCCTCTTACATGAGGGACTCGTGGAGTCTGCTGCGTGCGTTTTGGACAGATGGATGTCTGCAGGTTCAACAGAGATTGTTCAGGGTTTGGTTACAGTATCAGGTGGTGTAGTTCAGTAGAGAGAGAAATTATCATTTGAATTCGAGAGAGGAAAGTATACTTTCTACACTAATTTCAATCATACATACTGTTTCATTCTTTGTTTTTTATGTGCGTGTGTTGCTTGATCCCTATGTAGCCGGCTAGCAAGCCATCGACTTTGCTACTGTTTTATAGCAATTATTTACCCCAGCCTTTTCTAGCTAATTACAGCATAAAGACATGTGTTTGCATGAAGCTGAGCCCTTATTTAAAGCTACTATATGGCAGTCAATGTTGTTGTTGTGTTGTTTCCATCCATCTGTGAAAATCATGCTGTTCTTTGTATGTGAAAAACAATCTATGCAAGAGTAAAAACACATTTAAAACTAAAACAAACAACTTTTTATTGTTTTATCTCCTATTAAAGGAGAAGTGGATAATTACATATATTAGTCTACCAATACTTATAATGTCTGATAATAATGTCTTATACTTAAGTGCTAGTTCCATGATGATAATCAGGGACTAGCTTTACTTCTATTTTTGTTTTCTTTGAATTCATTTCAAATTCCTTAGGGGTTAATTGTTGGTTAAGTTTGAAGTTTATTCATATTCCACAGCTGATAGAAACCTGATAAGGAAAGGTCTGACAGTTTTCATTTACTGAAGCAACAACTCAACAAACCACAAATGATGACTTTTGAAATGATGTACTGCAATGCATTGCCCTTCATACCCTGGGTATCAACACTACTCCTTATGTGGAGTACTTCCTCCACAATCATGAATAATCATCTTAATTCAGTAATTTCTTATTTTTTCTTATTTTTAGCTTTTAATCTATGGAACGTCTGGATGGTCTGACATAGTAACAATCTCATTTAGAAGGCCAATTGGGGACGTTAAGTTAACACCAGCAATAATGGTTACACATTCCATCGTTGTCATTACTCTTCCTTTTGCGTACTAATGCCAAGGGTATGTTGAGACAGAAGCTTTAGGTCATAACTATTAAAAGAATCAAGGATAAATGGGTTGTTAATGTGGAGAAATTCACCATGTATACTGTAGGAAAGACAAAGTCCTCAAAAGGGCACTGACAAAATACTCAGAGGAGGAGTGTGTGCTGTCATCATTTGCAGATTTAAAACGTGTCTATTTATTTTGTGGTTGGGGGAAAAGAGACGAATTGAGAGAAGCAATAAATAATGAGAGAGAATAATAAATACTTATTTTTGTTTTTCTCACCACATATCAGATACTTTTAAGAAGGAAAGAGTGCCCGTAAAGTGATTTATTATATTGAGTTCTGGGTAGATATTTTGCTTGTCTGTAAATGGCAAACATATTTTACTATAAGAAGGTCTAAATTATTTAATTGTATTAATGTGGGTTTCATCCTTTCTTTTTTCTCCACAGGGAAGTAACAGGAGGTGTATGTTGCCTCTCACTGTAGTTTCCCTGCAGCTACCATGAGTTGGAGTTTCCTGACTCGCCTGCTGGAAGAAATCCACAACCATTCGACATTCGTGGGCAAGATTTGGCTCACCGTTCTGATAGTTTTCCGCATCGTGCTGACGGCCGTAGGAGGGGAGTCCATCTACTACGATGAGCAGAGCAAGTTTGTCTGCAACTCAGGCCAGCCAGGCTGTGAGAACGTCTGCTATGACGCCTTCGCTCCACTCTCACACGTCCGCTTCTGGGTTTTCCAAATCATCCTGTTGGCCACACCGTCACTCATGTACCTGGGCTATGCTGTCAACAAGATTGCTCGGGCAGAGGAGCAGACAGACAGCGGGGGAGTGATGGGATTTTCGCAGAGGAAGCCCAGGAAGCCCTATCTTGCAGGCAGAAAGCAGCACAGGTGCATTGAAGAGGCCGAGGATGACCAAGAAGAAGACCCGATGATCTATGAAATGGCAGAGGTAGATAGTGATGGTGGTGAACCAGTGAAAGGACACAGTGGTGATGGACTAACAAAGGCCAAGGTGCGCCACGACGGGCGCCAGCGTATCAAAGAGGATGGACTGATGCGTATTTATGTCCTTCAGCTCTTGACCCGCACCATGCTGGAGGTGGCTTTCTTGTTCGGACAGTATGTCCTGTATGGATTTGCTGTGCCTCACACCTACGTGTGCTCAGACCTGCCCTGCCCTCACAGTGTGGACTGCTTTGTGTCACGACCCACTGAGAAAACCATCTTCCTTCTCATCATGTACACGGTCTCCCTGCTCTGTCTGGCACTCAATATATGGGAAATGCTTCACCTGGGCATAGGTACCATCTGTGAGATCGTACGCTCCCGCCGGGTGCAGCTCCCCGACGATGAGCAGTACGGGCTGACACGGGCACAAGTAGCTCTTAATGAGGCGGGCCTGAGCGGAGATGATTACAGAAGCTACCCTTTTTCTTGGAATGGACCATCAGCTCCACCTGGGTACAACGTCGCCATCAAGCCTCTTCTGGTATCGAAAGGGCACCACGTCAAGCCACTACCCATCACTGACATCACTCATTCCAAGATGACATGCCGGCAGAACCACGTGAACATTGCTCAAGAGGAGCGTCAGCAGTACACCAATAACCATGAAAACCTGTCCACAGGAGGGATGGGAGATGCCTCCAGGTGTGTTCATATGGACATCCGTCAGCCTCAGAACAAGCTGGAGGCTGACAATCCGACCAGCAGCCAGTCACAGAGCCACAGTAACAACCAGAGCAAGCCTCACCGTGAACATAAACACCGGCAGGCCTCCAAACACTCCAGCAAGGCAGATGCGAACAGAGGCAGCAGCAGTAGCAATAGCAGCAAATATGGAGTCATCAAGGGTTCTGAGTGGATCTGAAATACAGACTTTTGACTTTTGTTGTTTTTAAACTAATACCAAGAGGTATTATGTTTGTGTGTCCATACTGTATGTAAACAATTAACACGGCACCCAGTTTACATTCTTTTCAGTAATATTCATACCATTATGAATGATGATGTATGTCTGGTGATTATAAGTGATTAATCGTGTCAGGGTCTATCTTGTGCCACTGTCATGTGAGGATCACACAAATAAATCATTGGCCACAAAAAAATAGACCTAAACAGCCCCAGGGATAATAACTGATGCATGCAAAAAATATAAATTACAGATTTATATGAATACTTTCAGCCCCAGGGCATTAGTATAAAGGTTTGAGCAGCCTTAAAACTCAACAGTACAAGACTGATTCTGCCACTAGTATGTAAGCCTTTGAGCCGGATACTTGTGTGTTGCCGCTGTATACAACAAACACAAAGTGAAAGAATATTATATTTTGTTAAATAGCTTTTGCAGGAAGATGTTGGTGCTGTCTTTGATTCCCTGTGAATATGCAGAGGCGTCCATGCTGTAAACCAAGGTGCCTTACTTAAACAAAGTGCTGCTTCCTATTGACTCTGCATCCCTTTAACTGTCACAAAATGTCATCATCACACCCAACATATATCATCACTATGGACTGAAAGCAGAAGCTCAGTCCTACTGTCTGTTTGACTATTTTCAATAAGTTTGTTTTATCATTTGTTAACAATATTATTGTTTCTGAGTATGCAAAATGGTATTGTTATTTTCACCAAACCAGGTTTGATGGGGATTGATTGTTTTTTTATCAGCTGTGAGATAAATGAGAGAGACAGTTGATAGTTTCAGAGTGTTTTCTGTGTATTTTTTGGCACGAGAAAAGAAGTTCAATGGAAGTGTTTGTTAAAAGATGTCATTACCTAACCCTGTTGTTTGAACTGTTGTCAGTGTCTTATGGTCAAGCTGTTACAATATTACATATTTTGGTTTGTGTGAAGTTCTCACTATGAAGTTCTGCACCATTCGTTTTTGATGTTGACATTACGAAACAATCAGTGCATCTGGTCTGTATGCTTGAGGCCTGTGTAAATAGTTATTTGTCATCAATACATACTTTGAATTGCAGATTTTCAAATTGAAATGCCATTAAGGTAGTATTTTGCACTGTGCCGTTTTAACAAAAAATTCATGTTTTGAATAAAGAATTGTTATTTGTTATGTATTCTGTGTCTAATGTTTAACAAGGATGGTGGCATGACAGTATAAAACAAGTATTGTAAATTTGAATCATCCAATGGGTGGAATGTTGAATCTTAATTGAGTTTACTGTTTGTACAGTCACATTGCCCCCTGCTGGGCAGGAAGGGATAACATTTTAACTATCTTCCTCTTCAATAGACTCGCTTTGATCCCCAAGATTATGATCCGTGTTAGTTTTAGTATTTTAAGATAATCTTACACATTGATCACTAAGGTAATATAAAGTCATTATATTGTTTAAAAATGTTATGCAGACTAATATGCTTTTTATTGTTTATTTTGAAAGCAGCAACACATGGCTCGGGCAATGGTGACCAAATATGCTAAGGTTTTTGGTCATTTTTTTCATTTCAAGATTTCAAATGTGGGATACTTAGGCTAAGTTACTAAGTACTTAATAATAGTATAAATAATAATCACTTTAAGTACAACACATGTTTTGTTCTTAAACTATCTCTGTGTCTGAGAGAGAGGTCACAATTGATCATACTGTGTAGTTGTTTTCTAAGGTATCTTTGTGTCTACGTGTTTGCTGTATGAATATTTAGAAATAGTTTACAAATTGCACTCAGTCTAAAAACTGATGATACTGATACACTCAGCTGGTCCTCCACTACAGAGACTTATGACTAAAGGTGCATCATATTTACTGGCTGAGATAAATTCTTCTCATTATGTGTGATCTTCTTTCTTTTTCCAAACTGCAAAAGCATAGACGTATGAATATATCAGAAATAATTGACAGAACACGGGATTCATGTTACCCATCCATGGGGCAAACGGGGCAAAGCAGAGATCATGCTGCCGCTCCATCACTTGTGATGCGTTAAAGGCCGGTCGTAAAACTCACAATACAATCCTCGACTTTGTGAAAATACATGACGCTTGAGAGGTTGACTTGTGAGCAGCTGTCTGATAACCAGACTGGATTTCAATTTAATTTCACAACATCGCTACACCACAAACATCACAATTTCAATCGCCGAATAAAACAATCTAAAACATGGGTTATGGTTACTATTGAGAAGTCTGAAGCCAACTTAATATGGCAACGTTTCTTACGGATGTGACGTCAACGTTACGTTCACATCTCTGCGTCCAGTGTTTTTAAAAAAGCGGCGGTCGGTTGCTCCTCGCGCACCTTTTAGTGAATCAATAGCATTTATTTCTTTATTACAGCACAGTATTACAACGTAAGTGGGTGGTATCTCTTTCTTTCTTTTTGCCCCGACGAGAATGAACATTAAACCTCATAACAAACTAACTTAAACGGTTGTTTGGGGGCCCATACGTTGTTTATATCGAGGAAAGCTAACGCTAAGCTAGCTACAGTTAACGTAGCGTTATGCTAACTAGTTACAGCTAAATTTGCTAACTAGCCGGAGAGATGACGACCTTATTAAAACCGTGTGTGTTGTTCTGTTGTAGTGAACTAACTTCACATGCTTGATCTACAAAATGCTTCGACGTTTAACCGGAAGACTGCAACAACCTTGTTTTGAGCAAACTACTTACACTGGTCTATTTATTTTTCATTCGTACGTCAGGTTAACACTGGGTTAACCGTACGATTACATTTTATTGACAAAGAGAACGAGTCCCATATATCACGTTAGCTATATTAATATATTTTTTATTAATAAAATAGAATGATAGTGATAAGATAGAGACAACGAGGTGAGGAAAATGTCAGTAAGCTCAAAAGTGATGACATAAATTGTAAACATATGACGAGCTGTGTGTAAAAGTAAGTGACATCTCCAATAACATTTTACAAATGCAATGACGTGTGAGAAATTAGATAAATAGATATAATATCATAAAGTAAGAATATAGCACGATCTACATATTCACTACCGTTCAAAAGTTTGGAGTCACTTAGAAATGTCCTTATTTTTCAAAGAAAAGAACTGGGTTTTTTTTTCAATGAAGATAACATTAAATTAATCAGAAATACACTATATATTGTTAATGTGGTAAATGGTTATTCTAGGTGGAAACGTCTGTTTTTAAATGAAATATCTACATAGGTGTTTAGAGGCCCATTTCCATCAACTATCTCTCCAGTGTTCTAATGCTACATTGTGTTTGCTCATCGCCTTAGAAGACGAATGGATGATTAGAAAACCCTTGACAACCCTTGTGCAATTATGTTAGCACAGCTTAAAACAGTTATGCTGGTGAGAGAAGCTATACAACTGGCCTTCCTTTGAGCTACTTGAGTATCTGGAGCATCACATTTGTGGGTTTGATTATACTCTGAAAATGGCCAGAAAAAGAGAACTTTCATGTGAAACTCGCCAGTCTATTCTTGTTCTTAGAAATCAAGGCTCCTCCATGCGAGAAATTGCGAAGAAACTGAAAAATTGTCTGGGTGACCCCAAACTTTTGAACGGTAGTGTATGAAAAAAGGGGATTGTGTTTGGCTCAATAGCAGCATTATTCGTATAGAACAGTCGTGAATACCTTGCATTACGTTACCCAAAGAACAACATTATCAAAACAAATTACTAAACGTTGTTAGTAAAACAGATTTTTATATATAGACTCTGGCTTTTTAACGAGATATTGTTTTTTATTCGCGCTCTGTCAAGTGTGTATGCAGAATTATAACCTTGAATTAACACATACATTGCTCTTTTTTTTGTTTTGTTTTTCTGTAAAGTTGTAAGCTCCTTTACTGCACCAGGATCATGCAGCACCAGCAGTATGCAGAGGAGCTGGGCCTTCTGGGCTCACTCTGTCCTGGGCAGAAGAAGCTGGAGGGGAAGACCTTCTACCTGGACAGTCTAAAGAAACGCCCAACAGCACTGCTTTTGGAGGCCATATCTCTTCTGGGAGGGGTAAGCATGTGTATACAAAGCATGATGCTTGTGGATCCTATGCTGTGAACATTGGTTTTGTTATTTTTACAATAATTGTTATCAGGGATTGATCTAGGCTGTGACATTTTAGGTTTGCACACATTTGTCTGCCTACAAAGTTAGATAAGATATGATATTCCTTTATTAGTCCCGCAGTGGGGAAATTGCAGGATTACAGCAGCAGAGAGGTAAAGTGCACTCAAGAGACACATAGTAAAATAAAAAAATAATTTAAAAAAGTAATATAAATAAACAGGAATAAAAACATTTAAAGAACAAACAAAGTTAGAGAATAATCATGTTTGCCTGATCAGTGGCAATAAATGGTGTTATTAGCTCAGTTTTTAAGACATTGTAGTAGCCAAAAGCATTACTAACATATTACATCATAGAGCAACCAACTATTTTCAGAAACGATTTGTCGTTTTACCAAAATAGTTATCAAATAATTTTGAATGCATAAATGGAAAATGTTCAGCCTCTGAAATATGGAAATTTCTGAATGTTTTGGATTGACAAAAGAATTTCAAATAATACTATTTACTTGGTTAACATACCTACTGAAGTTCAGGTTTGACTATGCACAAGGGAAAAGATAAAGGTCTGGCTTTGACTCAAGTCTCCCAGCAGAAACTGATAAGCAGATGCGTTTTTTTTCTTCTTATTCTGAAGAGGGTCGAGAGTTTCCTGCACAAAGATGTGTGTTTTGTCGTGACTGGAAGCCAAGATGGCCTGAAGGAGCAGAAGTGTACAGATACTAAAGCAGAGACAAAGGGGACGAGTGAAGAAGCCCAACGTCCTATTATGCAGCGGGAGAGCATCCTCAGCAGTGACAAGCGGCGACCAGGAACTCCTAGACCAACGGTACTAAGCATCACCCATGAAAAATATGAAATATAATGTAATCAATTTAAATATAATTTAACCTGATAATCGGCAAAAAAAAAAATCACAAAAGGGTAATTTACACATACTACTAGTGTAAATTGTTGCATATTTATATAAGAAATTATACAACAAATACTACATATTTCCACTCAAAATGATTACCCTTTTAAACATTCTGACTCTTTTCCATGACAAACTCATTTGGACAATACCCCACTAGATGTGTTATAGGCTAGAATTAATTGTATGTCTGTGCTGTATTTTTCTCTTCAGGCTTGTGGCAGCCGTGGGAAGGCCCTCCTTGAAAAAGCCATGCGCAACAACGTGAGTGTCAGTGCAGTCGTAATATGGTTTTTCGCTCAAATCTGTGGGCTTTATGTTTTGTGAATATTTGGGATACACTGAAGACTGACATGGTTTGTTATCTTGAGTTGATTCTGATGGATCTGTATTGTAGGAACGACTGCAGGGGAACAGTGTTTTGGCCAATGCCCGATCATGGGGAGTGAAGATTTTGTATGTGGATGGTATCCTTTTGACTCATAACGTGATTTGATACAAACTCTAATCTGTCTTATTAGTTCACCTCTATAGTGCAGTGAACCTCTGCTCACAGCAGATGGCACCATATGAGTGCTTATGTTTTATTCTGTCTTTCTGTGTCTTACTGATACCAGCTGAAAAAGCCTGCAGTTAACCAGCATAGCAATGTCACATTCTTAATTCCAGAAAGCGTGTGAAGGTTTTTTTGTATTGTTCCTTAATGTTGTATCAGATGTCCTTTTGTATTTGAAACAGTTGACTCGAGAGAGCTTCAGTGCTGTCCACAAGAGGCCGGAGGTAAGATGTTTGGGCTGAATGTCTTTTCACTTCATTAGACGTTAAAATGTAACAGTTACATTTTTTTAAAACAAGCAAGTAAATAATTTATGAATTATTTAGTGAAAATGTTGCAGTTCTAAAAAGATAGTTCAATTCAATAAGCTTCCATTAAAATGTGATAAATTGTACATCAGCCTTTTCTATTAATTATTGATGAGTCTTAATTGAATTCTTTCTTTTTTTAATGCAGAGGACTCCCACCAAACAACAAGGTTGTCATGTTGTCAAAGGTTAGTTTATGCATATGTGCTGCTAATGGGTCTATTTCCCAACAATATTGTATTTCTGTGAGTATAAGTGCTTATTTAATTGTGCGTCTGTTCTCCTGCTCTACAGCTGCAGCGTTGAGGTCTCCCTATCTTAAAATTGAAGACATGAGCAGGTGACTTTCATCCCTCATTCAGAGCAGTTTGTTTTTTTGTTTATTTTCTCTGTAGCAAGGGTGAGGGGATTTAAATCCAAATATAACTGTGCACTTGGGAAACAGCAGCCGTCTGTCTGGCTCTCTAAGAATTCATTCTTCATTCCTGAGGGAAATATCTGGCTCTTAAGCTGCTAAATGCTCCACTGTGTTCGCCAGCTAGTCCCTCACTGTGTCTGTCTGCTGTTTGGTGCTGAGCAGGTACATAGGCTTTGTAGAGCTTTTCTTGTTGCAAAAACAGCTATGTTTTGCATCTGGAAAATATGCTATGAGAGCAGTGAGACTAAACCAAAACACTAAAGGTTTGGGTCAGACAGCTAAAGAATCAGCTGAAAGTCTCTATCAAACCCCTTAAAGCCGAGGGGACCTGCAGATTGAGGTGATAATTCTCTGTTCACATTGTTTTCACATTGTGATTTGATACATGGTTAGTGGAAAATATTAGATATAGCTGCTTTCATTCTGTTTTTGATTCCAAAATGAATAGAAATATATTTTCTTGCCTGCCAATGTTCATGTAATGGTGGTTTAGTATCAGATTAGATCCTTTTTCTGCAGTTCAAGCGTAATGACCTGTCCCTGTGTTTCTGCCCTTCTTACCCCACTGGGTGCTAGTTGTGGAGGTTTACATTTCAGCCCAGATGATGTTCTTAATTGAACCTGTTGTTGAGTCCCATCATGTAACGCGACAAGCCCTCCCCAGTGATGCTGCGCCCCAGGAGCCCAGAACTCAAGCGGATACAATTTCTATTCGATGAAGCTTTGCAAGCTCCACTGCCTATTCCTGCAGGGGATCTGTATGTGTTAACAGGTCTTTTCATTTGCCCTCTCATTTCAGTTAATTGAAGTGCTCTGGCTAATGTGTGTAGGCCATTGCTGTGAGAGAACCATGACATCTGAAACATTTGAATATCAGCCTGTTAATCTCACATTAAGTTTTGCAAAGGGGATTGAAATAATTTAAATTGTAAAATATGATGATGATAATTAATTTGATTTATATTTTGTTTATTAAATCATGTTGTTTTCTTATCTAACCAGGCGATACAAGCCCTTGCATATGCAATCTATGATCTTCCCCACTCTGTGGTACTCGGGCCGATTTAGTCCCTTTGAATCTCCACCTCCTCTGTTTGAAGAGCAGGCACTGCCAGGAGAGAATAAAACCAGGTTTGTTTAACTGCTATTATCTGAAGGATATTAAGATGTTTTTTTTTTTTTCTAACAAACATATCGGGTTTAAACGTATATAATGAAAGATTTATCCTGATTGTTTGTAAATTAGGGAGACGAAAAAAGTTGAAAGCAGCATTCAGGACAATTCTCAAACCACACTCGGCTGTAATACTTCACTTTGCAAGCCACGCAAAAAGGAAGTGTCTTACTGTGAATGCTGTCATCAACCCTTCACTAATCTGGAAGAGGTGAAAATCTTTAAGAATGACTTTTGTTGTTATGCTGCATTTTTTTTTTGTTGCTATAATTGTTTGGTTTATATTTACATATTTGACTGGTTGTCTTTGTTGGTCCTTGCAGCACTTGCAGTCTGATCAGCACCGTGCTTTTGTTCTGGATGCCTCGAACTACAGTGTGGTGGACCAACTCGTCACTGAGATGTTTCCAGGATTTAACCCAAATCCAGCTCAACAATCGGATGAAACACTGAACCGGTGAGTTGTGGTCATTGCATACAAATGTCCTAATGTTGTGAAATTCTTGTTATTTTCTTCTTCACTGGACCACAGTGAGTTTTCTGTGTTGAAACTGTTTTTTTTGTGTGTTTTCTATGTTCCCTCCACTAGACCACCGACTCCTTTGTCCATCTGTGAACTGGAGCATCTCACTGATGCTGAGACGGAGCATGCCGTTCAGGACATGCATAGACAAAGTTCATCATTCCATGTTCACCTCTCCAGTCCTGCTGGGGGGCCTCGTTCATCTGGACCCGCCAGCCCATCACTAGGAGTTGAGTTTCCCTTCCTAAATCCACCGGACACCCGACCTCCTCCTGACATCCAGCCTTTCAGTCCCAACACAAACTGCCAGCTCTCTGACGACTATTCTCACGCTTCAAGTCCAGCTATGCCTGTTTTGGATAAAGAACCACAAGCTCACAACTCAGCCAGTCAGCAGCCTGATGATCAACGCCTCTCCCCATCCCCTGACCCTTACTCCCTGCCTCCGGTCCTGAGCCCACAAGTCCCTTATACCTCCTACAATATGGAGCCGCACTGCCCGTACTCGGAGCCACCTGTCCTCAGTCCTCAGCAGTACACTGCAGAGGAGGATGTGGAAGCACACTCTTGGGACTTGGACACCGGAGTAAGTGTGTCTCAGGATGTCCCTGATCCTTTCGCCACAATACATTTTCCTTCTGTGGCTTTGACAAATGCAGAAGGAGTAAAGCGATCAAACCAAGAAAGTATTTTGGGATTAAGTGAGATCATATGTTCCACCTATGGTTTGGAGTGGATTACGCTGTTGTCACGTAGATCTCGGTCCCTTCCTCGACAGATGGCGACGATGCCAAACCCCAAAAAGCGCTGTAGATCAGCCAGCCCAGAACATAGCCGGAGCAAAAGAAGGCGGATTGCAGCGGAATTTGGCTACAGAGGTAGCTGGATTAAACAAGTGCATACATCTGCCAAACCAAAAAGTGACATTATGGCAAAACCTGAGGGCTGTTCATTGTTTGACAAAGTCTCTTGTCAGATAATTCAGTCCAGCTCTAACCTAAAGGTTTCTTCCACATGCACTGCGGGAAGCTTTGGTTCAGAAGAGACTTTTACCATGTTTTCTGTTCCTACAGTACACAATTTCACTCAGGCAACAAATCAAATGGTCATTTTAGGTCAGGGTAGCACTTCCGTAGCTGATCATCCATCACGGCTACTCTCCTCAAAAGCAAAGACTTGTGATCCTCCCCTTCAGCTCCCCATTGACAACATGTACAGTGCGTTTTCAAGTCAATGTTCACTATCCCACTCCACCTCCGTGTGCATCGAGTCGAGCCTGGTCCCAGACTTGGCCATGCTCTCTCCAACGTCATCAGACTCTGACTGGGACTGCGGCCTGCTGTCACGACTCGGACCTTCCCTCGCCGCTCCACTGTCACCCCCCGAGCAAAGCGGTGAGCTGGACAAGAAGCTCCTCAACATGCCGTGCACCTGGATGCACGACACCAGCTACGAGTCACGACTACACACCGTCCTTCAGCCGTCACCCCCAGCCACCTCGCTGTGTGCTGAAGAAGTGGACCCTTCAGCGTTTTCCAGGACTGTAGTACAGATTGTTGAGGTTCAGCATTGATGATTATTGTCTTGGTCATTTTAAAGAACTGCAAGAACCACTACTTGGAAGCGGTGTGAGGCAATGGGAGTAGTGCGTTTTTACATGGCAGCGGCATGTCTAACAGGGAGAAAACGATTGGCAGCACTTGAACTCATCGAAACAAGTAAATGTAAAAGTGTACACTGAATAAATATTTAAATCTTAGTGCAAACTCAAATGATATATTTAGCTGTTTTTACAGATGCAGATTTTTATTTTGTATATTTTTTTGTTGAGGTAGATGTTCCTCAGTGGATGCATATTCCTATGAATTTGAAGAGAGTCCATTATCGTTTTCCTCTCAACCCCTAATCCTCCTCGTGCACAGAACCCTAAGCAGTATTCTGTATGTTATGCTGACTGGAGTCTTTCAGCAGCTATGTCCGGGAACATATGGTGGTATTGAGAATTTAATGAGGTTGTCTGAAAGGGGCATTACTCAATTACTGTAAGTGCTGTGTCTGGATCAGATCCCACTTGCGCTGGCGTTGATCAGGCGTCCGTAGAGTGGAGGACTCTCACAACCTGTGGGAAAGAAATCTCTAATGTAAAATTGCTTTTCCCGCCTTTTGAAGGTTAGCCAAAGGACTTGTGTTAAGTGGAGGCTGCTGCTTCACGGTATGTGTGCTGCAGCTGCAGGGAGGTTAATTATCTTCGCTTGTTAGTTTTTGAAGTGTTAAGTCACCTGCCATAAAAGACATGTCATCGCTCATCATAATAGACAAAACAAAAAATCCCATCTTGTCCAAGATCACACTTTCTTGAATATCTTAAATGGACTTTTAAAACACACATGCAGAATGCAACACTCAAAGAGAAATCACATGATTTCAGTATGGGGAAGAATACCTGCTCTCTATATAAACATGTGAAGTACATTATTTTACAGTGTTTTTAAATAAATATTTTAACCATAAATATTTCCAGCTGCATCATTAAAACATTGTTGCTCAAGTAAAGCAAAATTAAGAACAGTTTGGGTTTGCTGACTGTCATTTTTCTTCTTGGCTTAATAAGTGCTGACTCGGCGTGTAGGCTAAAGGAGCCGAATGGGAAGGGAAGGATGAGGGAAGGACAGCGGTGGGTCGATGTGTCCTCTTTGGCTCATCAGCCCAGCTTCCAGCTGACACAAACAATATTTGATATCTCATCTCCCAAGACTGGTTACGTAACCCATGACTCCAGATTTGTTGGAATGAAGGGAGCCCATGTATGAATGACCCTGGCCAGAACCACCTTTAACAAGTTTAACAAGTTTTTGTGTGAGGGGTTGATGGATTGTACTCAGCAGTCATGTTTGATCATTAAAGCAAGTTATATATTTTAATTAATAATTAGTCTTTTCAATTCACAGTAGTTTACAGTAACTGTAAATGTTTCTTCTTATCCATGTTGGCTTACAAGTTAGCTCAAAGTTTGTTTAGTTTTTTTCAATATAAATGCACACTAATTAGAAGAAAAGTATTTTATATTTAAAATGGTATTATGTGATAAACAGGCATAAACTAAGATGCTTCATCAGGACTGGTTTGGTCGGATTTGACTGACCATAAAAAAAAAAAACATTAAAACTGAGAAGTGTCAGAAAATTGTTCAGGTCGGACAAAGAGGGATTTTTCCTTCTCATATCAGATTATTTAAAGGGGGGGTTCCAGCTCCTCCGATCTTTAGTGAGACATGTAGGTCACCAGGTTCACTGATGAGAATAATAAATATGGCCTTAATCCAAAGACATATATATATTTATTTTGTATTTTTTTATTTATATATATATATATTTTTTTATTTATATATATATTATTTATATATATATATATATGTATATATATATATATATATATGTATATATGTATATATATGTATATATATATATATATATATATATGTATATATATATATATATATATATATATATATATATATATATGTATATATATGTATATATATATATATATATATATGTATATATGTATATATATGTATGTATATATGTATATATATATATATATATATATATATATATATGTATATATATGTATATATGTATATATGTATATATGTATATATGTATATATATGTATATATATATGTATATATATATACGTATATATATATGTATATATATATATATATATATGTATATATATATATGTATATATACATATATATGTATATATATATATATATATACATTATATACATACATATATATATATACATTATTTCTGATTATATTTGCTTTATTGCTTTGATTAATGAAAAGGGGAAAAGGCAGATTAAACCCGGAGCTGGGTTTATGGCCGAGGAGCGTGGGTGTGCCGTCAAACCCCACGTGCCCCTCGTTTCCCGGTCCACTGCTCCGCGCGCAGCCTCATTGCTTCAATCAAGCGGAGTATCGTGAGGCCGATAGAGGAGTGTGTGTACGTGTGTTAGTGTGTGTAATAACGCTGACACCGACACGCAACATGCTGCTGGAGCCGAGTAGCGGAGCCTCGCCAGGGGGCTTTTAGCTCGCCACAGGCGGAGAGGGGTTGAGAAATGCGGGCGCCGCGCGCACAGGAACCCCGCTGCTGCGCGCGTCTTCCCCGTCAACAACAGTCCTACCGCGGCTCCGCTCGGTTCATTTAACGGCGCTGCACCGAGGAGATCCCCGGGACTATGTGAGCATCATGCACGCTGTGAGATGCCTGCTGTTCGCTGCAGTGTGTGCACGGTGCGCCGTGACAGGTGAGCCTCTCCGACGCTTTTTCTTTCATGTTATTGATTTTAGTTTATCACATGCATCCGGTCAAATACGGAATAATGTGTTTTCTGTTCGTTATTGCATCCACTCAACCGGTGTAGTAACACGGACCGTGCTATTGTTGCATAGCAAGCAGCTCGCCATAAGCTGTTGAATTCTGCAGAAATAAAACATGTAACCTCACATTCAGACCCATGGAGCCTCACTTTGACTCGTGCTGCCTGTGCAGGTCTGAGGGCACGCGTCAGTCTGGAAGGAAGGCTGCCGCCTGCAGAAGAGGTAGTTCAGCCCAAGCGGCTCCTGCAACAGATTAACTCCCAAGAGGAGCTGCTCCACAGCCGACTAAACACTCGAGTCCAAAACTACACAGCCGAAGCGCAGGTGAGTTTGGTCTGCGCATGTTTGAAGCTATTATACCAGTTTTATTTACTCTCGGTTTCTACATGTTCTAAAAAGTTGTTGTTGAGATCAAAGTGTGATCAGGGTGTCATGCTTGTTTTCATAAAGTATGGCTGAGTTCCTCCAAACAAAACGAGGTGAGGAAGAGTGATATTCAACTGACCCTCTCTCGGAATTCTCCCAGTAGTTTTACTATTTTCTTTAAAGGGACACACTGATGATTTATAAACATGTACTTACAGGTTCTGTATGTACGCCCACTCGGATAAACTTACATTATAACGAATATCTGATTTTCAATGGGGGGAAAAGTATTGCATAATACATTGATGGATATAAGAGTTGAAAAGTAGGAACAGAGAGATAGAAAAAGAGAGAAAGATTGTTGTGTAATCTAAATCTCTTAATGGACCCCAAACCTTCATCTGCACTCTGTCACGGCCTGATTCTCCCTTGTTTGTCCTCCCTTTTGAGGTCATGTGTCAGTCGCCCCTAGCCACCTCTGTGACACCCCCCACATGACGCCCAGCTTATCCGGGGCACAACAAACTCAGCCCACCAACCCCTCCTCTAGCAGCCTCCTCCTTTCCAGTCCATTAGATTATATTTCACACCTCGACCTGTCCTCTCTCGTTACCTTCACTATAAACACTGCCTGTCAGTCAGCTGCAGGCCTGTCAGTGGATATGACACAGGTCTGACCTTCAGCTACCCTCTGTGGGCAGCGTGCCATCTTAAGACCTTGATTCTCTGAGACTGTAGAAGCCCTCTAGACTAGAAGGTGGGTCTGCTTGATGTTTATGGAGAAGTCTGAATGCTGCCACACAGTTATTGACTAGCTGGTGCACATGGTGGAGCATTTAGCTGATGAGCTAGATATTTCCCCTTTAGAGCTTAAAGTAGAGTAACTATTGGATGTCCCTTTGTCAGGTTTACAGAAACTGACTGAATGCTAATGATGCTTTGCTCCTCGACATGTTAATGGTAAAGTAATTACAATTGTGCACACTCTCAATTTAAGAACATAAAAAAGCCCCCCCAAAAAAATTAATGGAGGTTTAAAATTCTGAAGGGTAGAAGTGTTGGTTCAAACTAAGGTTTAACTTAGTCCATGTTTTAGACTTTAAAACGTCAAAAATTAATGACATAATTTACCAGAGCCTATATAATAATTGCATTGCATTTAAAATGGAGTTAAGTAACTATATGTTGTTTTAATTGATATCTTATTTGTATCTAGACTATTTGATTCTGTGCCGTGAGCTGAGATACTGGTGTGCCAATGTTTGGGCTTTTATGTTAAAATAAAAAAAATAGAATACAGTAAGCAACTGATGCAGCTTTTCTTATCTCTGCTCACAGGCACCATTGTGGGCTTTTTATTGTACTGTATATGGACCCAGCGGAGGTTTAGATTGATACTAAGTGGCTTGCAGAGTGCATGGTAATACTAATGAGACCTGCCTTTCAGCTTGGCCAGTAAGTGATGGGAGCCACCACAGAACTCTGTGGATGAGGCTCAAGGTTAGACGGAGCTGATGAGTCCCGATCCCCAATTTTATCCTAAAAAGCCTCAGGGATGGACGAAGCTGTCTCATCTTCAGGGACAGGTTCCCAAAATAGGTCGTCCCTTTTCTTATAGCCATATTTCTTGATTTGGTCCCAGGGTCTAATTTAAGTTATTTCATATTAAACATCCATCAATCTTCCCTCCTCCACTTTTTATTTATCATATTTTGTCACATTTTTTCCTGAAAACATGAAATACAAATTAGTGAGTTACTTGTTTGAGTCAGTGCAGAGATGCAGAGATATGAACTAGACATGCGGGGGTTATTGATCTAAAGTAAGCTTGAGACATCCAAGTACTTTTTTATGCATATTTTTGTTCATCACTGTAAGTCTTCGTATTTATTGTTCTCCATTATACTGCCTCCCTGTCGACAACTCTGTGAGACATAAACTAGGAACCGATGTACTCTGTCTACTCTGTACATGCAGCTCCTGCATGTTTTTGTACAGTAAAAGATTTATTCTTTTCATGAATTTAAGGTCTAATGACATGCAAAGTCATCTAAGACAAATATGTCAACATGGTCTTTATGGATAAAGTAGCTTTAAATTGACCTGATTAGGCATTGGAGTGCAGTGTTGAAGTAAAAGATCAACATGAAACTCTAAAAGAAGTATAAATGCAAATGCAACACTAAAGCTGTGTCCCAACTCCATACAACACACTAATCCCAAGCATTTTGTTTTACACTAAAAATGTAACAAAATACAGTAAATAAAGTAAACTCAAAACATTCAGTATGCATACTAAAAACCCTAGATTTTAATGTGCTGTAATCAGACACACACATCTAATAAATAAAACCAATTGGGGATGATGGGAAAACCTTAAAAATACAACGATTGTTTTTTTGGACATTTTTCCGGCAGTCTCTTGTAAAGTTCAAAGAGCCATGGATCAGATGTCGTTATGGGAGCCTATCTATTAGTAACATCTAAGTATGTATACTTCTTGCAAACAAACCACAAAATCGGTATATCATAAGGATTAGTATATGAGAGTAAGTATGTACATTCTGTATAGTATGTTGTATAGATCAGCACACGGCACTTGAAATTTGAATTTTGAAATTGGTCCAATAAGGCAATTAAATTATTAAATTGATTTACTGAAGTGAACACATCTGTAAACTGTCATCAACAGACAGATGGAATCAATCAGATTCAGTTCTAGTTTTTGTTGCTACTTACTTCGGTATCTCAGTAATTTTAATCAAATGTAAATCTCACTTTTTCCAACGTTTCCTCCCTCAGCCCGTTCATCTGGCCCAGAGCAGCTTCTTGGTGGAGGCCTTTGGCACGTCCTTCATCCTTGACCTGGAACTCAACCAGTAAGTCACCACATGTCTGCAAAGCATTCACACATCTGCACCAAACTACAGTATGCTGACAGCAGTCACCGACATGTACATACTCATATGCACACACTGCCTTTCTTCCTTCACCCGTCTTACCCGCCCATCTACAGTCTGTACTGTAAATCCTGTGCGTTGGCATTAAACGGACTGGCCGCAGGCAACAAATGTATACCTCCCCTCCCGCTCTTCTCACCCCACACATTTTGCTATAATGGACTGTGTTAATGTAATACCTTTCACTGGCTTTCTAAACACTTCACACATTTGTTTTTACTTATGAATCAGCCGTTTGTTGATTTAGGCTCATGCATGTCTGACTATGGCTGTCTAAAATAATGACCCATAATGGCTGCCAGCAGTCACACAGGACTCCAATCTTGCTTTTTCCAACAATGATTGAATTCAGTAGGAAATTATGAGTGATTCTTGCTTTTTCTTCTTTTCTTTCCAGCAATCTTCTATCTACAGACTATGTGGAACGTCACTATGATGAGAACGGGCGGCTGTCACAGAATATGGTACGTATCTTATAGAAATTGGTTGAACTTGGGAAAATGTGCTTGTTTGCTTTCTTGCTGAAAGTTGGATGAGAAGATTGTTACCACTCTCTACTGGCTTGCCCTGATATTCTCAGCCTAACCACTCTCACTCCTCATTCCTAATCTTAACCAACCCAACCAACAAAGGCAACGAGAGCTAGCCCCTCAGAGGCAGAGCAGGGAACATAAATCGGTGTACAGTAAATTAGATGCTAAAGCTAGCAGCAGGAAAATGCTAGCCTGGTTATGTCCAAATGGAACAAATATACCTTAAAGCACCTCTAAACTGAACTAGTTAACACATTTTATTGCTAGATTTGATCATTTTTTGACCTTTTGGACTGAGCCAGGCTAGCTGTTTCCTGTAGTTGTGCTAAATTAAGCTAACTAGCTAATGGCTGTGGCGTCATATTTAACATACAAACATGAGTGGTATCAATTTTTGTATCTAACTCTAAAGACAATGATTAGCTTATTTCCAAAAATGTCAAGCTATTCCGTTAAATAAATCTTTGGGAAAGGTTTTCATCCTCTTTTCTATCACAATTTAATAGCCTATTTTATAGAAATTGATAATGTGCATATGCATACGACAGGCTAGCTTTTATGTTCAGTGTGTAAATTAGAACATGTTTCCAATGGGTGAATCAATAACAAATAGCAGCAGTGCTTGTTTATCCTTCAACTCGGGCAGAAATGAATTGAAATGGAAATTTTTTAGATTTTTCAGTTGCTTGTCTAATTTGCAATGAAGGCGTTCTGCTTCAGCTGACTATTGGCTCGTGTGTTTTGCTGCATACTCTAGTTTCTTCTACCAATCAATCCACACATCATTCTTAATCTTTTAGGTCCAAAAATCAGTCTGGCTGCTGATGGACTGACAATTGAATTGTTGATGTCGTCCCCTCTGTTGTGCCTTGTGAATTAGAGCAAACTGTCTTATAATAGTGTTATAATCCAGTATGTTTACGAGACTCGAGAACATCTGGGAGAGATGGTCTCTTTCTCTCTGTATCCCCTGCTTTATTTTAGTCTCTGTCCCTCCCTCTTTCTATCCCTTCCTCATTATCTCTTTCTCTCTTTTACTCTCTTTGTCTCTGCCAACGACCACCTGACCAATCAGTACATAGTTGCCATGGGTACCAGCAGTCAGCAGCATCTTGGGTCTATTGTGTCGTGCCGTGAGGAGAATTCAAATCATGTCCATTTCCAGAACAAATAAACCAAACCTTGCAAACACACTTCCAACCAGATGTGTAATATTGACCAATTATTGAGTTTATTTGCAGAGGTAAAAATCAAACAAATATGGGGAAATGTGTGCAGGGGGTGTAAACACATGGATTTCATTCTCTCTACTAATAATGTAATGTAATATATTATATAAAGAGATAGATCCAAATTATGTAAGAGCTAAATTATAAAACATAAATGTTGATACATGTCTTGTAAAACCTAACTGAACCTAAAAGAAACCCACAAATTGGTAAGATGTTTGAGTCCCGCGGCATCTTTTTTTATCCTCAAGAGAGATCATGAGTTGTTAGAGCCTGATTGATAAATCTGCCAAAGGGGGTAAAGTAATTTAATACGATGTCTACCAGAGGATAGACAAGTGTATTTTTCATCTGTAAAATGGCCTACTCAGGAAAGTATATCTTGTCGTTATCAAAAAAAATGAATATTGAGAAATGTAGTGAACCAAATTTGCTGATGATGGTGTTGGATGTTTAAAGGCTTATGATGTTAACGATACGTCCTTTTGCCACTGAAAATAACAAAGTAGGATTTAAAAAAAAAACTCAAAACATTTAACGAACAGATGTTCGTTGTGGTTAGAAAGTCGCCCAAGAACGAAGTCAGTTGTTTCTGATTGGCTTGGATGATGCACACTTATGACCATAAAGTGGTTGGTAGATGTCAGTTAACATTATATACCACATTATATGCGTTTGTCTGAGCTCCTTCATGAACTAAACATATTTAAAGACCTGCAAACATCCGGTGCACATGGAAACACCGACATGCATCTATGGATGTTATAATACTTTTTACACAATAGAAATGCACAAATTGCAGAGAAATTCATTCTCTGCATGTTGGACTGAGAACCCGGTGTACACAGCCCCCTCCCCAACACCAACACCATCTTCATCTTGATTAATTTAGGTTTATTGACGTGCCAATAAATTCCTCCTGCTTTGATTGTCACTTTTTTTATTGGTCCCTTATGGATCTATGCTGCTGCGTCACGCTGGTGACCGGCTCGTTGGGATGGAATCTCAATGACACACGACTAAAAGAGGAATTTAATTAGTGACGAGGATGTGCTGGAATTGATCTGGAGCTGTTGTATACATGTTTCATTGTGCTGCTGAATACTTTTTATTTGTATTTTCTGAGATTTCTGTTTGCTTTGAGCACCAACAAACTCCTTTTTAATGGCGTCTAATATTCCTCCCTGTTTTTGTTGTATCTAGTCTTCCTTTCACTTTACATTAGCTCCAATTATTTCACTACCTTTCCGCCGGTCCTCTTTGCTTAACAATGCTGAGTCAAAGTCCAGACACGTAAACTCCAGCTTTTCTAATTCAGTTAGTTTATAATGTCACATTTAATCCTTGTCTCTCCAGGACATAACTGTTTATTTGCCTCTATTTGTGCGTGCAAGCAGTTTCTATTTAATTCTTATAGTCAATTACTTATACTGTGGTGTCCTGCTTACCTGTCCCTGTCCTCCCATCACAGGCGATGTTTCATGTTCAATCCAAGATTTCTTATTCAACATGGTTTCTTTATGTGTGTGAGTGGCCATTATTTGAAGTACATGCATCTAGCTGAAAAGCACACTCATAGTCGGTGTGTGTGTCTGCTGTGTTAGACAATTTGATTTACTCCATTTAGCCTTGTAATCCTACCTTTTTTATTTATTTATTCTCTTGCCCTGGACTAAGTGCTGTGGGCGGTCTCACTATTTGGTATGAATGATTAAAGTCCTTATCTCCCTCAACAGATTAACTGGCACTGAATCTAAATAAACTCTATGAGAAATACTGGATTACAATGTTTAGCTAATTATCAAATGATAAAGTGATGTATTTAAAAGGAGATATCGCGTATGAATTCTACATCCTACACAAATAAGGGGAATTGTGATACATTTCCGACCAACTACCTTTTGCAGGAGGGCGTTGTAGTGACTTTGGTGCAAATGCATTTCAATGCTTACTTTTGTATTGATTTCATCCCTAAAGAATGAAGCATTCTTTCACCACTCTAAGTGGAGGCCTCATCCCTTAGTTTTGTCACGTGGAACTGGTGTAAATTCAATTAGAGCCTTTTAAGGTTTGCAATTTTTAACAACTTCCTCACTGTAATCAGATCAGTAAAACACCAAAACAGACAAAATGCATTAACACTGCCTGCCCCCAAATGTAATAAAAACCAAACCAGCTTTGTGTGTCCTCTGAGATGGAGGACTTCATGTTTGACAGACACAAATTAATTTAAATCTGGTGCTGGACTCCTGGTGAGGGATGAAAAAGCCTCTAGATTTTGCTTGAAGCAGATCCCAGCGGAAATGTTAAAATCCTCCTCACTAGTCAATTTTAGATCCAGTGATGAAGCTCCTTAATGCACAGAAGCAGGTGAAGTCTTATTGATAATTTTTTCCAAGGTTGTACTTGATTGGAAAGGACATCCAGGAGATATTTTCAGGTTTAAGTTGCAGCTCAGAGTAAAGGTTGGCCAAGCATAAAGAGCAGCGCATCCACGTTGCCTCTTTTCTTTTGGGTCTGTCAGCCGTGTCGGACAGCAGCAGGCTCAGGTGGCAGATATTACTTATTGGGGTTCATTACTAACACCTGAAACTTACCCTCTCTTACACAGACACACACACACACACAGGCACGCACGCACACACACACACAGGCATACACGTATACACACACTCTCTGTAGCTACGAACAGAGATGCGTTACTGTAATCTCCATCCACGTAGAAGAAGCCTGCTTGATTATGAAATATTCTCTCCTGAGTATAATCCTTTTATTTTCATTTTCTTAACAACTTATGCTAGCTCACACATTTAAACATGCAGGTGCTGCTTGACTGACGGCGGAAAGTCTCCTCTCCGATTGTTGTAATCTGATCATTCCTGTACTGTGAGAGGCGGCGTGGAAACACTATATTCAAAGCATGGCCATCCAGTCGGAGCCTTTCACAGGATTTTGAAGAATCGGGTGAAGCGAGGTGTACAGTTAACGCCCTACAGTGGTTCTGCCAAACTGAAAGTAAAGCTTGTCATTTTATTCTATATGGGCTTTCCACAGATTTTGTAGGTCAAGCAACATAATGAAATAGCTGAAACCAGCTTTTGGCTGCCGAATAATTACAGTTAATCTACACACTGTGACATTCTTTGATTTTCTGCTGCAGGAAACTCAAATTGCTGCCATTTGTTGCCAAATTAAATCAAAACAATGAGTTTTAATACTCACAATTTCATGGTCAATTCATGGACACAACTCACTTTCTTATGCAAATCTGTGTTGTTTGAATGAAAAGAGTTCATGCTCACACTTGACTCTACATTGAAACCAGAGTCCATTGCTAAATTTCTCCCATTTGACCTCTGCCTTCGCACTTAAGTTGCTCTCCCCATCACTCAAACACGCACACACATACACACACACTGTACACACACAGCTTTTCCTCAGTGAAACTCAACTCAGGTGCAGCCTCTGTCGGTGTAGGTTTTCTCAGACGCTAAGTTGACTGTAGTCACTGATATCCTTCAGTCGATCCCGTCAGGTTGACAGTAAATACCTGCCCCTTTTTTTCTATTTAGGGGCCAGGAGATCAGGGGGTTCACAGTCAGTGTTGGTTTGATTTTCTGAAATGTGACGTCGGCGCGTTACTAAATGATGGAGGGTTCAGTGTCTCACCGTCATCTATGCTTTGTTTCCAGGGGGGCGAGCACTGCTACTACCACGGGCGTGTGCGAGGGCTGCCGGGCTCCTGGGCGGCTCTGTCCACCTGCCACGGCCTCCGGTGAGTCCAATACTGTGTCACTTAACCTGAACTCTAGTCTCAATCAGGACCCAAAGTTAGTTTTTTTAAGTGGTTCAAAAGACTTGCTTTAAATTTGTATAAAATACATTAGACGGCTCATTAAGCATAATCAAGTAGACAATCCAATTTCTTTTCAAAGTACAAAATTATCCGTTTAGAAATTCAAGGAATAGTTCGACATTTTGACAAGTGAGTCTATTTGCTGTCATGCCTGTATGGTAAATATGTAACTGCTTAGCTTAGCTTAGACTAAACAGGGGGAAATGGCTAGTCTGGCACTGTCTCAACCAAATCCACCTACCAGCACCTCTCAATCTCACTAATTAACACATTATCTTTGGTTTGTTTAAGCCGTACAAAAAGCCAAGAAAAACTCTATATCCCCACATATAATGGAGAATTGTAATTTTTACACTTAAACAAATGAGATGAGTTAATTAGTGCGCCACTCGGTGGACGTGTTACTTAAGAACAGCACCAGACTAGCTGTTTCCAGTCTTTGTGCTAAGCTATGCTAACCAGCTACAGCATCATATTTACCGTACATACGTGTGTGGTATCAATCTACTCAGTTGACTCACTTTAAGAAAGCAAACAAGCATATATTTATAGTTTAAAATATTATAAATAATATCCTTCCGCAGGGTTTCAAACATTTAAATAGTTCTTACTACATTTGCAAATCATGCTGGTAGAGGCTAAAAAGATCCCCAGACAAACTGTAACATGCCGCTGTTTTTGGTATTTTTTTAGGGGGATGTTTTCTGACGGAAACTTTTCCTACGGGATTGAACCTGTTGGCAGTGGAGAGGTGAGTCAGGACTTTTGGGAGGAGAAACCTACCAAGGAGTGTCAACTAGTCAAATTTGTAGTAAACACACACACATCCCATTTCTTGGCATCAAACTGAGGCAGCAACAAGGTTGTAAAAAAGAAATCTCCCAAAACCGGCAGCAATCATTCAAGCTCGACAAAATATGTTGAAAAGTCCCTCACAGTCTTGCTTTCTCTCTTCGGTGTCCGTGACCTACTGTCAGTCCAGACAGTGTTACTCTATCTCTGAGCTTCTGTATGGAAAGTATTGAGTTGACGCACAATCCACCACCATTGAAACCCATCTCCTGTCTCATATCTGAGGGAGACATCATCTCACAAAGGAGAAATTTCAAATGATCGACAAAAACAAGAAGCCTTATAGATCCTTAAAAAAGACTCTGATTTGATTGTAGAATAGACAAAGAAATAGAAGTAAAACAGAGTGACCGAAGGGAGTGAGGAGAAAGTGTTTAGAGTGGAAGAGGCTGAGCTTAATTTTCCCATTAAGGTCCACAGTAATCGAAGTACAGCTCTATTACATAGACTGGAGAGATGAATCAATAGCCTCCCAGCTCATTTTTAAAACCCCTCCCTCCTCGGCGCTCTATCTCAGATGTCTTATTTTCATAAAGTATTTATCCCGAGCTCAAGTGTACCACAGTGTCCAGCAGTGTTATTGCCATTATGCCAGCCTAGTGATTGATTAATTATGCATCAGAGCACTTTCCTTCCTGTTGAACTATCTGCACTACAGAGGACTCGGCAGAAGCCGTGGACTTGAGTTTAGAATGAGAAGAAGTCATTTCAATGCTTGCATGACAATATAACCATTATGAACTATATGTTCAGGTCTACATAGTCATGCTCTTTCACAGAGAAAAGTTCAGCATTTTCACTTCTCAAAACCTGGTACACCTTGAAAAGCCAATGTCAGATTTTCTTCCGACCATCTGATCCCCAATATGCTGCTGTCTGATATGAGGCTTGGCTGAAGTTTTTTCACTTCTCATTTCCTATTCTGGAAATTATCCACTACCAAAAATAACCAAAAGGTATGTTTGTTTGTTTTCATGAAAAGGGACAAAGAGATACACACAACTTCACAACTTTGTTTTATGCACTTATTATTGTAAACACATATACATGTTAATACATGCTTTAGAAATAGGACCAAATTAATGCTTTCAGACAGAGTTAACAAGATTTCTCATTCTTATCATTTCCTTTCATCAGTAAAACAAAAAGAAGGTACGCTAGCCTTTTTATGTTGAATTCAATGTAATAGATGGGCTACAATTATCAGAACAATTCAAACATTCAGGCTCCCTTATGTAACTTAAAGGTGTACTGCAGTTAAACATCTGGTCTATAGTTATAAATATAAGGAAGATAATCTCTCAGTTAAAATAAAATGTAATTTAATGTAATCTATTTGGTGACCCTAATAAAATCTTCTGCGATTTCCCCCTATCGGTCCTAACCGAGTGTTTGGGAATGGCTCCTCAAAATAGTTTGTTTCTCTTTCATTGGAGAGATTCGAGACAGTGGTGTGATTCAGTGTCTGCTGAGGTCTGACCAGGGTTTCCGTTTGACTTGAGGGGAAGTTTTACGCAGATAAAATGTTCATATCTGGAATTCTCTTTGTGGCGTTTGTAGTTTAAAATCTTCCGAAATAAGAAAGATGCAAAGACGATTCAGGCAATTAAAGTTGCCTTAAGTTGCACCGAGTCATTATTTAAAAACAAGCAGCTCAGGAAATAAGTTTGAACGTAAAAACTCTTTTTTTTACTCTAAACTCTGACATAAATGCCAAAAAGTAAAACAATCTGTTTCTCTCTCCCTCCCTCCCTCCCTCCCTCCCTCCCTCTCTCTCTCTCTCTCTCTCTCTCTCTCTCTCTCTCTCTCTCTCTCTCTTGCTGTTGTTTGCTATGCTTTTTGAGGCTGCCCTTCAGGAGGAGCAGAATGACCACATTGTGTACCGTATGCCAGATATTGACCTCTTCCCACCTCCCTGTCCAGGTAGGACCACCGTTAAACTGCACACTGAGACTCCTCAAAGTTACTTTCCCCTGAAACCAAAAGTATTTCAGTCCCTCCTGATGCAGTGATAAAGGTTTGGTGGATACAAAATCCCTGTGTCTGGTCCGCCTTCTGATTCCTAATCCTCAGTGACACTACACCTGCCGCACAAATCCAGCTATAATACAAATTATAGACTTATGACATCTCACACTGTCTTGATTCTGATGAAACGTTGTTGTTAAAAGATTAAATTTGACGAAACCTGGCAGGATGCAGCTTGTTACTGATAAGCCAAAAGGCGGCTCGCCGCGACTTGTTTGGAGATGACGCGTCCATCCTTGTCCTTGACATTGCATGGCTCTAAAACGATCAAGTCTGCTTTTTGGTTCTGTCTCTCTCTCTCACACACACACACACACACACACACACACACACACACACACACACACACACACACACACACACACTGCAGTGTACAGCGTCCTCCTCAGGTTGTCCAGCTGCCCTCCTCGTCCTTGCACTAAATGTCTCATTTGACTCCCACCCGCCCTCCTGTTACCCAACCCCTACTGTTCCTCCTTCCCTGCCTCCTCTCCTCTCCCCTCTCTCTCTCTCTCCCTCCTCTTTGGCCCGTTATACTCTCTCCCTTCCTCCTCTCTCCTCCGCCGGCTGTGTGGTATTGATTTCTCCTACAGATCAGTGGACTGAAATACATGCTTACATCCATCCCTGGACTGATGGCGAGCCACTTTTACCCTCACTTACTCTGTGCATGCATGTGTTTCCCAGGGTGCTCCCCGAACAGCACCAAGCCCGAGGGGCAGACAGACGGCGAGCTGAAGGATGGAGACAACTGGTCTGAAGAGGAGAAGCCTGTCTTTACAGAGAGCCTGAGGCGCTCAAAAAGACAAGTTAGTTTTCATGAGTCTCTTTCTCCCAACACACCTCCATGTACGCAGACTGACAGCCCGCCAGGAACATGTTGCATCATTTGCAAAAAGTGTCACCATGAAGGAATCATCAGAGTTGAGATATGCAAACACAATTCATATTTTACAGAGACGTCTGTCAGACGATGCCAAATGTCCACACTAATGCTGATAGCTTGTCTCCGCTTTCACGCTAATAAGATAATAAAAGAGGGAGAGAGAGAGGTTTCGTGCGTATGAAGGAGATTTCTCAAATCTCAGAATATTACTCAACTGATACCAATTGATTAATTGTTGATCAGTCTTCTCCTACACATTTCTAACGTATTGAGGGGGATGCTGAGCCACTGCTGCATCCATTTTGACCCGAGACCTCAACATTCATTTCTGTTTTTAAGTCTGTATTTTTGTTCTCTTCTCACTGGTTTTAGATGGGCTGGGATCAGTTGAAAAATGTGAGGACAGTTGTTGGGTTGTTTGCTTTTTTTTTTTACCAGGTCACTAAATCTGACGAGACCAATAATACCCTACTGTTTTATTTGTCTCTTATTTAGTAATAAATATTCAATGTTGCTGAGAAAAAGATCAAACATGTTCACAGGCTTTAAAACTAGCTTTCTTTCTCGTGAGACTCCAGAAGTCATTGGAGACAGAAGCTGCAAATTATGTTTTCAGACGCAGAGCTCTGATTCTGCTGAACGACTGTTGCTCTCAAAGTTGTGTTTCCCTCTCAAGGACAAAGACTAGAGTTTCACAAGCATTAGCGCGCGTGTGTGCTCTGTGCCCTTTGAGTAATGGTTTCACCTGCTGGGTGTGTGTGTGTGTGTGTGTATATGTGTGTCTCTTCGTCCTGTGTGAAGGTGAGTATGACAGCAGACTCAAAAGTTTTGGCTGTGTGAATTTTTTTTGCCTCCTTCAGGTGCGGCGAGGTCAGCGCACCGTCCACCGCGCCGTCCAGCGCGCCGTCCAGCGCACCGTCCAGACCGAGACCAAGTACATCGAGCTGATGGTAGTCAACGATCATGAGCTGGTAGGTGTGAAGCTTTTTCTTTTCCTTATCTCCCTGCATGAAGCCATTAATAAGAAGTGAGCGTGACTTTCATTAAAATAAGGATTTTAATCCGCTGATAAGACTTTATAATCAGCACAGAAAAATGATGAATGGCAGCAACGTTTCTCTCCTCTTGTTAGTTTGTGCAGCTTCGCCGGTCGTCCACTCAGACGAAGAACTTTGCCAAAGCGGTGGTGAACATGGCCGACGCGGTGAGTCGAAATACTGTTGAGGAGTTGACTATATAACTTTATTTTTGTAATCCATGGCACCCCTTCATAGTGAATGTAGGAGTCTCTTGAGCTTACTCAAGGCCGTTGCCAGTTTCTCTTGCAGTTGAAACTTTCCTGAGTGGGAAAGCTGCCACCAATTATTCACAGAAAGTCAACACGCTGCTTTACTGTCGGTTTTATTTTTAACCATCTTTTAAATGTCAAATATTTGCAGAAAAATATGCGAACAATTCACTGTGTGGGAAACCCTTTCACTGACAAACACAGTGATGCTGGTGTCCATGGCAACAAACTGCTGCCTGCCATCTCCCACTCGCATGTCTAAAGATGAGATGGATTCAACCGGCTCCATTATCTGCAATATTTAAATATTTATCTCCCACTTAACCCCTTTGGATCTGAATTTTTTGTTTAGTAGTTTATTATTATTTTAGTTTATACTTTTCTCCCGCTAGATAAAAATGCGCCATTCATTTCATTTCTAATGTGTTATCAGTTTTTGCTTCAATTGTTTTGAATGACGATGGCAAATCTTTCCCTTTCGATGTTTCCAGATCTACAAGGAGCAGCTCAACACTCGCATCGTCCTGGTGGCCATGGAAACCTGGTCTTCTGAAAACAGGGTGTCCGTGGGCGATGACGCCTTGCTCACCTTGCGCGACTTCATGAAGTACCGGAAGGAGAGCATCAAGGAACGCTGCGACGCCGTCCACCTCTTCTCGTTAGTTCAATCTCCTGAATTTAGTTGTTGGTGCTTTCTTCTTGTTCTTCTTGTTCTTCTTCTTGTTCTTCTTGTTCTTCTTCTCCTTCTTCTTTTTCTTCTTCTTCTTCTCTGTCTTCCTCTTCCTCCTGCCTATTATTAAGTCTCTCTGTCTTCCCCACAGTGGGAGGACGTTCATGAGCAGCCGCAGTGAAGCCGCCTACATTGGGGGCATCTGCTCGGTCACCAGGGGTGGAGGCATCAACGAGGTGAGACTTGTGTCCCTTACTCCGATTGGATTAGATAGATTAGCAACAAATCATGGTGTTTGTCCAATGAACTCCATGAAGATGGATATTTGCAGAAGTAATGAATCATTCTCATGAGAACTCAGGCCGGTTCGGTCTCTCTTCCCTCTAGTCATTACCTTGATTTCTATGTGTGTCTTCAGTTTGGCAGCGTGGGCCCCATGGCCATCACACTGAGCCAAAGTCTGGGCCAGAACATTGGTATGCTGAGGAACAAAGAGAGGCTGGCTGCAGGTGAGACCGACGCACAGTGCGGATATGGGTTGAGCTCCGTCATGGGAGGACAATGATTCAGAGACTTAAAAACTTGGCTGACTAAAGTGTTTCTTTAGATGGAGGTTTCCATCATGCATTCCTTCCTGCTGTATTTAATGATTTGAGCACGGTATCTTCAGGTTGTCTCAGATAAAATTATAAATGTAATTGCTGTTATATCTAAAAATCTGTCTTTTGCAAATGCCCTCACCATACTCAAACCGGGCAAAGCTTTTATACTGCACTCATTTGACTTTCCACTGAGAACGTGCTGATTGTATTACATTGGTCTCAGAGGACAGAAAACACCTCTGCTGTCCTAACAGCTCCCTCAAGTGGGGAGATCACAGAGATGCTAAAAACAAATGTATTGTGTGTGTGTGTGTGTGTGTGTGTGTGTGTGTGTGTGTGTGTGTGTGTCCAGGAGACTGCAGGTGTCCAGACCCATGGCTGGGCTGTATCATGGAGGACACCGGGTATGCAATTTTAAGTTTAGTATAAATGAATCTGTGACCTGTAGCACATTAAGCAATACCTATCAAGTAAGAGTATGAAAAGTAGCTTGTAAAAGTACACAACTTCATCTTTATCTGTGTGAAATGTTAACAGCATTTTGGTTGACAGGTTATCATATTTTATTCAGACTTTTGAAAGGCTTTAGCAATGTTGCCAACAAATGACAGTAAAAAATTATTTTTTCTTTCTTTCTTTTTGCTAATTAGTTACTACTTGCCCAGGAAGTTCTCTCGCTGCAGTATAGATGAGTACCTGCGATTCCTCCAACAGGGAGGCGGCAGCTGTCTCTTCAACAAGCCCAGCAAGGTGAGAGATGGTCGGTCATCATCATAGATTTTTCTTACCAAAGTTAAGTTGATTTGAATGTATTTTTATTGTCCGTTCTGGTGATATGCATTGTTTTACGCTATATTTACCCTGCATATATCATATATTTCCCCCTCCTGTAGTTGTTAGACCCATCAGAGTGTGGGAACGGATATGTGGAGCCAGGAGAGGAATGTGACTGTGGATCACTTGTGGTGAGCACATTTTAATTTACTACTTTCATGTTGCTTGTCTTAAACACAAAGTATGAGGGCTGTTTTTAGCCTGAAACCTAGTTGGAAAAGATGATACCTGCAGTATTGATTTGTCTCATCTTTTTCTAATCTGTCCAGAACATTTCACTTTAAATCGAGCTGCACGTATAATCTTTATCTGTTCGTGTATCCTGGAAGAGAGCCGACAGTTTAAATACATTTCAAGGAAATGCTTCTCTCTGTTCAGACAGCTAAACTGAGGACTCTACTGGTGACGATATTTAGCTTACAACCCCTCTGTATTTGCAGTGTAGTCAGTTCAAAGAACCTTGACACTCGTGATCTACAGATGTGCTATAAACATCTCTGACCCACAGGAGTGTGCACGGAGTGGAGCCAACTGCTGTAAGAAGTGCACCCTTACCCACAATGCCATGTGCAGCAACGGGCTCTGCTGCAGGGACTGCAGGGTGAGCTGCTTTAATACAGCACTTTAACTGGAGAGTTTGTTGCTATTTCTTAAGGCCGTGATGGAGTGTTTATACTCCCACCTGCTCAGTTCCTCCCTCCTCATGTCTTCTTCTCTGGGTGTCTGTGACAGTACGAGCTGAGAGGGGTGACGTGCCGTGAAGCTGTTAACGACTGCGACAGCCCCGAGACCTGCATGGGAGACTCCAGCCAGGTAATATACATGCTTAAAGAGTTCAGACACCTGAAACCCACCGTTACGATGAACAGACAGAGATAATATTCTCTCTCTTGCAGTGTCCTCATAACGTCCACAAACTGGATGGCTACATGTGTGATGCGGGACAGGTAAAGCCATGCAAGTTGCTAAATGTTTGTCACTGCTTCTGTTGTTACGTTTTAATTAAACACATTTTCTTTCCTCAGGGTCGATGTTATGGAGGCCGCTGTAAGACAAGAAACGGCCAGTGCAGGGCGCTGTGGGGCTACAGTAGGTTTGGATTAGATATTGAAGCTTTAGTTCTAAATGATGAAAATGTCATGGCTCACATTTTTATTTTTCTGAGAGAGCTTCCATTAAAGCAAGGCCATGGGTTTTCGTACAAGTTAAAGTCTGTTCTCTCTTCTCAGACTCAGCCGACAGGTTCTGCTATGAAAAGCTGAATTCTGAGGGCACAGAGAAAGGAAACTGTGGTCCGGACTCCAGTGGTCAGGGATGGGTGCAGTGCAACAAGCAGTAAGAGAACAGCATGGCTTCATTAAATACATTTTGATAGCAACTACAAATGCTTTTTTTGCTTTATTAATCTCATATGTGTTGAGTTTTTGTCATCATTTAATAGTATTATCTTTTTTTTACTTCCTCCCTTATCTCCATCAGGGACGTCCTGTGCGGTTTACTGCTGTGCACCAATCTGACGGATAAGCCGAGGTTTGGTGAACTTCAAGGGAGGCTCACCAGTCTGACCATCCACCATCAGAACAGATACCTGGACTGCAGGTGAGGCAGCTTTTCTTGGGCTGCTTGGTTTGTTTGAAAAAGCTATTTGAAGGATTAAACAATTACAGTAGGCTGCTTAATAAAATCTGCATTCACTACAGGCAGAAAAGATTACTGAATTTAAATTTGAGGTACTTGTGTTGCATCCTTAAATTAAATTGAACTGTCCACAAACACGCCCTTCTTCAGTTGGCAACTTTTATTAAAACAAATCCACGGTCCACATATTCTTAACTTCTCTCTTAAAGAGACAGCGCTCTCTTTTAAAGGGTCAATACAATACTTTCTTCCCTTCGCAGTCAGTATGTGTACAGGTAATTAATGTTCTCAAACATTTGAATAACAACATATTAATGAACTTAAACACGCATTTAAAGTAAATTATCAGAAATGGACACAGTTGTATTAAAGCAGCAAGACATATGAAATAACATATTTCAGAGCGCTACACTTGCATTATTGTTTTGACAGTCACAAAGATATGTGACCATGTGACCTACAGGGGCGGCCATGCAGTACTGGATGACGGCCTGGATATGGGCTACGTGGAGGATGGGACGCCATGTGGGCCAAACATGATGTGTTTGGAGCGCCGCTGCCTCCCCGTCACCACCTTCAACCTCAGCACTTGTCCGGGCTCCTCGCCCTCACGCATCTGCTCCCACCACGGGGTGAGTCCGTCACTGAGTTTTGCCGCCGTAATCAAAGTTTTGTGGGTAGTAAACCAGATGTTACTGACGCATCCGCCCATGTTTTGTCTTTTCATTTCGCAGACTTGCAGCAACGAGGTGAAGTGTATCTGCGATTCGGACTACACTGGGAAGGACTGTAGTGTGTTTGACCCGATCGTCATCCCCACGCCAGACGGCTCAGAGAAACACAGAGGTGACTACGCCGAGCAGTTTGTCTTCACATAGTCCTCAACAGACGGAACACTTGGTTATTCCTGGCTCAAATATGCTGCTGTGCCAAAAAAATTATAAATATGTATTTTTCAAGTTTAACTTGTCCTCACATGATAATTTGAAAGAAGATTAAAATTCAACATAAAAATATGAGGGAAGTGGTTTAAATATATGAATTACAGTATGTTTTAAGAAATTAGTGAGATAAAAGCAAATAAAAAAGCTAAATATGAATCATAACATGTTCTACTTTTTCATGTTGGCTGAAAGTATTTTGGGTGACTTTAACATCACTTTTTGATGCATTGCAGTCAACAGAAATACAACATATAACAATCTTTGGTAATTTTTGGTGCACCGCACTCTCACATGCTACCCCCACACCTCCTCACTGGTTCACTCCTTCACTCCAACAGGTCCCAGTGGCACCAATATCATAATAGGTTCGGTTGCTGGTGCAATTCTGGTGGCAGCGATAGTCCTGGGGGGAACTGGCTGGGGATTTAAGTAAGAGCTCTGGCATGTCTCCCTCTGTGTGTGCCTGCTGTGTTCCTCTGTCAGCTAACACACACGCCTGCAGCTCGCTGCTGAATGCTCCTCTGCTTGTTGTCTGATCCATACTCGCAACCAGAGACCATGTGGGTTTATTATTGATGCTCGGGTTAGGGTTAGGGACGTGCGGTAGATGGGTTTCCACCTGTGGGTCTTGTGAGAGGAAGACGGCGCGAATGATTGCACCTACAAGCCTCATTTTTGTCATGGCCAGTAAGCTCTTGGTGGCATTCCCATCATGGCATTAGATGACTGGCAGGAGTGTATGAAAACTGACTTTAAGTGGGCTGTGGGAGCTGAATACTGGACAAGTCCTGAACCAGTTGGTTTAAGTAATCAACAGTCAATTGACAGATATAGATTAATCATTTTGAATATTATTTTTGTAAGCAAAATTTGCTCACATTTTTAGATGTAAATAGTTTCTGGAGTTCTTGGTTTTCTATGATGGTAAACAATATATTTTTGGGTCAGTCAGACAAAACAAGACCCCATGGTGAAGACGTCCCCATGGGGTCTGGGAACCTTCACAACATTTTTCGCTATTTGCCAACAGTTTATGGACTCTACGATTTTATGATTTGATCAAGAAAATAATGAGCAGATCAATCACTAATGAGAATATAACTATTATTATACCAGTATCTGGTTCCAGCTCCTCAGATGATTTGCTGTTTTTTTCTCTGTTTTACATCATTGTGACTTGAATATATTTTGGGTTTGGGACCGTCATCACTTTGTTCTCTGAGGTATTACTCACCACTTCTCGATATTTATTAGACTCAACGATTATAATTCATTAATCAAAAACACACAAGTGAAACTGCTTCAAAGTCTCACCCCATACTGTGTTAGCGGAACTGATTTCACACATTTATCATGAGTCAGTATTGGTTTGGGTTGAAGACTACAAGTTTCCAATCTAAATGTATTTATAAAGCACATTTAATAACCAAAACAGCTGACCAAAAAGTGCTGTACAATCAAAATATAAATCCTAAAAACAATACAGTAAAGTAAGCATGTCTGACAGTGTTATAGAGTGCAATGCTAGATGAATGGAGAAACTATGCAGGTTTCCAACAATCCCAAATAAATAGATTAATAGATTAACAAACTCTTTCCATGTTTCTCTCCGCACGGCTGAATCTTTTTTCTGCAGTTGGTTTTATTCACATTCAAAAATGCTGTTAGCTTTGCTGTGGCATGCCTGCAGGATGCAAAGAAACTAAAATGTTAGAATCTACCTGGATAGATGAGTCAGTTGCAACTTCCTATTGGGAGTGAAAGTTCTTGATAGCAAAAGATACAAGAAATTTCAGATGCCTGTTTATAGCTTTGCTTTGAAGGCCTTGGGTTCATTGCATGTTTTTTTGCTTTCACTCAAATGAAACAGTTGATAGTCTTACCTGTCTTTCTACTTCACTATCTGTTTTGTCTGCTCCCTCCATCTTGTTTCTGCCTCACTGCGGATCCAGAAACATCCGAAGAGGAAGGTACGACCCCGCCTTTCAGTCCTGAATCCCTGTTCATTATTAAACAAAATGTTTTATAGGAATCCTCTGCTTCTTTATCAGCTGAGCACCTTTAAAGACTTTTCTAAGCCCACACACGTAATTTTTCATCTTTCACACATTTATATTTCATGTTTATTTGTATAGGGACGAGTATATAGCTTGAACCATTGCCACACACCACATTATTTATATAGCATTATGCTAGTTTGCAGTCTTCTTCCATATATGGGCCTTTAAATACACAAAACAAAATCCTAGTTTGTTTCATTATTATTTGTACTGCATGTCCACTCACCAACTTGGCTGCCATTTCTAGACTATAGCTGCAGCGTCGACTTTGTAATGACTTTCAATAATAAAATTGAACTCCTCTTTTAAGTTTTTGGTTATTTTGGGCTATTATTTTATGATCTATCTGCATTGAGGCTGGAACGATTAGTCAATTAATTGATAAGTCAATCAACAGAAAGTTAGTCAACAATTATTTTGATAATTTATTCTTGATGCAATTGATTTTTTGTCCAAACATTTTTTTAATATTTGATGGTTCCAGGCTTTAAGAAGTGAGAATGTCCTTGTCTTATAGTAAATTGAACGTCTTTGTTTTTTGACAGTCAAAATAAGACATTTTGAAGATGTCAGCTTTTGCTTTAGGAAATGTTTTCGGATGTTGTTTACCTGACCAAACAATTAATACAATGAAAGAAAAAATCTCTAATGAAAATAATAATTTGTAGCCGTTCCAAGCTTTTCTATATTTTAAATTAATCTTTGCTGTCCTGTCAGTTCTATCAGATTCCTCAATGTTTGTCTTTCTCTTCCCCACTCCTCCTTTTATCTTCCCCTCATCTTCTCTCCATACTTCCTTCCTCTTCTCTTTCCAGATCCTCTTGAGTTTGCGTTGTGTCTCTTCGCTGTCCTGTCTTCCTTACACGGTGTCCAGTCTGCTTTGAGGAGATGAGTCAAAGACGTCTTCCACTTCTGATCCCTCAAACCTTTTCTGTTTCCTTTTCTGATTTCATTAATGCTGGTATTCTCCTCCCGGGAAGCCAAAGTATTTTTTGTTTAACTGCAGTATGGAACCACCAGATCTGAAGGGCTGTCGTGGGTTGTCTGGTTCCAAATGTTCGCTTTGCTGTCACGCTCATTCTTTAATGACAACATTTGTGTCCAGGACACACACACACACACACACACACACACACACACACACACACACACACACACACACACACACACACACACAGCCCTTAACTGAAGTGTGTTTACTCAACTTTTCGGCTCGATTTCCCTTCCACTGGTTACAGCTAATTTTCTGCCATATCGACTGTTGTTGTGTTTTACCCCTTGAAGTAATTTCTTGGAAGAAGGTCATGTACTACTTCTAATCTGTTTTTAAAGATATTTAACCTCATGGAGAACACAACCACCTCCTCTCAGAGGTGCAATAGAAGTGTATGAATATCACCAAATAGTGAATGTTGACATCTTATCTGTCTAGAATGAGTTATTTTGTGTCTTAGGCCTTTACATTCCACGGGAATAGTCATACTTTCCCTTATGCTGCCGTTCATTATCAAACAGTCGTCCGTCCTAAATCAATGCTTCTACATAATATGCATTAATGTATGAATGTATACTTCAGGCCTGCAAGGAAGCTAGTTGTGTCTCTGTGCCGATGATATCAAAGCACTTTTACTTTAGTCAGTTGCACATGTAAACAGCAAATGTTTCATCCCGCTGTATGATATGTAATCTATATACAGCCAATATGCTGAACATGGGTGCTGATGTACATAGTGTATCATACGGTTGACTCATTTAAACAGCAGTGACTCACTGCTGATCTGAATGAAAGCACAAGTCTGGAGAGAGAAGACTCTTCCTGCCTCTCAGCGTAAAACTGCTCATTTTGATGATTTTAATTCGCGAGAGAAGATTTGAACCTTTGCAGTTTAGTGAAGTTTGAGCTCCTCTGGTTTTCCACAATTGTGGGATACCTGATTATTTGGGTCACAGAGGAAGATGTGTGAGGGAAATTATGAAATGGTTAACAGATTTCAATTGATTCTACATTATGTTCATAAATTTATAATCTGGCTTCTATGTGTAAAACTAGAAATAAAGAAAATTAAAATACGCTTTATCTCGAAAATGGCATTAGATCATTTAATTCTGACTGACCAGATCAATAAGCAATAAATATACCTTTGATGAATAATTTCAGAAACATGTTCTCCCATAGGAAATACAAGAGTCCTATTCTGCCGCTTTCATGTGCATCACTCTCTCCGTCTTTCGCCTTTTTGGACTTCGGAGAATCTTAAATCAGGTTTAAAAGATGTCCTTCTGTGGTTAGTATGTACAAAGACTGCTTGAGAAGCTTTGACCCCCTTAACACCTTGCATTAAAATGTATCTCATATTCAGATTGTATCTAGATCTGATTTAAACTTATTACATTCCCCAGTTTTAATATGCATCTCCTGTGTCCACATTGAGATCCAATCACCCAAAAAGGTTTTTAATGCAACTTGTAAAGGGGGCATTTGTGCCCAGGTGCCACAAGAGATGATCCAAAATACACTGCCAGTCAACCTACAGTAGCATTGAAGAAATATGGTGACATGTTCTCAGCCTCTGAAATTAGACACACTAAAACAATTCCTAATGACATTCCTTACTGACTAAAATGAGTGCAGTTAGTCATGGAAATTGATTTTTGAAGACAAAATGCTCAGCCTATTTTGACTTTAAACGGCAGGTGAGGTTAAATGCTAATTGTCTCATAATTTAAAATGTCAGTGGTTATCCCTTTAATCACACTTGAGCTATCTTTTATGCCGTATACACGCTGTATGCAAATGTGATTCTCAAGGACAGAGTTGGCTGACGGCTCAGGTCACACTGTGTTTACTGCCACTGGTGGTGATCACACATTGTATTTAGATTTTGGCACCATTCACACAGAGAAGTCAACATTGTTTATTCCCACAGGAAGGCAACCGGTATTAGCTTAGCCTAAAATGTAAATACTCATATTATTGTATATTGAAATACCTATTAAAACATATCTGAATAACAGTAACTGTGTGTTCCATTGGACATGTGTCTGTTGTGTAAATTAACAAAGAACTTTTGCAGGATGTTTGTCTGGATCAGTGAAAAACTCGGTGATTAAGGGTTAACTTTAACTGTCTTGTAGTTCTTCCTACTTATGAAGCAGGTTGTATTGTACATATTTTCTGGACCTCAGTGATGTTTCTACAGGGTTTGTTGAGGACTGGAATGGTATCTGTGTATCTGAGCCTCTCATAGTGTTAACAACAAAAGTATTCCCATTAAATGTACAATCTATATTCATGCTTAGTTTGCCATAAGAAGTATTACAAACAGCAATCCAGGAGTTGGACACAATCTTTTAAGTGCCAAATACAAAGATGTGATATCTTCAACAGCATTAAGATAACATTTTTAATTACTAAAAAAATACAGAGCACTTTAATCTTTTTAATTGGGCGAAATCTTTTCTTTTTTACTTTACAATAATCCAAGCATGCCCATGAGTGTGCTACTTAAAAGTACATTATTTTATGTTTAGGTGCATGGTTACAGGAGCCTATTTATAGGCTATTCACTCATCTATATGGTAATAAACTGTATTTTAGTTAAGCTGATAAAATGTTATCATTTGAGAAGTTGTTAATTTGTCAAACCCTAAGGTACTTGAAGGCAGAGTGAAAACAGCTCTATCATTAACTTTATTGTATTTCTTACAAAAGAGAATAATTCTAACTGTGAAGACAGAGGACAAGTGAAATAAGAGGACAAGTGAAATAAGACACGCTCTCTCTTGTTACCGTCTCTGTTACTGAATGATTAATCCCTGACATTTTTCAGATCTACCGTTATATTAAATTCTCGTCAGACATTTGACTCCCCAGCGTCTCCTTTGCCCTTCGGCTGTCTCCAGTCGGCGTAGATGGACTCCTCGTAGTCTCCCATCCCTTCAAACTCAACATCGGGAGACTCGGAGGACAAAAGTGCAGCTTCCTAAAGAAAGAAACCCCAAATTATTTACGATGACATTTAATTTTAGATGTACAGTTTTCCATAAATGTTTTATACAAATTGTAAACTAACATTACACTTGTGAAAATGTTTTTAAAGGATGTATCTCAATGCTGTAATTCAGGTTTTCTTCATTCCAACATATAGCCTGTTTTGCATGTTCCTGAAGAACAGCAGCGCTACTCAGTGCTATGTAGCCTCAAAGTCCCCCCACCCTAATATTTGGATAATCACAGTTTTCTGTTAAGAAGATATGTAGTTGTTCTTTTAATCTTACCTCATCATCTAACTTTAAGTACTTCTCTGCAGATGTCAGCATCTGCTTTAGAGTGACCGTGTGGTTGTAGTGTCTTAGAGCCTCCTATTTAAACATAGACACATTAAACAAAGATTAGTAGCTTCCAGCAGACACCGTACACAAATGGATTTTGTCAAATGCGATGTGTGATGTTTCCTCTCACCATCCTGGGTGTGAAGTGGTCGGGCTGAAGGCCCCACTGCTCGCTGTAGGCTTTATAATACTGCAGGTTCTGCGTCATGACCTGGTCCTCTGTTTCAAACAGGAAGTAGCTGTAAGCACAGGGCAACGCACTGCGGCCATCGTTCACTGGTTGGACAAACAGCCGATACACGGATGAGTGTTGACTTTCATTCAAGATCAGTGAAGGAACGCTCGGTTGCGGTTGTACACTTACACTTATAATAGGCATACTGGAGGTAGTGGTATATAGTGGCCACAAATTTTTCCACGAAATAACCACCAATATTAGGCATCAAGTTTTCTTCACACTTCAGCTTACAGTGTAATGCGCCAACATAAATATCTGGAAAAGCAGAGCAGAGATTGTGTATTATTTTAGTAAGAGGCACAGAATAAAATCAGAGATGGTGGCAGACGTTTTCAGACCCGTTACTCAATTTAAATTATTTTGTATTTGATACCATTTTTTAAAACTGCATACCAACCTGCTATGACGGTATAGAAGTCACTGCTTGGTGGAAGTTGATTGATCCCTTCACAGTCTGCCTGACAGAGGTCATACTCGTGTAGGTAGAGTCTCAGAGCTCCCTCCATGTGTTCAACACTGCTGCTGTAGTCACCTGCATTGATGAGTTTCACTCCTCTCAGGAAGGAGGCCTAGAAATTAAATGATTCATCCATTTTTTTACATCAGAAAATTTGATGGGAAGACTGTTGTTGCTGATGATATATTAAACTGTGTAACTCTCTAGTAATATGTGTAATATACAGAAAAGACACTAGGTTGTCCTCACCTCATATGGTTGTTCTTCGTGGTCGGTGAGGTAGCCACTCAGGTCGTACTGGCTCTTATACTCCTCCATCAGTTGGAGCATCTCCTGGTCCCCGGGGTTCTTCTGGAGGTATGTGTAGGCACACGGGACGGCCCTCTGCAGGTCATTCATCTGGGAGTAAAGCACTGAATTAGCCCAGCTGTTGTTGAAGATGAGTGATATAGACACTAATGCTTTTCTTTCTTGTGCCCTATAACTTGGAAGAATGCTACAAGTTTAAAGTCAAATATAGGGGCCAAGATCATCACGTATCCAAATAAGCACTACAAATATGATATATTGATGGTTATTTTTGGGACATTTTGCCCTTTTTAGTTTTAAGTACAGCAAGACTAGTGATCATAAAGGTCCTGAACCAGATCCAAAGTACTGAACTGAACAACTAAGCTAACAGGACATTTTAATTACAGCAGCCTCAAGACACAACTGAGGACGCAATCTTCCATTTAATTGTACCTTTGCAAGATGTTTTTGTTGCTTGTCATTTAGTATAACCCTGATAATTCAGTAATTTCCAGCTGTATTATTGCAAATTTTTACTTTCAGATCCACTGGTTTAATGGAACACAGCTAAGGTCTCAATTAGGTCCTCGGTTATAATATTGCAGTTTAGAGTTTACATGTTTTTTAAAGTCTGTTGAAGGACTTTTAAAAATAAAAGCAATATTATAACTATAAGGACCCAATTGAGACCTTAGTTGTGGTCTCACGATGGTGTTATAAATAAGGCAGTGCTATGTTGATGTAAAGTGTCTTGATTCTGAATAGTGTGTCTCACCCTGGAGTAAGCAAAGTGCAGGTATCTGTAGGGAGACCTTCTGCTGAAATCTTCCAGGATGTCTCTGCCGGGAGGAGTGAGCTGCAACGCGGGGGAATGCCCTCTGCACTTCTTCTGGCAGGACGCTCTCATCATAACGTGCCAGTAGACTCGGAGGTCCTGGTTTTCCACGGACGGTTCTTCATGTTTGCTACTATTACAGTGCAGCATGCAGTGTATCACACTGTCTTTAAGAAGCCGACGCAGACGCAAACTCAATTCCAAATATGTGATCGATTCAGTCCACCGCTCTGCTGCGTAATGGTCCAAAGCCAATCCATACGCAGTTGCAAGCGGCATGAGCTCCTCTGTGGGGAAATCTTTATAATTGTAGTTTTCATATTGCGCGGCTGTCATCAAAACATAGTTCAAACATAGCAAAGTCAACAACGCGTCTCCTTTTACGCAAAATGCAACCATGATAAGATAATACACCACATATTAGTTCGTCTGCCTCTTGTCTGCTCCTGCTGGCGACGTGTCTGTGGTGGTCTGCTGAAGAGTTTAGGGGGTCTCTGGGAATTCCGGGATTGGGCCTTTCAGAGTTACTGTCTCGGGTTTCTCAGTGCAGATCTACAGCTGTCACAAGTGTCTTTATTTGGCACAGGAATAAGTTGCGTGCGTAAAAGTGACCGCGTGTGCATTGTTGTCTTCTTCTGGTGTTGTTGATCACTCACTGATGCAATTTCACTGAAACCATGATAGTGAAGGGGCATGAGATGAGATTTATAAACTTAAATCCGACAGTCATGAATTATTGTCTTCTAAAGGGATTTATGATATGACAATGACGTGTTCTGGAGCATAAAACAGCGGATTATATCGATACAAAATACAAATTTTGTTTTCAGCAGTTGTAGTTTGTCCCAGAATAGTTTGAGATCAGTACATCTATATTGTTTTTCTCTTATACGATCATATTGGAAATAAATTCCCTTCAGACGTTTTGTCGCTGAAGAGTGAATCTTGAAATGTTCACGGCATTAACGGAAAAGCTGAAACTTTGTGGGCTCTCGGGACACTTTACGGCTCGGATACGATGCTGATCCAGAGAGGCGGATCTCTGCTGTCTGGCTGTACTGAAGAACCACACGTAATGGGCAACTGTCCTTTCAAAATAAAAGCAATAAACACGGATCTAATCATACTAACATACTTAAAACTGGCTATACATTAAAAGGATCACATAAAGTTACAGAACATGTGTGTATACGATTTGCATTGAAAATACAAACAACGTTTTGAAGGGTTCTGTTCTGTTCCTTCTGTTATGATCTTATTTTTAAAGGAAGTAGTGCTCTTTTATTACTGGGATTAACTTGACTGAGGCGCTTCCCATTCCCAACTCCGACATTCCTTCCCTCTGGTAAAACCCCCTCACTGCAACCTGGAGATTGTCCACGTTTACAGCATTCAGACGCTGCTGCCCTGCTCAACATCTGCAACCTCGGCCCTCTGCGTAGAGAGTGCACACGGCCCCAGGCCTCACATTTATCCATTTTGTGTCTATTATTGTTTATTAGTTGTAATCCTTCTAATTTATTTAACCTTATTCTGCAAAGATGTTTGCCTGCTGCATTGCATTTTTCCTCATAACTGCGTGGTCTACCGTGGAGTGTAATCCCAATCCTGCGTTAGGAGATGTAGTCGTGGACAGACACCTCATCCCCCAAATCTGTACAAGAGAAGCGAAAGAGGGCGATTATGTTCGCTATCACTATAACGCCACATTTGCCGACGGGAAAACATTTGATTCGAGGTAAGTTTGGCTGCATTTGATCTGAAATTATGAATGCTTTCATATTAGTTTGTTTTCTTCTTTTCAAAGTTGGTTATCATTCTGCAGAGTCCATGCAACTGGATGCAAAGTTTGGTTAAGCTTTAGTGTGTTTTTTCCCCCAGAAATGTAAAAAAGGCTGAGATTTACATGTCAAGACAAGTCTGCAATTGTATTAATACATATCGACACAAATGAAGTAATTGTACTTCCACAATTCAGGCCTACATCCTCTTAAAGTTGACCCACTTCTGAAAATTCCTCTGTTTTTGTCAATTTTTTGATTTTCTTCAGTCATACGAAAGGAGACGCTAAGGTAGGCCTGCTCGGGGAGGGCCGCCTCATAGCTGGAATTAACAAAGGTCTGCAGGGCATGTGTGTGAATGAGCGCAGAACGATCACCGTCCCGCCTCACCTGGCCTATGGAAGCACTGGAGCAGGTAAATGCAAATGTCCTGCAGGGAAATCTTCTGTGGCAGCTTGGGAGTGTTCACTAAGTTCTATTTTCTTTCAATAGACAAATCACTGCAGATCAGTAGTTCATATCTGATATTTCAGGTTTGTCCCAGACCCTCAGGGGCCCCAGGGGCTCCAGATTGTCTATGTGGCACTTACTCAGTAGTTGTATTTTGAATTCCAGATTCGTATGGTAATACAAAATAATACACTTAATGCACTCAACAACTTGTCAAAATGTAATTTGATTACCTTTTATATTTTAGTTGATATTTTGGTGCATATCCATAAACAAATTTGTGTCTCGTCAAATTATAACACACAAGTTGATATATATCCAACCTGAGTCATGACAGTTTTCCAGCAAATACATGTTGGTTTCTGGGTCTCAGCAGGGGACCACAGCCTATTTTAGCCTACTTAGGCTTTTCTAGTGTTGAGGTCCATTTGAAAAGAAAAATATCCGCTAAATAAATACCAACAAGAAAACAAGTCTATGCTAGCCATACTAGCTGCTCTGTGAGCCTGTTGCCTACTTTGGCACAGTGCTGCTTTCAGCTAGATGCTAATATTAGCATGCTAACAATGACAATGCTAACATGTAGATACGACGCAGGTATAATACTTTCCAGATTCACAACCTTAGTTTGTCATGTTAGCGTACTAATATTTTCTTGTTAGTTGAAATGTTGGCCAGGTGGCTGAACTAGATGAGAAGAGATCACCGAACCTCATCGTGGCATCGAGGAAAAGTCATAGGCTCAACAAGACAATAGGCTTAATCATCTGGAGACCATGAATGTCTGCATCCACATATTTACCAATCCACCCATTAGCTGGTGAGATATTTCACGTACAAGTGAAAAAATGACATGATGGTGGCGCCAGAGGAAAAGTCATGGGATCACCAAAGTCAACAGACCAATTGACCAACATTCCTTGGAGCCATGCTGCTACCATGACTAAAACACTATTGATATATCATAATTATTACCATGCAGATGGGCACTGATTGGTTACTTCATGAAATACCAACAGGTATAAATACGTTCAAGTAATGCAACCACCAATTCTTGAGGGATCTTTACTCCCAACACTCTGTTTCAACTGGGGTGTTTATTTAAGGAAATAAAATGATTTAAGGGGTCATTTCAAAGAGGCTTTTGCTAGTGTTGATTCCTTAACCACTGATGTCCTTGCTCTCTAACGTTCATCTAACTCTCATCTAACCATGTTTACAGGTGATGTGATTCCTCCAGATGCCACCCTGGTGTTCGATATCCTTCTGTTGGATCTGTGGAACAAAGCCGACCTGGTTGTCACCAAAACCATCAGCACTCCCAAAGACTGCAAACGCTCCGTGATGCGCACCGACTTTGTGCGCTACAATTTCAACGGCAGTCTGCTCGACGGCACCGTCTTTGATTCCAGGTATTCTGGCTAGACGACTGTTGTGATCAACAAGTGTTTTCACAGTTTGTCGCCCTAAAAATAGTAAATATACCATAGTCGGCAAAGAGTTAGTTTAATCTCATTCTTATCTTATTCTTATCTAAATATAATTCTTATCTCTGAAAGAAAGCCCTGTCCGATTGACAGCTCTCTTGTGTGTTTGTACTGTGTCATCCAGGTATATTGTGTGTTTGACTTTGCCCTACGTAGCTACACCAAGAAGCAGACCCATGACTCCTTAGTGGGTGAGGGTTGGCTGGTAAAGGGCATGGACGAAGGCCTGATGGGCATGTGTGTGGGAGAGATCCGAAATATTGTAGTCCCGCCCTTCAAAGCCTACGGAGAAAAAGGATCAGGTAAGCACACATGATGGTTAATTAAAAGGGATGAAAACAAGGTGTTAGCGGATTTTGTATCCCTGCTTTGTGACATTACGGAATTAGAGATCAGAGAAATACAATAATGTTACAAGCAATAACAGGCAAATCCCTGATATCACATCTTATTACTAAAATACACAGAACATACTTTTTTGTCAACGCATTTAAAGTTCCCTTGTGGAGTTTTTATTTGATTTTTTTTTTTTTTAGCACTAATAGTGCTATGGAGCACTATTTTTGGGGGCGGGTCCCCATTCATTTACATGTATGAGGATGAACACTTAAGTAAACATTGTTGTAAACAAGAGATTGTATTGATATTAATCTGTGCATTAACAACATGACAGTAGCACTATTCTATATTTATGCAATTAAGTTACTTGTCCTACATCTTGTTACACATTTTGTACCATTCTTCAACTAAAATTGTATTATTTCGCTCAGATTCTCATTTGTTTTGTAAGTATAGAGCGTAGCGTCTTCTGCTTTTCATAAAAGCACAGAAATAACAAAATGATAACCCGAGATCTACCGTGGTTATTTTACCACTCCACCATGAGGGGCAGCTTTTCTTCAGCAGTCCTGCAAGCATCACTCTCTATGGGATAGTAGATGCTCAACAGCTCTCTCACCTGTCAGTGGACCAACAAACAAAACTCAACCCAAGATCTACCGTGGTTATTTTAATTCACAGCAATTTTTGTGATACCACTTACAGTATATCTTAAGGAGGTCAGTACTCACCCTTTTTAAAATATAAATTAGTTCAATAACTGTAAGTATCCTTTCCAGGCCATATTTTACCTTTAGTAAATTATATTATGTTAGACAAATAGATCATATACAGAGAAGACGAGATTCAACAAGTAATTAATAGTGTTTAATAAATAAAAATCACTAAAGAAAACTCATAAAACATATTCATAACCACTTGTCTGTCGGTAGGTGTGAACCTTAAACTTCTCCCCTTTTGCTCACCAGGTACAGATATCCCCTCCCAGGCGACCCTGGTGTTTGATGTCCAGTTGGTGGACATTCATAACTCAAAGGATAATCTCACTATTATGAACCAGGTGCTGCCCGAGTCGTGCACACGCAAATCTGTGTCTGGGGATTATGTCCGGTACCACTACAATGGCACCTTCCTGAACGGAGTCACCTTTGACACCAGGTGATCTTAGGTCAAAGATGTGTATTTCTGGCCTCAGGGTATATGTTCCTTTAACCATGTGTTACTATATATGTGTTCCTGCCAACAGCTACCAGAGGAACAGCACATACAACACCTACATCGGGATGGGGTATGTGATCTCGGGCATGGACCAGGCCCTCATTGGAGTCTGCATTGGAGAGAAGCGGAGGGTCATCATCCCTCCACACCTGGCGTATGGAGAGGAAGGAGCAGGTAAAGTATTCTGAAGCTTTGCCTGCTGCTTGATTTATCATATTTTCAATAACTGGTGGTTCATTGTTGACACAAAGCTATGTCTATGGAAAAATAACCCACTAAATCTTCGTGAAATAGCATTCTTTTGTGATCAAGAGTTTAATTAAGCCTAAAAATAAGACAACATTGTATAATTGTATATATGATGATCAGATAAGATAATTGAGTATGGACAGAATATTTCCCAACACTGAGTTCCCATAGAGGTTAAATAATTCTGCGTTGTCTGTCTAGGTGGCGTCATCCCCCCCAATGCTGCGCTAGTGTTCGACATTGACGTCATCGACTTCCACAACCCCAACGACACGGTGAACATCCAGATCACCCACAAACCCGAGGCGTGTAAAGAGATTACCGCAGAGAACGACCTTGTGCGCTACCACTACAACTGCACCCTGGTGGACGGCACAAAGCTCTTTTCCTCGTGAGTCACACAGACATCCCATGTTTTTCTGAACACTGATATTATTACAACTATTTTAATTTGCCCAATCAATGTTGTTCCCAGACACGACTACGAGAGCCTTCAGGATGCAGTGCTGGGGTCGGACAAGGTGATCGACGGGCTGGACTCAGGCCTGCGCGGCATGTGTGTGGGAGAGAAGAGATTGATCACGGTGCCGCCTCACCTCGGCCACGGAGAAAAAGGGGGTGAGACAATATCAGGGTTGTTTTAATAGACTTCATTTTTTCATACTTTATTTTGGACCCTGACAGACTTTTTTTAAATGCCGAACCACGAGTTTACAAAAATATTATAAAGTATGCCCATAGTTAAACTGTGTTATTTTTTGCTTTCTCTCCATCAGCCACTGGTGTGCCAGGTAGTGCTGTGTTGGTCTTTGACATTGAACTGGTGAGCTTTGAGAAGGGAGTGCCACCTGGTTACCTGTTCGTGTGGCTGGAGGAGAGCCCTAAAGACCTGTTTGACGCCCTGGATGTCAACAAGAACGAAGTGGTGCCGCAGGAGGAGGTATGTTACTGCTGATACTATAATAACACCACCTACATTATTTTCCTTGGCAGATGAGTTTCTTGATGAGGTGATTTTTAAATGAGGGACGTACCAACAGTGTTGGATGAAGTAATTAGATCTTCTCCTTGAGTTAAAGTCGCCATATCACAATGTTACAACACAACAACAACAAATGTATACCTATGTATATTATAGTAATTAACCAAATGTCTTGTTAATGATTAGTGATGGTGTTTTTTTTTTAACATCCTTTTAGTTTGGGGAGTTCATCAAGCTGCAGGTGGCGGAGGGAAAAGGTCGCATTAAGCCAGGAATGACCATGGAGCAGGTTGTTATCGACATGTTCAACAACCAGGACCGAAATGAGGATGGAGTGATCACAGCCGATGAACTCAAACTGAAGGTAGATGAGGATAAAGAAAGAGAAGATGCGAGGCACGAGGAGTTGTGATGAAAAAAGCTAGTTTTATTCTCTCAGGGATGAACCCCAACGCCTTAAAAACAAGCGAGAGACTTTCCATCATCATGGTTTCATACTATCTGTACACTTTGGACAGTCTTTTTTAAATGACAAGAAAATAGTGAAAAGGGTCTTATTTTTGTGGAGTTCTGTGTTGTATGATTGTTTGTTTTTGATAATTGTATTTCAGAAAACTAAACAAGCACCTTTATTTGTCCATGAAAGTCACAATAAAAATGTTTGTAAGAAAAAGAAAATTTTCATTTCATTTCATTTGTATTTATTTGAACAAGGACCGTACACATCAATCAACCTTAGGGGTAAATGTGTCAGTCTTAGCTAAGGCTACATTTCAACCGTAGTCCCTGTGGCCAGATATAACAAGCCATCACTAAAGGAAAGAAATGGTTATAACAAAACATCATAAAAAGCAATAAACATACAGGTTACGATCAAATATATAAATAGGCCTCATCATAAAATCATGAAAACATAATAAAGATCAATAAACATACACACATTTTGTACACACAATCATTGAGGAGGGAGTCACGATTCATGCTCACACACCTGATTGCTAATAAGCCAGTTCTTCAGGCCGTGTTTAAAAGAGGGATATGTTCTGCTAGTGCGGATATGCAGGGGCAGGGCATTCCAGAGGTGTCCTGCTTTTACTGAGGATGCAGACTGGCTAAAGGAACTTTTCCTAAAGAGGATGATACAGTCACCTCTCTCCACAGATCTAGTTTGTCTACCACTCTGCGTGTTTTGTTTGATAAATTCACCAAGTGGAAGAGGAGCCATATCATGAAGAACTTTAAAGACAAGACACATATAGGAGAATTTAGTGATGTTATCCCAGCTCAGGAGACTGTGTTTACTTAGAATTGCACAGTGGTGATAACTCCTGGGCTTTTTATCAAGTATTTTAAGAGCCTGCTTATGAAGGATTTGAATTGATTTTAGAGTTGTGCTGGTGGCTTGAGCCCAGCTGGTTAGGCAATAGGTCAAATATGGAATGATCATTGCATTAAGGTACAGCTTTGCAGTATCTATGGTGAGATTGTTTCTTATGTACTTGAAATTAAACAATGGTTTCTCTTTTTTTACCAAGACTTCTTCCCAGCTAAAGAAATCATCTGTCATTTGAAAAACTGTTGGTAGCAGCTGATATCATCATTTAAAAACACAAATGTTATATATAATAGTATGTTGTAAAAAAAGTAATGTGAAATGTATGTTGTAAAAAAAGTCATGTCAAGAAATACCGACATGTTCCACAACCAGGACGGAGGTAGACGAGGAGAAGCAAAAGGAAGGGGCACGAGGAGTTGTGATGAGAGAAATTGCTTTTATTCTCTCTCCGGGATAAAACCCAACACCATTAAGCAACGATGGACATTTTCCATACATCATGGTTTGACATTTTCTGTATCACATTCTTCTTTTAAATACAGGAAAATAGTGCAACGGGTTTTTTCCGTGGAGTTCTGTGTTATGTAATTGTCTTTAATAGTTGTATTCAAGAAAACCGAACAAGCACCATAATTTGTTCATGAAAGTCATAAATTAAAATGTTTACCAGGAAGAACTTCTGTTTTTAGGACTTTTATCCATGCTTAAGAAATCATCTGATATCTGACATAACTACAACTGTAGTGTCAAAAAGAGAGGTACACCAATATTTACAATGTAACAAACTGTTGGTTTTCAAAGTTGCACTTTTGGATGCACGATGCAAAGTCACATCTGTTTGCCATCTTGGAAAAAAAGTACTGCATAACACATAACCAAATTATCTACGGTCTAGTTGTATTGTGGGTAATGTAGGTGCCAGGTTGAGACACAGAAGAATAATTGGATTTGAATGAAAACGTTTGCACACGTGCTCACATGAACTCACACGCACACCTAACAATTTTGCAGCTCTGCATCCTGCACCAGAAATACATTCATAGAACTTGTGAGCAGCTTTTAAAAAGACCACGAAAAAACAAATGAAGCGCATCATTTTCTTTAAGCATTAGCATTTAAATGACGTAGCTCTTTTTTAATCAAATTAGTAACACAATAAAAGTATTAGTCATTTTAAAAAGCAGGTAATTAACACATACATATCTGAAAATCCCAATCATGTATACCTGCAGATGTCCTAAAACAAAAAAAAATGCACAAGTTTAGATTAATATTGGTGAGAAACTATTGAATACTGGTAATTTAACATATGAATACAAGCATTATTTATATTGATACATCTCTCATACACGGACCGTACCGTGACAAGACTGCATTGGAATACATTATTAGTAGCATAGAGAGACAATGTAAAATGTTGATTAAAGGGATAGTTCACATTTATTTAGTTTTGTTCTCGTAGGAGGAATTTCTGTTTGAGACGTAGGTCTTCAACAATATTAATGGAAATCGAAAAGCAATCTATTTTCTTGCAACTTGCTGTTTTTTTTACTGTGATTTAAAAATGTGAACTACTGTATATCTTTAGCTGAGAAGAGCACACTTACAAGTAATACGTGTGCTGGCATTAACAAGTTACATGGTTAGAATAACTCAGAATAAAATAAATAAAGAACTATGACTGACAGCACTTTCACGTTCGCTGTATCCTGCAAGTAAACTGATGATTTGTGCGCAAAGTATGTGTAAACTTGAGCATGAGGTACTTGCGGTGTATGCAGATGCAATGTACAGTACACACAAAACACACCTGAACAAAGTCACAGAGTAGATGATTTGCCATAAAGAGACATTTACAAAATGTGTTACGTCTTTGCATGTACACAAGTATAATGTAAAATATATTTAAAAGCATCATCATTCTGTGAAACAACAATGTAAACATTTTAACGTTGGTTGGCTTCGTGCTAAAAACTGAAATTTAGAAATCCAGCCTGTAATTGTTTATACTGAAGTCTTTAAAAGGTTTCTGACTGGTTTTCAGAGGGAAGGCTGCTGGTACTGCACTGTATGAACAAACAGCAGGAAGAAAAGAGATTTATGCTAAATCCAGCTCTCAAATAGTCTGTGAAGCAGCATAAATCCCAGATTCCTCTAAACTTAGTTGCAAATATGTGTCACCTAGTTTAGATCTGTTAAGCCTTTCCACTTTGGTAGGATGGGAAAGAATTTGATTTACAGTCAAAACACGGAGTGTGAGAACAAACAAAAAGACCAGTTTCAAGGTCTGGTTTGAGGTAAGTGCTGTGTGCATACAACATGGTGACTGGAGTGAACAAGTCCGCCTGTGTGTATGTTGTCATAAAGCTCTTGCTTGGGCTTCCTACTTGTGTCTTGATGAGGTAATGTATCTGAGGATGGCGTTCGCAACGTCCATCGTCTCGTCCTGCACCAGTACTATGTCGAAGGAGTTGATGTACGACTCTTTTCTCTCTTCGACCTGAGAAACACAGAACACAGACACTAGTGTTATTCCTTATAGCAACACACAGAGTTTCAGGATTTTAGTTCTTCGACATCAGTCTCACCTTGTCGTTGAGGAAGCCGATGGTGAGGATGTTCTGGTGCTCAGACACGCCATCGGCCATGGTCAGGTCTCCCAATGAGTCTCCCAGCAGCAGCACATTGGGTCGACCCTGCAGTTCTGTGAGGCCAGCTGCATGCGACAGAGCACCTTCCCTCTTGTTGAAGGTGTGGATCAGTTGGCCTTTGAAGGCTCGCAGGACCCCCTTATTAAAAAAACAATCTTCAGTTCAGGTCACCAGACACTCGCATATAGAGACCGAAGCTGTTAAATCATGTTGATATTTGTAATGATTGATCTATGTTGCACTAAACTTTTACTGATCTCTAATAGAAACAAAGAAGGATTTTTAATATGATAAATAAACATAAACATCCCGACATAACCTAATATTATGATGAAAAATACTTCACCAGCTCGCTTTTATTAGCTTCAAGGACTTGATGTAATTTGTTCATCTTGTTACTGTTTTGATGCCTTGAAATCCATAAACTGATGGGAAAAACTGGTATTTATTTAAAGATTTAATTTGTATTTATCGAAAAAAACCTTCACTGATATGGTGTATTGCTTTTGGATAGGGACAATCTTGCTTGTACCTTCTCAACTATGATATGAAAGCCAAGTCAAGCAAAGTGTGGGAAAACTCACAGTTTGGTCAAAGTCCATGTAGTTGGAGATGATGTGGACGTTGGGATAGAAGACGTGGTTCTGTCGAATGACCTCCTCCAGGACATCTCCAACACCAGCCGAGAAGATCAGCAGCGGGACCTCCTTCTCCGTCAGACGGTCAAAAAACAATTTGTAGCCGTCCCTAAAGAAAGCACACAGACCACCCATTTGACATTGACTGAAAACAGGAAGTTGCATTTTCCAGCTGATCCAAGAGCTTTTTTTTTAAATAGTTTATTTATCTTAAGGAGAAGGAGATTTATTTGACAACGCATAAAGGAACATTTAATCCTTCAGTTATAAATACTTCCTAATTTTTCACATTTCATTTTCTTTATTGTTACACCACTGTGTTGGGATATGCCTGATGTTTATTTAGTTTGATCGATTTAAAAAAAGCTTCTTTAATTATTTTTCTAAATGTAAAGTACATTGAGCTTTTACAAATGCTAAATATTAGCTACATATTAGTTAAGACCAGTTGGTGCAACCCGCTCCGAGGTCTTGGTTAATATGAGATCTGAGCACATAGCTTACCTGAGCATAGTGCTGGATTCCTGGACAGCCTGGGCCAGCATGTCCTTCCTGATCCTCTGCTGAATCAGCAGCTCATGGACTTTAGTCCACCTGCAGAGCGCAGCACAACACAAATGTAACATCTCAATCAGGCTTGGGAAGTGGAGCTTAAAATACTGATAAAAAAAAAGAGGTTATGTCTGAGTTCAACTGTACACACACAGACACAAAACAAAAATCACAATTGTGTGATTTGTCAGTCAAATTACAATTGTATTTTATAGTATGTGCTAAAAGGCTTAAATTTAAAATGCGTGTTATTTAGGTCAGTATGTCTGTTTATTACCACTCCACCATGAGGGGCAGCTTTTCTTCAGCAGTCCTGCAAGCATCAATCTCTATGGGATAGTAGGTGTTCAACAGCTCCCTCATCTGTCGGTGCACCGAAAAACAATACTTAGCAGACTGTATACTGTATGCACAGACCACCTGCAGGGGGCGTATCAGCATGCACTTTCTGAGAACTGCAGACCAGCGAACATTAGTTCATCTTGTGGTTCATAATGTAAAAGAAATAGACTCAAAATGGCAATTTGAACACAACTTGAATAAATATGAATATTTTACATACAGATTTTAAACCTTAACTTCATATATGTCATAATGTTTGCTTATGAAAAGCTTCCTGTGTATACAAACTTCGAAAAATAAATAATTTGGATTCTCGTTTCCCTCCATAGTTCATTGGATTGGATCGCATTTGGATTTGTAAATATCATTGTGCACGTCACTGCACAAAAACAAACAGTTTATACAGCAGTGCATTAACCTTTTTAGTGCAATCTTCATCAATCAACAACCGGTTATCAAGGATGTCTAGAAAAAGAAAGGAACACATGTTTGTAACAGTTTCAGAAAGGCACAAGACACCAAGATAAAAAAGTACAAAGTAATGCAAACTCAATCCATAATAATACAATAGTTCAGACCCCACATCAAAAGAACACGATTTCAGCAAGATGCAAATAATGTTTTCAAAGAGTCAGTTATATGTGTGCTTACTGTGCGTGGTGGGAACTCTCTTTCCGTTGTGGGCAAATCGGGTCAGTGTCATATCAAAGTCTGAGATTACCTGAGAAAATGTGACACTTTGGATCAGAATAATAGTACTACATCACTCAGAAAATACACATTCATGATACAATCACACAAAGTAAAAAAATGTTTTTAGTTAAGACTGTGGGCAAGCACGGTGGTTGGAACTCTCAGCTGTAACTACACCGACTCTTATGGGCAAAAAACACATGGATAGTAATCCGTCTTTCTGTGAGGTCTAAGATTTTGGCCGTGGTGTGTAGTACCAAAATCTAACTTCAGTCCCTACAAATACATTTTAAAGAAATGGGATATTCTGAACTCTACCACAGAGACTCTAACATGTCTCTGCTTATAATTGGTTTGCAATTAGCTAAACGTGAGCATTGGTTCTGACTGCAGTTCACCCTTGATTCATTTTGCTAAAGTAAACTTTCCCAAGCATATGTCACTATTAGTTATACCATTCACCTCTTTAATTCCAGAAGAAAACATATTATGTATTTGGTGTCCTTTTCTGTATTTGACTTCTGATGAGATGCTGCACCGTTCACTCACCTGCAGGTGGCCTGCACCTGCTCGCTGCATGGCGTGCATCGTCTCCTCCACTCTGCTGCGCTCCCTCATCAGCACTGAGCACTTGGCCAGCTCTGGGATCTGAACAGAGACGAGTTTAGTCTTACAATGCATGTTTATCCAGACACGGTGAGCAGAAATGTAGGAGAGTTACATACATGCACTTAGGTCTCAAGTCAGGCATTATCTTTATTTTAGTGTCTGCAGGTGAATACATTTAAAACCCAGCACACATAGTTTCAAAAAAATAATCATGGCTAGGTACATTTTCTGAAATTAAACATCTATCATCTTTTATTCAGGAGAGCTTCCTCACCTCGGTCTTGGTCAGCTGGTGCCAGATTGCCAGGACAGTCCGCACTGGTGTGTAGATCCAGGGAATATGGTGTATCTGCATGTAAAAACTAATTTTTGTAATACTTCACAGGTCTGTAATTTTCCATATACGCAACTGGTGATTTGATACTCATTATTTAGGGAAAATAGAAATCCACTAAATACATTCTTATGGGGACCCAGAAGAGTATTTTACAGGTTAACTGTATGCAAAAATGTAAATGGAGAATAATGTTTCAGATGATAAAGAAAACAATTATGAATTTTCAATTCATTTGAAATTGGGCTGTTATTTTAAGGAGATTTGACTCTTTTGCGTTAATTAGCTCCAATTTAAATCTAAATTAAACACTTTTCCCCCACACGTCTTAAGTTGGGCATATTTACTGGCTTCAAACAACAGTGCTCTTACAGTACAGCTATTCCGTTAACCACACCGTGTTTGATTCGCTATACACCATCTAGTACCTTGTATTTCATTGAATTGTACTTGAATTTTACTTAAAACCTGAACATATTGGACCTTAAACAGCCGCTTGACGTCACAGCTTAACTTACCATTGTTAAAACGGAGAGCTGTTAGCTGCCGCTGCTCGAAACAACTGTTAGTACATCATGTTAAACAACAAATAAGGCTCACAGTTTACAGCCGACTGGTGGTTTGAATGGTTTGTTTACGTCCCATTTGTGTCGCATCCACAGCGTTCCCCCGAGACTACGTTATACAAACACAAAGGTTCCGGCGCACTTTCGTTCCTACTTCACAGATTAGCCGTTTGGCTAGACTAGAGGAAGTAGCTACAGTGGCCTAAACTAAATGATATTTTATCAACATGTTGTAAAACCTCTATCTGTGAGTCCTCAGACACAGAGCCAGCATTTTGAATAAAGCTATAACCAGTAATCACTTCAACTGGTGCAATATAAATACATTCTTATTCTGTCTGTATATATAATATTGTTATTGTGGATTCTTTACTGTTTATTTATATTACTTGTTTTTCTATTTTTACAATGTGTCTCTTGTGTGCACTTTACACGTCTGCAAATTTCCCCACTGCGGGACTAATAAAGCAATATTTTATCTTATCTTAATATATTAGTGCCTCTTCGTATACATTTATGACCAGCTTCCATAAAGTAATCACATTCATCCATATATTATGATTTCCCAAATTATATTGTGCTATATCTTGCACTGATAAAGTAATTTGTAGACCACTGATATCACTACAACTTGCGTGGCTTTGGCGTCACATCTGTGGGGTTTTCTCTGTCATGACAAAAATGCATATTTGAACATAGATAACTATCTTTAGAGATTACACCAAACATATTTCATTATTTATTGCAAATGTCTGTACACATTCTTGCCCTTGCAGTACAAATGGAATGGCACCATATAGAACACAGTACATGTGGATACATGACATCTAAATATATGACACTGCCAAATCATACTTTTATCAAGCTCTACAAAAATCAAACTGGGACAAAAATCTGACCATGAACCCAAACCTCAAATGTGATATTGGTATGCTACCGCCTATGTTTATGTCTGCTCTGCTCCTGTGGTTGTGTGCAAATTGGCTTAAAAACAAATTATGGAATTATATCCATTCATCATTTAATACTGTTCAAATATTATAGTGTGTCAGTGGAAAACTGTTAGGCTCACAAAGCCCAATTAGATAGTATTTATACTTATACTTGGAATGATATACCACAGGTACTAGCAATTCTAAAGATGGACTAATAAATCCACTAAAACCAACAAACAAAATAACTCCACAAAGCCACCGCCTTTAATAAGCACTGGAGCCATTAGTCAGTGTCCCAACAACATGACGTGGGACAATTTAAATCAAATTATAAAATTGAGCTTCTGTAGCCTAAAGTGACATCTCATCATTACTATGCTGATCTATCTTTCAAGTGAGAAATAGATCAGCAATCTTACAAATCAAATAAAGCAATTTCTGACCAGCTGAAATGAATCATACATATTTATAAACATTCATTGGAATGGAAAAAAGATAGGAAGCAAATAATCATTAAATAATAATTGAACACTCTGTTCCCCATAAGGTGCTTAGCTCAATACATGATTGTCTGTTTCAAGGGGGGCACACAAAACATACACACTATAGACGATCAACATTTAGATACTGTGCAAAAAAGCATGATGGAAACTGGAGGTAGAAGAGAAATTAGATGCAAGTAACGAGAGGAGTAAAAAGTTAAAGATCAGCTGGTTGTTACAGTAAGTTTATCTAAACTCCACTTAATGAATGATTTTCTTCTGAAATACATCACAATAAAACATAGACATGATTTAGTTTACTAATTTCATATCTCAACACTGAACCTGACCAAATTTCACCTTAAGATGTCACTGATATTAGGTATAACTAACTTGCATCACAACATACAGTATGATGACATCATTAGGTGTTAACATAGATCATAGAAGTAAAAAGTTAAGCTAAGTTGTTTAAAATCAATAAACTTTCCAGAAAATGTAACAGCGATCACAGTTTAATTTACCAGCAGAGTGAAAGTAAGGCATCAACTAAAAATGTAAAGCCAAAACTATAATGCGAGACTGATCATTTGGAAGCATGTCTGGCTAATTCTTAATTGTTTTAAACCAGCCCAAAGTAAGGACGTGCAGGCATTTCATCTAAATAAAAAGGCAAAAAGAGAAGAAGATATAAATAAGCTAAAAGTGTTGTGGCAACAACAAGGCATTTATCAGAAGATCAAGTACTAACTAGAGGAAGCTCTCAACATTCAATTTGAGATTGCAGCTGCCTGCGCAGAGTGAGGGTGCGCCGATGGAGCTGCTGCATCTGCTGCATGCGGTCTCGCTGACGAGCCAGGTTCTGGGGCATGGGGTAGTGCTGGCAACCAAAAAGACAATGGTACGGGATGCGGACGTGACAGGCTGCTGCTCGGCACCGTGGCTGAGGCAAGGGTGGCAGCAGCATCCAGCGCTTCTTCTCCGCACAGTAACGGTAGGCCTCCTTGCGGTACTGCTTGTCCATGTTGTTGCAGTTTCTCCATCCGCCAATGATGAATATGTCTTCACCCAGGTAGCAAACAGCGGCGCCTTCCATGCTAAGGACCTCTGGAGGGAGGCTGTCGAGGATGTTGTCAGAGATGTTTTTGCTTATTGTCAGCTGAGCGGCCTCGGCTGTTACCTTATAGCTCTTCGAGCAGCAAGAAGCGGTGTGGTAGAAGTTGGTGGACGCGACAGCCATTTGAAAACCACAGTAATTATCGATCAGAGGTAAGGAGTCCACTTCCTGCCACTTGTGACTCTCCGTATCGTAGCAGGTGGTCACAGTGCTCAGTCCGTCCTCATTGTCCATGTCTACAGGAGTTCTGGCCATCACGTATATGTAGCGGTCTTCTATGCTCACTGTTTTTACATCTCGTAGTATCTTTGGTGCTGGCTCGAGATTGTGCCACTCGTCCAGCTCAGGCTCGTATACAGTAACGTCCTTAAAGCCTGGACTGAAGTTGCCGTGACCGCCGATGCTGTACAGCACGTCCTTGACACATGTGAGGCCAAAGGAGTGCTTGCGAGTGGTTAAGCTGCTGACCTGCTCCCAGGAGTTGAGGTTGGGGTTGAAGCGCTCCACCGTCTTGGCGAAGCCGGGCTCCATGGAGCCTGCCACGTAAACGTGGCTGTCAGTGGCGGCAATGGCGTGTCCGTCAAGGTGGTTGTGAATGTGTGGCAGGTTTACCCAACGGTCCTCAGCAACAAAGTAGCCCACACACTCACTCAAATAATCTCCACCTTCTGATACACCACCCACTACCATGATTACATCCATGGTCTGGCCAAGGCGAGGCTGGATTGCTGCATTGTAGGCGCCACTGAGCTCTAAATCCGCTGACTGACTTAGGTTCTCAAAGTGGACAGCGTGGACCTCAAGGGCGTCAGACACCAGCTGCTGACATGTTGCATTGTTTGACACTAAGGGCTCCTTTCTCACTACCCGTGTCAGGTAGGTAGGAGAAATCTGAGTGAGCCGCAAAAGTCTGAACAGCTCCTCAAACTGCTTCTCTCTCTCCTCTGCGTTTTGGTGCACCCATTTTACGATTGTCTCAAACAACTCCTCTTCAGAATCCACAGTGATTCCTGAATCAGACAGCCAGTCCCGCACCAGGTGAAACGGTAGCGTGAAGAACTCCTCGTTGCGGATAATTTTGTGGAAGTTTCTCCGAATGGTCTTGGCGGCTCCTTGTGCCAGCAGGTCCAAAGTGTACATGTGTGCAAGGCTGTGGACTGCTACACAGTTGGATAAGTTCAACTTCTCCATCAGAAACTCTCCGCAGAAGTGCTTCAGCTGCGCCAACAGGAACCTGTGTGAACATGACGTAGTGATTAGAAGGACGGTCAATCATTTACAGTACAAAAAGAGAGTTTGCACGAGACACAATGAACTAAGCAGTAAAAGTGTAAGAACAACACCCTGCTCACTGTACACCGAAACATTAGACATCCCTTGTTTTACTGTAGTTGATTATTTGCACTAAGACATGTTGCCTTTGTGCTTCTTGCAGCACAATGCTGCTATAACCTTAATTGCAGGTATCGAAGTGTTTTTACTTGTGTTGCAAATATCTCGTTTCATCTTCGGTACTTTTGGGGCCGACATAAACAGGTGTCCCAGGAAGCGGTGACAGTGTGAAAGTGAGTCAGCATACAACCAATGCCAGGTCTTTGAAACTGAAGCAGCTGTATGTAGTTTGTTAACTGTAGTATTTACACCTGTGCCTTTAAAAAAAAAAAGAGTCCTATTTGTATTGCTCAAAACAAATATTGAGGAATACAATATATAGTACTCTGCCTGATTGATCTTTGCTCAGGTTGAAGATAAGCGGGAATTATATGAATCCACCTAAGTCTCCTTTCTGTGCAGAATCACTGTCTGTGGTTCTCTGATATTATAAAGGAAGTTGTGCACAGAGCTATCAAGTGTCCAGCACCATCACTGCCTCTTTAGCGGAGGGCTAAAGTAATGTTTTACAGGGTTTCTGCAGGAATCACAAAGTTAAATGAATAAAATGTAGACAGATACGTCGGCGGCGGTAATGACTCCCGACTTCACCAGTCAGAGGTCACTAAAATCAACGTGGAGTCGGTGTGTGCTTACGCCAAAACAATGGCGGACTCCGTAGTTTTCTCTGGCCCGCTCCCAAACACGGTGACTGATGAGATGTATAGCCGCATGTCAACTTTCCACCGTTGGTTGTCACGGTGGTGTCCAGCAAACAATGTGGTCTTTGTAGATAACTGGCGGTCTTTCCGGGGAAACCCAGGTCTGATTAGGGGTGACGGCATCCATCCCATTTCGGATGGAGCGGATCTCCTTTCTGCAAATATGACCAAGTTTATTGGTCGACCTCATACATGACAGACCAGGAAGCAGAAGCAGAGTTGTAGTCTTACACCCTTCTCTGCATTCCCTGCATTTTCTTTAGGGCAGATGCCCACCTTTAACTCTATAGAGACTGTGTCTGTCCCACGGCCACTTAAATTAATTAAATTAAAAGTGACCAAAAGAGGAGTTATTGAAAATAACCTCATAAAGGTTAACACCACTATTGCAAAAGTGCAACACGATAGGAGAGTTAAGTGTGGACTCCTAAATATTAGATCTTTGTCTTCAAAAGCTGTATTAGTAAATGAATTAATATCAGATAATGATATTGATGTGTTGTGTCTTACTGAAACCTGGCTGAGACATGAGGAATATGTCAGCCTAAATTAATCTACTCCTCCAAGTCATGTTAATATGCACATTCCTCGAGGCACCGGCCAAGGAGGTGGAGAAGCTGCCATCTTTGACTCGGGTCTGTTAATGGGTCCTAAACCTGGATTGAACTGCAACTCATTTGAAAGCCTTGTTCTTAGTCTTTCACATCCAACCTGGAAAACAGTACAGCCCATTCTGTTTGTTGTGGTATATCGAGCACCAGGTACGTACTCAGAATTTATTTCAGAATTTTCTGAGTTTTTGTCAAGTTTGGTCCTTAAGATTGATAAGGTTATTATTGTAGGGGATTTTAATATTCATGTGGATGTCAGCAATGATAGCCTTAGTGTTGCATTTAGCTCATTGTTGGATTCGATTGGCTTCTGTCAGAGAGTACAGGAACCGACTCACTGTTTTAACCACACCCTCGACCATGTTCTTACATATGGCATTGACGTGGAGCATTTAGTAGTGTTTCCACAGAATCCTCTTTTATCAGACCATTGCCTTATAACTTTTGAGTTTATACTACCGGATTGTACAGCATTAGGCAAGAGTTTTTACACCAAATGTCTAACTGACGGTGCTGTTGCTAGATTTAAAGGAAGCGATTCCTTCTGTATTTGATTCATTACCATGTCTCAATATAACAGAGGACTCCTGTGCTAACTTTACTCCCTCCCAGATTGATCAGCTCGTCGATGATGCTACTGGCTCATTGAGAGTGACACTGGACTCGATAGCCCCTCTAAAAAAGAGGATCATTAAGCAAAAGGAGGCTTGCTCCATGGTACAACCCTCAGACCCGTATATTAAAGCAAGCATCACGGAAGCTTGAGGGCATATGGCGTTCCAACGGTCTGGAGGAGTCCCGGTTGGTTTGGCGGGATAGTCTGAGAACATATAAGAAGGCCCTCCGTAATGCCAGAGGCGCCTACTACTCATCACTAATAGAGAAAAACAAGAGCAACCCTAGGTTTCTCTTTAGCACTGTGGCCAGGCTGGCTGAGAGTCATAGCTCGGTGGATCCGTGTATTCCTATAGACCTCAGTAGTAATGACTTCATGAACTTCTTCAATGGTAAGATTCTGGCTATTAGAGACAGGATCGGTAATCTCCTGCCCTCGACTACTGCCGGTCCATCCTCAGGTGGGATGGCCATGGAGGAGGCTGTGGGCCCTGCTGTGTGTCTGGATGGATTTTTTAACATCAACCTCGATCAACTGTCTTCAATGGTTTCTACTTCTAAATCGTCTACCGGTCTCCTGGACCCTGTTCCGACTAAGCTGTTTAAGGAAGTTTTACCTTTAGTTAGTGCCTCTCTACTAGATATTATCAATGGGTCTTTACTAACTGGTCATGTACCACAGTCTTTTAAAACATGAAAACATCATAGCACAGAGACAGCACTGGTGACAATTACTAATGACCTTCTAGTTGCATCAGATAGGGGACTTGTCTCTGTACTGGTCTTGTTAGACCTTAGTGCAGCGTTTGACACCATTGACCATGACATCTTATTACAGAGACTAGACCAGTTGATTGGTATTAAAGGTACAGCACTAAGCTGGTTTAAGTCGTATTCATCAGATCGATCTCAGTTTGTATTTGTAAACGATGAGGCCTCAATGACCACTGCCGTTCGCCATGGAGTTCCACAGGGTTCTGTGCTTGGACCAATTTTATTTACCTTATATATGCTTCCTTTAGGCAATATTATCAGAAAACACGCCATAAACTTTCACTGTTATGCCGATGATACTCAACTATATCTGTCGATCAAGCCAGATGAAATCCACCAGGTCGCCAAACTTCAAGCGTGTCTTAAAGACATCAAAACCTGGATGACCTGCAACTTCCTGCTGCTGAACTCGGACAAGACTGAAGTTATTTTACTCGGACCAGAACACCTCAGAAATCAAGTATCTGATGATATGGTTTCTCTGGATGGCATCGCTCTGGCATCTACCACCACCGTAAGGAATCTCGGAATTATTTTTAACCAGGACCTGTCCTTTGGCTCCGACGTGAAACAGATCTCAAGGACCGCCTTTTTTCACCTACGGAACATCTCAAAGATCCAGCACATCCTGTCTCAACGCGATGCAGAAACATTGATCCACGCATTTGTTACCTCAAGACTGGATTACTGTAACTCCGTATTATCAGGCTGCCCTGGTAAATCCCTTGGATCTCTCCAACTGATCCAGAATGCTGCAGCTCGTGTACTAACGAGGACGCGGAAGAGAGATCACATTACTCCTGTACTAGCTGCTCTCCACTGGCTTCCTGTAAGATCGAGAATCATATTTAAAATCCTTCTCCTTACCTACAAAGCCTTAATTGGTGATGCACCATCATATCTTAAGGACCTTATAGTGCCATATTACCCCACTAGAGCGCTACGCTCACTGAATGCAGGGTTACTTGTGGTTCCCAGAGTGTTAAAAAGTAGGTTGGGGGCTAGAGCTTTCAGTTATCGGGCTCCTCTTCTGTGGAATCAGCTTCCACTTTCAGTCCGGGGGGCAGGCACGGTCACCTCATTTAAGAGTAGACTTAAGACTTTCCTCTTTGATGGCGCTTATAGTTAGGGCTGTTTCAGGCTTATAGTTAGGGCTGGCTCAGGTTTGCCCTGGTCCAGCCCCTAGATATGCTGCTATAGGCCTAGACTGCTGGGGGACATTTTAGGATACACTGAGCTCCTCCTTTCCTTCTCTTCCTCTTTTTGCTCCTCCTCTCCTCCTCTTCACCTCTTCTTTCTCTCCTTCTGGATAAATGATTGTCTCTTCAATGCATATTACTAACTCTACTTTCTTTTTCCATGGATTCGTGGCTGCCTGGAACCAGGGGGAGGACCCCGGTCCTCCCCCTGGCCCTGCTGATACAACCATGGCCCTGCTGATGCAACTGGCCTGGAGCCGTCCTGCCAGCTGCCATGGCCCTGCTTTCTCCTCCCACTGCCCCTGGGATGCCCCTCCTCTCTACCTCCTTCTGCTTAATGGGTCGTGGCTATCTGGATCATGGACCATGTATACTACTCATTATATGAATAATTTCTGTCATATTCATATTCAATGTGCTGTAACTCCGTTACGTTATTCATTCTGGCCACATGACATCTATTGCTTCTGTCCATCCGGGGAGAGGGATCCTCCTCTGTTGCTCTCCCTCAGGTTTCTTCCACTTTTTTTTCCCTGTGAAAGGGTTTTTACTATCTTTTTGGGGGAGTTTTTCCTGATCCGATGTGAGGTCCCGGGACAGGGATGTCATGTGTACAGATTGCAAAGCCCTCCGAGGCAAACTTGTATTTGTGATGTTGGGCTATACAAAATAAACTGAATTGAATTGAATTGAAAGATATTGAAATTGAATACACGTGTGATGATCATACCGGCCAAATTATTAAACAATGTCACCAGTCAGGTTCTTAAGTCTTTTCACGACCTGCAGATACGCTGGGTTAAGGATGAGGCTGGTCTTAAAAAGGGAAAGTAAATATTGAAATGATTTCTGGGTCATGGTTTGGTCTCGTGGTACTCCTACAACTTAATTCTAATAACACTAAAAGAAATGTCTTGCTGTGGTTGATTCATCAATGTCCATGTTTTAACAAAAAGAGTGAAGTGAACATTGTCCCACATTGACAGGTGCAGCAATATAGGAGAACAAGGGAGTTATCAGTGCTGAAAATGGTTATAATTATTAGAACGTCAAAACAGCTGAGAGGGCAAATCCTGGATGTGTAAGGCCCTTGGAAACGTTAAGAAAACATAATCCATAACTTTAATTATGAGCAACACCTATTCACAATAGGCTCACTCTGGTAATAGTAAAGCTATTGGCCATTTGGTTAGTCCCAGCTCAAGATCAAAATGGCTATTAAAGAGTGCTAAAATCAACAGGTGTGTGTGTGTGTGAACTCCAAACAAGTCACACCTGCTGGTGCAGTGAGGACACAGACAAGGTGTGGCTCATTTACCTGGAAACACAAAAGCCTGCTCTTGTTCACCAGTATGGCTAAAATGTTTACCTGTCAGCAAGTTCCAGCACTTCGTGCACACTGGCAGTGGTGACCCTGATTTGTCCCGTGTACATGAACTGTACGATACCCTCCACGGTCTCTGGGTCGGGTCCCGTCGCGGAGCTCCACTCTTTTAGCTCCACTCGCCCCGACAGAGACTCTGAGAACTGTCCGCCCAGCAGCAGCGTGAAGTACTCCGACGCCGCGGACAGCACCGAGCGGTGGGCGGATAGGGTCTGGACCCGGTCCCCGCCGGAGCTGAAGACCAGCGTGACGTCGCAGAACAGCCCCGACTTCCTCTGCTCGTTCTGCCTGCGGGAGAGCTCCGAGCAGTGGGTCGAGCAGGTGAACTCCTCGGCCTCCTCCGGTTCCCCGTCACCTGTTAGCGCTGCCTGTGCGCCGCTGCTCCGGTCCTCCGGCGCTTCTGCTGCCGCTGCCATACCGCGGCGGGGTCGAGTCCGACGCAAATGAAGGCTATTATCTACCTTTGGGAACAACTCATAGGCAAATATGACACACGCAGATAAACATTCAAAAACTGACATGCATGCGCACCGTTCAGACTTGTGGTCGGGAAACAGGAGTGCTCACTTCCGTCTTTAAGAATTTTCCAAATGTACTCGCTTTTTTTTTTTTTTGCTGGTGAGTCAATGGGAGGCTCTGAGATTTAAGCTAATACGTCCACACAAGCGACCTATACCCCGGACGCATACAAAAAAAGTCCGTCATGTCATAGATTTTTTTTTATTTTTTATTTTTTTAATGTTATGACGCATTAACACGTCCTGATTTAAGCGAAATCTAACTTTGTTTAAAAAGGATGCGCAGTACCTCGCGCATGCGTGTTGTGAATCTTCTATTTTCTGGTGATGTGCACTTGTTAATCATAGGACGCAACACCACGTCAGGTTAACTGATACCGGGCAAACATGCATTCAGTCCATGAATTAGCAGTAATTTGATGTCAATAGTTTATTTTTTTTTACCGGCTGAACATTTCAAATTGTCACTCTTTTTAGACTGGTTAATTTGTCTCCGGTCACTATCATTATTGCAGTATAAATAAGTTGCATATGTAGATTAAATTAGAATATTTACCTTTTTTTCTTTCTTTTTAAACTTCTATAGTATTCAGTATGGGGGGAATTCAGTATGGTAGATAACGCTTATCACATCAAAGATTCACCTATAATAACAGATTTAGACATACACTTAAGCCAAAATGAAAAGTAAAACAAGTCCTTTATTATACCATTTGCAGCATATTACAAAAAACAAAGCTTTTTTTTCCACAGTTAAATAAAAACAAAAATCAAAACACAGCAAGACTACAGTGGGCGGTTACAAAGCGTTTGTGTCAAGTCTTTAGTGAAAGTTGGACAATTCTTTTCCAGAGATGTATTATTCTTCGTATTATGTGCAATCATTTCCCCAGTTTTCATGGTCTCTCACCAAAAGATGCTTTCAAAGACACAAAGTGCTCATTCATGAAACATTTAGTTTTTCCCCCTTTTTTATAAATCTACATTTTACAAAAGTAGTTCAATTCATACTTTGTGTGACAGACCTGAATACCTCAAAATTGCATCTAATGTACAATAGCTAAATCTCAACCTCTAGTCTACCACCTCTTCTGGTTGTTTGAGGAAAGACAACATCGGAGTGACACTTAAATCATCATACGTTTGTTTAATCTGTTTGTCTGTTTTTTTTTAAGATGTGCTTTGTAATCTCAACCAATTGGATCAATTTTTAGTTTAACAAAGCTTTTAACAAATTCCTAAACATAACTTTGGTTTATCTTGAGACGACAATGATTGTTCTCATTGGGAGTGAATCTTGGAGAAGGAATTTAAAACTGACTTTCTTGTTTTTAAACTAAGGTGCAATACTCAAAGCCAGGGAACATAATTAAGCACACTTTCTTGTGGCCGAAAACAGGCAAATTCTGATTTGTGTGAGTAGTATGAAAAACATGTTATTGTTGAATTTGAGAAAATATCACACTAGCTGTTACCTAATCAGATTCCGTAATGCAGGTGTCCGGTTTGAGTCCGGGCCCTTTTTTTTTTACCAATTGATTTTGTGCTTTTGCAACTGCTGGTTGCATTGGTTTGGGTCTGTGGTCAAAACTGAATAAGTTACCTCTGAGTTTAAATTATTTTTCAAAAACTAAATCTACAAATATACTTCCCCTTTTTCCTCAGTAAAAACTACCTCCATTTCCCAGAATCACCCTGCAAAGTTTTCCCAAGGCCACCATTGTCATACCCGGAGAGTACATATACATTAAGAGAGATGTGTAATGCTGCCTGACTCCTTTGGGCAGTCACATCTGGAAGCGTGTATATTCTGTAATGTGGGGATTACATGGACATATGCTCAGGAAGCACATAGGAGATGTCATCCCAGGGGTGGCGGTACAAACCCTGTTTCAGCCTCTTCTGGTCCAGGTAATGTCCTAAAGTAAGACAGACACTCGTTAGATATCTTGTTTTAATAATACTTTGAAACTTAGTGTTGCGGTTCCATCTGATTGGGACTCACCAATGAAGCCCATACTACGTCCAAGGACAAAGATCCCATTTAGTGCACCGATCTCCACAAACTCGTCAGCCTCATCTCTGGAACCAGTTCAACATTCATGTGAGAAACAATACAGGACAGTGTGCTTGCTATCAACAAAGAAAACACACCATGGACCTTTGGCATCTGAATAATTTGTTGTTAGTTTGAAAAAGGGTTTATAAAAACACATGTAATATATTTGTTTATCAACATCTATAACTTCTCCTGCTGAAGCTGGTGTTTATTTTTACAGTCAATAAATGACAATATAGTAAAACACAGCTGTAATGATATAAAATATGTTACCGTGTGAAGCCACCACACGTCCTGAGCAGGTCCACAAAGGCAACACCAATAAAACCGTCTACATTGAGGATCAGGTTGGGTTTCTGAAAATAAGAAAGTAAATAAATGTATTTAAAATGTCAGAATAATATAATTGAGCCAACTAATTTGCCAATATTAACAAAAGGAGAGACAAAAGACATTTCATTAGGTTTTTCTTTTTCAAGGGAGAAAGAATGATCATGTTTTACTTCACTCTTGCCCTGCTAATTCAGGTGACAAGTACCTTGGAGGTGGTGATCTTCTCTACGTCCAGGGCGTAGTCAAGTAGCTGGGTTGAGGGGAAATTCTGCTTCACATAGTCCTTCAGAATCTGCACCCGCATGTCTGGGTTGTTGATCTGAAAAAGAAAATAGACAAATTTAGTTTTTTGCAATTAAAGCTCTTAACTGTTATTTTCATTCTAATCTAATGAAGAATTATTCAGAGATATGAACTTAAACTGTCTATCATCTAAAAATGTCTTGTCCTCTATGGATCTTAATAATGTAAGTTGAGGTAGTGTGAAAAGCGCAGCACTGCCTACTGATTTGACTCTGTGTCCGATGCCCATGATCAGCTTGCCATCCTTCTTCATCTTGTTGACAAACTCCATGGGCAGCATGCCACTGTCGAACGCCTTGCTGAACTGCTTTGCAGCTGCATCCAGAGCACCTCCAAAACGGTCCCCCTGGAATTAATGAATACATCATATTTCAGTACAGAAACACTAGTTTTAGACACATGGTCAAAGTGGGCAGAAAAAACAAGATGGGTGGATGGGTTTTATAGTTTGTTTCATTTTGGTCTGGTTAAAGATGGTGACAGTGTATGTGCGCAAGTGTCTGCGTGTGAGCAGTACTGACGATGGTGAGCAGGCCGGAGGTGAGGCATGAGATAAGGTCCTTGCCAGCACGAGCACAGACGATGGTGTTGTGTGCACCAGAGACGGCAGGCCCATGATCAGCAGTCACCATCAGGCACATCTCAATGAACTGGCAGGCATATCGCGGCAACCTAAACAAAAACACAGTACAGCTTATCCCACTGAAAATAGGTTTGTAATAAAGTTAAATCAGCCAACACTAATTCTCGCTGTCGTCGAGCCTTCATACTGACCTGCGTTGGAACCAAAGCAAACCCAGCACTCCTCCTAAACCCATCTCCTCTTTAAAGACCTCAGTGATGGGCATTCCGGCGTAGATGAGCTCCTGGCCTCGCTCGTCACAGATGCTCGTCATGAATGAGGCCGGCTTACGGATCAGACCCAACTCCTGGAGGAAATACAGTGGAGAGTAAAACAGATAGAAGATGGTTTTATCACACCGGTAATAAACAGTGACAACGCCTGTACAGTGTGAAGCAGAGATCAGTACCGGCTTATACGTCAGCTGATACATAACAGGAAACTAGTACAGAACTGCCACCAATATGTTGGAGGTAATAGAAACCTGTTTTGTGCACTAGAGGACACAGATTTAAGAAGTACATTTTTTTAACTGTCCTGCTCAGTTAATACCAAGGCCACAATTATGCAATAAACAAACTGACCTTATCTTGTGTTTGTTTGTGTCATGTGTCTATGCCAAAAATATAACCAATACAGATTGTTACTTAAATCTATTATTTGTTGGCCGCTACTTAAGTTTTAGTTTGACTCCACAAAAATCATGAGCTCCAAATTGTTACTATACAAGATTTGACGACCATTTAATTAATCCGTGGCTGAGACAGAAGCTGTTGAGGTTTACTAAGGAGTAATGATGAAGTTTCTTACCCTAGCCCAAGAGTAATCCATAGGCACTGTTGGGGGAGGCACTTCCTGGGCAGGAATGACGGTACCATTGGCCACCAATTCATCATAAACGGTCCTGTTTCACCATGAATTCACAAAATCAGTAAAAAAAACGTATCCGGAAACACATTTGAATGATAAACTTTGGTCTGCGTGATGCATTTCTCACTTGACGACATCCCCCAGCTCATCAAAGCTCTTTGGTACATAAGCGCCAGCGTCCCTCAGAGCCTGATTCTTGGCTACTGCCGTTTCTGAAGCCTGGTTGGCACAGGCCCCTGCATGGCCAAACTGAACCTGGAGATAGCAGAGACGGGTTGAGATTAAAAACTCTGAATTTTATGGTAAGCACGACAACACAATCCAAAGAAAGTTTGTTTTCTTTGCAAGAAAGCCACCAAACCTCTGAAGCGAACATGGTGGCGCAGGTTCCAATACACCAGCACACCACAGGCTTGGTTATCCGGCCTTCTCTGATGCCTTGGCAGATCTTGTACTCCTCTGTGCCTCCAATCTGGGTAATCAGAGTAAAAGAGATGTTAAAAATGGGGAAACAAATGTGCCTAAAGATTCATTGTATTAAGTAAATAAAATAATAATCAGAAAATGTAAACATTCTTGGATCTACTCCCACCTCTCCCAGCACTATTATCATCTTAACGCCTGGAGTGTCCTGGTAACGTAGGACGTGGTCCATGAAGGTGGAGCCTGGATATCTGGATGAAGAGAACAAGAGATCTTACAAGGTCTGTCAGATGACAATATGAGTAAATTATCTTAAAATTTAAAAAAATATATAATTTTACAACAGGCTTCAACTGGACAACTGTCTCTCACTCCTCAGACAATATTTGCAAATCAGTTCTTGTACCTGTCTCCTCCGATGGCAACACCTTCATAGACGCCGTCTGTTGTGCGGGAGATGATGTTGTTTAGCTCGTTGGACATGCCCCCGGAGCGCGACACATATGCCACGCTGCCAGGGCGATAAAGTTTAGAAGCCAGGATGTTGTCTAGCATGCCACCCGTGTTGCCGATCTTAAAACAGCCAGGCTTGATGCCACCAACCTGGGAGACAGAAAAGAATGGGTATCAAATTAACTTGTGTGAGACAGTTGAAATTGATAATTTTCTGCTTAATTTTTCCACCTACGCACTCTCAAATAGCAAAAGATCTAAATGTATAGTCTAGTGCAGTACTTTGAAAGAGTCTCCGTTGGTTAGATATGGCTTCATACCGTAGCGGGGCCGATGATAGTGACACCTTTCTCATCAGCCATCTTGATTATCTTCCTCGTTTGAGCCTCAGGTATGCCCTCAGCTATGATGGCGATTGTGTGGATCTGAAAACACAATAAGATAAGTTTCATACATACCACATATACATACATCACTACATAAAGTCACAAGTTTATGCAGTGATGTATGGGCTTGTATGTAACCATATTTAACACTGTCTTTTTACCTGTGGGTACTGCATGACCTCCATAGTGCTGTCGAAGGCTGAGCGCAGTGAAGCAAAGCTAATCAGGACGTCCACCTCAGGGTGCTTCTTCATGGCATCGGCCATGTTCTTATAAACCGGCACCAGGATCTCTTTGTGGCCCCAGTAAAACTTCTGCTTGTGATCCCCACTGGGCAACACAGAAATGTGAGATATTGAGATAGATAGATAGATAGATATCACACACACATTTTATGAGAGCAGTCTGATTTGCATCACTGAGAACATATTTCCTCTGTGTGTATGTCCGTGGACAGATTTGTGTGACCGCGATAGTGTCGCTAGTACAATCGCGAAACTATACAGATGTGAAGCTAACATCAAAATGAAGGTTGAGTTTGAAAAGGAGTGCGAGTGCTGGAATTAGGGGTTGTAGGAACTCGGGGGAAAAAAAACAAACAGATACATGATATCTGCAGTGAAACGATCTTCAAAGATGATCAGTGGAATATCAAGTATTGTAAATCAACTCATTTCAGAAACACTTTAGATCTTTGGGAACCTACGTGAAGGGGTAGACCATGGCTGCCACAGAGGGATCGTCCCGGGAGCAGACGTAGTCGAAGTCCATCATGCCTTGCACGGCACGCGTCTGCATGCCCCAGACTATGGCCTTGGTTTGTTTTCTGAAGAGTGTGGTGGGTTTGGCTAAAAGAACAAAGAAACATATAGAGTCAAGTTAGAGCTAGATAAGAAAAAGAAAATCCCCACAGATGAGAGGAGGGGCTCAGGCTCAGGAAAATAGCAGGATGGGGACGGTGACAAGCAGAGTACAGAGAGAACTCACTCTGAAGACAGAGATACGGGAGGTAGAGAAAATAACTTCTCACCATTGCAAACACTGCTTCAAAAGGAAAGTCATGTTTCTCTTTGTTGCTGCAGTTCTCTTGAATTAGGAATATGTCAGTTTGCATTGTAATTTGGGCACTGTGCTGCAGTTTCATTCAACCATGTACAACTCGCATTGGTAAATATAACCAAGTTACTCCATTATTTTGTCCACCTCCAGGTCACACAGTAAAAAGGAATAATTTGGGGTCTCACAATGTTAAAATGGCCCCAGTGGTTGAGGTAGATGATTTAGAATAGGGGACATCTTTTTTTAAGAGTTAGATTGAGAACTCTTTCCGTTCACACATGGTACTAACAACTCTAAGATCGGCACAAGGCCTGTGCAGTTGCACCGTCTCGGATAGACAACTAGTTAAAAAAGCGTTTTCTACTGTATGTTTGTAAAAATTGCCGTGTGCTCTTAGAAACATTCCCCTACTTGCTCAGTACCAAGCAGGACTACCACAAAAGCCTCGACTGTGGATGAAAAAGCTGTCTACTAATAATTAAATGCATACATTTCAATGTAAAGTTCAGATAACAAAGCAACCCGATAGTGGTGCAAGACAAAAATCTGAACCTGAAAAGTCAACATGTTAGTGTACAATGTGTTTTGAATCATTTGTTGTCAAGTAAATGACCATTCTTGCCACACATTTGTTAAAGTCCTCCCAAGTCTCTCCTCTCAGTCCAGAATCACTGCCTTTTGTGGTTTTCTGGGATCTGATGCCAAGGAAGTTGTGGACAGAGCTATCAATTGTCCAGCCCTCTTATTCATTATTTTACACACACACACACACACACACACACACACACACACACACACACACACACACACACACACACACACACACACACACACACACACACACACACACACACACACACACACACACACACACACACACACACACGTAAAGTGACCAGTAATGTTTTACAGGGTTTCTGCAGATATCACAAAGTTAATGTATTCAGAGATTTCAGTTTAATACCCGTGTGTAGATCAAACCGGCGAATTTATGAAACAATGATGGAAAACCAGTCAGATTCTTAAGACTTTTTCAAGACTCAGGTTTTAGGATGAAGCTGGTTTTGAAGGGGAAGCAAATGTTGAAATGTTTCGTCTGGCTGTGGGTCATGGTTTTGTCTTGAGGTATCCTTACAATTTAATTAAAACCATATTAAAGAAACGTCCGCCATGGTTTATTTTCACAATACTGGTATGTCGTGCCAAGATAATTTGCCAATGTCAATTTGAAAATAAATCTGTTAAAGAAGCATTTCCATCCAGAGACATAAAACAGCACCCCTTAAAAAAGGTGAGTAAGCCACCATAAGAATGCGAAATAGGAGGACATACTGCGGAGAAACATCAGCGAACACACAAAAATGGGAAGGCAGGGGGAAGTGGACAGAGGGCGGAGAAGGCAGGAGGACAGGTTTTTCACACCCTTCCATACCTCCACTGCAGCCTGAAGAGGCTTGTGCTTCTGTGACCCCATGGGACGGAACACAAAATGTGACAAAATGAGCACAAAAAAGAGAAAAGAATGAGTGCATATTTTTCTTATTCATTGAACAGGCTTCAATTCATTCAGTGTAACTGCGTCATCTCTGAAAACACTTCATAAAAAGCACAACCGAGGAAAGACCATGCAAAGTTCAGCTGCTACAGGAGCATGCCTTAACTGTGAAAAGCAATCTAAAAAGGTATAGTCAAAGGCAATTAAAATCATATATCCACATTGCCTGTGCTGGATGTTCTAAAACTATTACATTTATTATAATAAAACTATCCCTGCACAACAACACACAACTTAGTCTAAAGATAACATATCTCTTTAAAAGATCCCTGTATTTATGAGTCTGAGCATTAGACAACTGGTATGCTTAATTTGTGGATTATCTACAATTCTTTCAACAGTTTTTAATTATTCCAAAAGATGAAAACATACAAATATGTAATTGCTGAAGAATGTAATGTCTCAAATGGACTACTGAGGTGATGCAAAATCAAGGCGTCGCACACACACAGACGCACTCCTTTAGGAGAGTGAGGGGTAAGAAGAAAAAGAGGGACACCATTGTAGAGTGTGTGAGCAGGCGAGCGCAGTGTGGGCATGGCACACCATCACTTACCTTTCCAATCGCCTGTGACCATATTCTTCAGAGGCCACAGTATAGAATGAAGAGAGTCTTAGAAAAATGAGCATGAAAAAGATGAGGTTGAGTGGACAGTTTGTGCAGCAACACAGGAGGAGGTGGGAGAAATAGAGAGAAAATTAAAATGCAAGAATCGCAGCATTTGCAGGGAAGAAGAAATACAGGATGCAAGGAAAAGTGAAATGAAAAAAGCAGAAGTGTATGAGTACATATGGAGTGTTGCTGATAATACGCAGTAGTGAGGCGAGTGCTACCGTCTTAATCACCTGCTGGAAGACCTGCTTTAGACTTTTTGGCTGGGTTGACATCGCTAGACGTCCTGGGTTCGGAGAATGAAGCGGTCCTTGTTGTAGCTGGAGTCTGGTAAACAAAAGAAACAAACATTTATGTTATTCAAAGCCTCACAGGTGCTTTCAATGATAATCTTTAGCAGGGAACTAATGATTTCCCCTTTTAAAGTAATATTTGTACATCTTTAGTATACACATGCCATGTATGAGTTCATCACCAGTCAAAGCCTCGGAAGGAATGCATTTTATAAAAGAACGTGAAGCACCACAGTTAACAAATAAGAAAGGAGGCTAAAAAGCACACAGACTATTCAAAAAGAAATACATGTTATGCTATACAATAGAGCTACTCAAACAAGATCCAAACCTTTCAAAGCTTAGTGTTTGAACATGCATGAATAAATTGTATCACAAGTAAGTGAAGGCACTTAAACATGCAAAGCCTTTTACAACATGGGCACAAAAGCTACAACATGTGTGTGCAATCTCTAATGTTAATGCATCTGAAGTAAGGTATTTATTCAGCAATAATAATTTTCTTTATCTCTCAAACACAAACACAAGATAAGTGGATTTACAGGACAATTCCCAATTGAAATGTCACTAGATCAATATCACATGAAAATGTGGTGCCCATCTTAAGCAGTATGACATCTGTAATGTGTGTAAAAGAGAGGCAGAAGACCTGCAGACCATCCTAATTTTCCCTTGGAAAATGGAACGGAATGAAAATACCATTGCACTGTTGCTGGCATTGAGGAGGAAGTTGGCCGTATGTGCGTCCATTGGGGGCTGGTTAGGGATTGGCCGGTGACCCAGAGCCATTCCAACAATGGCCGTCATATGGGTCTCGGTACCAAACACATGGATAGGGATACCCGTGGTCTTCCCTGCAGAAGGAGGTAAACAACTTAATGACAACAAAAAAACTTCACTGGCTTTTATGCACTCATATCACCTGCGTATGCATACAAAAAACAAAACAAAAAAAAAAAAAAGTATTATCCCTCTCTCTCCATGTGTAATCCAATAAAAAAAAATAAAAAAACCTGAAAATGGGTCGACACCAGATATTACCCAAATTACATACTACAGTCGTTCTACTCCTTTGTTCAGAGTGGGCTCCTATTTGAGATCTTTAGCTTCAGCTCACTCACCCACTTCCCCCATGACCCTCAGCCCCTCCTGGTAGTTGGGCCCGCCACGTCGAACAAAGATGGTGACCTCGTGCTCCTTCAGAGGACCCTGGTAGTCTTTGATGGCCCTGACAATGCCCTGAGGAGAGAGAGAGAGAGAGAGACAGGCAGGTCGGCTATGTGATTCAGTCTGTGAGGTTTTCAGAAATATCTGCATGGGTGTGTCAGCCATTAAGTCAACAAAGAAACATTACTTTAATATCTTGACAAAATAGTGACTTGAAGTAGATTTTCTCCTTTTTATTAAAAAAAAATGTGAATCCACATTTTGTTGACTTAATCACACTATGAAGGCATGTGATACCATTTAGACCTGGCATAGTTTATTTTCATGGTGTTAAGATATTTACATGAATGTGTTTTACCTTGAATGTGGCTGCTACATTGGTGAAGTTGGCAATACTTCCTCCGATGATCAGCACTTTTCCTGCATGATACCGAGACAGGAGAGTTGTTATGTTATAATATGTTCATGACTGAAATGGGACACCTCAGTAACAGTTTGGTGACAGCCATGAAGGCTATTGCTGGCCTCAGGCACACCGTGAGCAGTGTCAATGTGACACACTAAAGGAGAGCAGCAGGTCACATACAGAGGAATGAACCAACACTGGTTTCCATACTTAAAGCAAACTTTTTATTGAGCTTGTTTGTGCTAACAAGCCCGAACAAAGTGTTGGCTGTACCAACCTTGTATATGTTTCTCCCGTGTCATGAGAGAGAGGATGGTTTTAGCGTAATCGTAGGTCTGCTGTTCACTGGGTGCGCCAGAGTACTCGCCATAGTTTGCCAGTTCATCCACCCCGCCAAGGTCACAGATGGTGTCGCTAAAGCAGAGTGAAGGTGGACAGTTAAGTAGTGTACTGATTCTGGTTTTAATCAACTGAGTTTTCTTGTAAACAAACAAAAGTTATTTTTACATTCAGTTTAACTCACGCAAACACATTGTGTGTTTACTTGAAGTCTAACAAAAGTCACAAAACCCATATCTTTTTTGGCATTATAAATATTTACATTATATAAACATTTGATATGTTAAATATATAGTATGTCTTACATCCAGTGAAGCACTTTGAATAGCTTCTGTTATCCACAAATGTTTGCTATAAACCCTACCTATAGACTACGGAAGCCCCTCCTCCAGCCACCATGGTCCAGATCCTGCCACGAGGGTTCAGCAGGGTCAGCTTCAGACTGGCACCACTCTTTGCATCCAGATCAGCTATGTATGCCTCCTACAATAGACAAATGGTGGGAATAAGGCCAAGGATTGAGGCACGAACCAAGATTCAAGCTACTTATTTACTTAAGTGGCTGACTAATGTCAATGTAGGTGTTGAGTGCCATTTGAAAGCTTGGGCCAGAACTACATCTGGAATAATATTTGTTCTCAGAGGCAGTCAAAAATCGATGTATATTTTATAACTCAATGGACCTTAATACACACAATGCTTTATTGTACTTCAGATCTCACCTCTGGATATGCTTCTCTGCCAAAGGGTGGTGGAAACTCCACATCACCCCATTTAGCCTTGCAGATGTATTCTGCTGTGGCATCAATCTTGGCTGCCATGTCGAGGACATACACGCCATCTTTGGTGACGACTGGTTATGAGAATAAAAGTTGTGTTATCCATTAATTCAACTTTTTTTTTAATGTTTTCCTCAAACAAAGATTTGTATTTCATTTATATTTAAGTCAGGCATTCTGTTCCAGAAGATTATGTAAAACATTAGTACACACATTAGTGACTTGCTCCCATAAAGAAATAAATAAATAAATAATGGATCCCCTCAAAGTACTTAATTCATTCTCTTGACTTTCTAGTAATAAAATACTTCCTATATTCCCAAGTGAAGAATAACACTGGATCTGCTTCTGAGTCATAAAGTAGAAATGAATATGCACCGGTGCATGTGTATGATGCATGTGTCTGAAGTTATAAAGACATACCTATGGGGTTGATCTCAAGATAGGTGAAGTAGAGATCCTCATACAGGTTGAAGAGGCCAACTATAAAACTGGCCAAGACTCTTTAAGAAGAAAAACAAACAGTTTATTAAAAATCAGCACACAACAACGCTTACTAGAAAACCACATACGACAAAATGAGTGTAGACAAGTGCTTGCTTTCCATATGTAAATTAACACTAAATAACATATGTTGTTGCCGAAGAAATATCAGACTTATAATCACAATTAGCGTCCAAGGGTTGAGCTTGTGAGAAACTAGTCAAACAGAAATGTTACGCAGCATAAAAGAGAGATCAGCATGTTCTCCGCACCATGGGGATGGTATTTGTAAAAGGGAAAACAAAACAAAAAATCTAAAACACACTGCTCAAGGTCACAGTAAAATAGTAAAAGCAAACTGCAGCGAAGATAAAGATGCTCTTCAATTCATTGGCACAAAAACATTGTTAACAGAAACAACTAAAATCCACCAAAACCAGGTTTCTACTTGCCGTGACATGTGGGACAATAACACATATATATACACACACACACACACACACACACACACACACACACACACACACACACACACACACACACACACACACACACACACACACACACACACACACACACACACACACACACACACACACACATACATACATACATATATATATATATAAAAAAATGATATAAAATATGGCTGGTTAATGGAGTGTGGTTGTGACAATAACCGGCTAAACGCATGAGGGGGAGCACTTCTTATCAACGTCTCGCTGAGGAGACATCGAGTAGGTTAAGTGAGGTTTACTGCTGTAGATCTTTCTGTGCGGATACAAACAAACAAATAAAAAAAGAATGTGTCCGTACTCTTTCTTTTCATCAGGAACGTGCGTGAGGAGCTTCTCCATGACTCGTTCCTCACTCAGCTTCTCATCCACTGCAACCAACAGCCTCTCGGCCTTGGTGTCCACATCACCCACTTCCACTCCTCCCTCGTGGTGGAAAAGCACATGGTCGCCTTCCCGTGTGGCATAAATACACACATAAAACTCCTCTTCCTGGGTGGACCAGTAATTTTCACACATTTAGTTTGCAAACAGCAGAGCGTGCATTTTCATTTATTTATAAAACGCTGACAGGCTTGTTTGAATAACATCCAGTTCCTTATTTTAAGAAAACTGACCTTCACACAGACACATTTGTTTCACACCGTCATGAGTGACAAACAAATCACACACACACTGTGAGAATCAACCAACTAATCACATGCACGCTGACCTAAATACAACACAAAATATTTTTTGCATCCCGGCCCTGGAGGTTTCATTAATCCGCTGAGACGGTCGACTATTTGTTGTCTTTGCTAGTTTGTGTCTATCTACGATTAAAGGCTACACAAACAAACTTGAGTTGGCTTTCAAAACATAAACATGATGTAGAATGACGAAACACAAGCTGATGAAACTAACTGACATTACCTGTGGGTGTTCAACAAACGGCTCAATGAGGAAGTTCTTCAGCACACCCTTTGCCTTTCCAACCTATTCAAGTCCGAACACAAATCACAAGCATGTTAGTCTAACCTAGTTAAAGACTTTGAAGTTGAGTACGTATATTGCATTCTGCTCCCAGGTTTAATTTATAAAAGGTATTGTCATATTTACCTGAATGGCAAATTATCTTATTATTAATAGTAACAATAATAATGTTCATGGTTGTTTGAAAATTGACCCGACATTAATAAAAAGCAACAACTATTGGCATGGCTGGCTCGTAAATTCCCTTTCTCATGGACTGGATGTATAGCAAGAGACAGTTCTGCACTGTATGTATGCTGGTCCAAAATAGACCACCCTCCTCCACTGGCATTATATAACCTTTGACCTGGTAGAGCTAAACATAAGCCCATGGCCTCCGGCACTGGACACAACCTTCAACTCAGAACAGGTTCTTATGCTGGGACTCGAAGGAACTGTAGCATACAGTATCTAAAGATGTTGTACAAAAGACAACATGGCAGTCATGTTATTTACTACATGGGCCAGACTGTTAGACAGCATTGTTATCTTCATTTACGACATAATTAGTCAGTAAATTCACAATGAGGAGCAGGGGCCGTGTGCTAAACACATCTAAGATGCATATTCATCATTTAAATGAGTTGTCGGCGTCTGTAGTTATGTCCCAAATTTCCATCATGGGATAAAACGTTGACAAAGTGAATGCTGGTTATTTATCGGAGCAGATTCTAAGCAAATTAAATGATGACATTTTGAATGGGGGATACAGACACAGAATTGTTGGCCATTCACAAAAGACTGACTGTTCTTTGTCTGGATGACAAGACAGCCAAGTCACCAGTAAAGCTACTTTGTAACAGCATAATTCTTCTGTTTTACTTGCGGATTGTCACAACAAACAACTTTACGGAGAAGTACAATCCTCAACTGTGCTGTGTTTTGGTGTCTGATAATCCTTAAATTTCTTGGATCCGTTACTCAAGCTGGACTTACTGACTAGTTGTTTTCATTGTCATAAAAATGCAACGCTGGACAGAGCGATTACTCACAGTGGTTTCTCTCATGAGGCGGGCTTTAAACCACTCTTGGACACCCTGCAGGTCCAAGTTGATGCCCACCAGTCCGAGCTTCCCACGCCGTTTGATTAGTTGATCTGGCTTTATCACCAGCCGCTAAGGGGAAGACAGATCAGCCCAATATTAAACAAAGGCCACAGATTTGCATCAATACTGGTGTGACCAACATAATTGATACCAGGCTAAAATATGATACTGGTAACACATAATTTCCCCATTACGAATAATATGGCATGTAATACATGCTAATTTAAGTACAAACACACACAATGATGGTTATAACCCTTTATCCATTTATTTACCCTAATTTAATACAAAATGCCAAATTCAGCCTCAGAGATATGTGGTATTTGCTTATGCTAATAATAGATTTTGGTGTATAATATAAATACATAAGCCTAGCTCTAATTTCTTTAAACATGTCCACATGCCACTGTGATGATAATTACATTATTTCCTGCAAATCATGTACATAGAGTTACAGTAATAGACAGAACATAATCAGCCTCATGACTTTTGCTATATTATTAGCATAATATTATTATTATAATATTCCTTTTAGAAGAATGCAACCTGGGAGTAAAACAGGCTATAGAGGCCTGTTGAGTCTGTCCCAGCTGCCTCACCTCTGTCAGCAGCCATGGATGCTCCTGTGTGAGGCGGTCCCAGTCGGTCTCAGCGGTGACACTGGCATAGCGGAAGCGGTTCTGCACGGCCGCTGAGGTGCAGATATGCTTGTACAAGAACTCTTTTCCCGTCTGCTCTGAGATGGCTTTCGCCGACATGGCAGCGCCAGTAAGCACAGGACCTTTTAGAGAGAAGCCAAGGGTTTATTTCACAGAGTTACAACATCATCACATGTTTGTACTGATAAAACAAAAAACTAATTATAGTTGCCTTTTGAGCACCAAGGCACTCCAGGCAAAGTACATTATGAAGCCTTTTGAAAAATCTGAAATCCCCCGAAATAAATCTAGGTTTTGTGCACATGCTATGTGGGGCACTATGTGGGACACGTTAACGACCAGTATGTGGGATACGTTAACGACCAGTATAGACAAATCAATAACCAAATTATTGATCAAATTCAAGCAAAAAAAAACAGATGCTTTGATAGTGACAGTTATTTGTGCATTGTATTTACACAGGGACAAATCCTTTGCTCCAAACTGTAAAAGTATTCCCCATCTGCTGCCACATATCTATCCAGTCAACTGGCAATAAAATCAGCTGTCAAAATATAAATGTTGTGTCCTTATAAGGGTAACTGGAGACAGTTATGACCCAATATATACTGATGATTATATGAATCATAACTTAGAATTTCTGAAAATGAGCTCATCTTAAAAATGTCATGAACTTATATCTTTTTGGCATAATACAGTTTTCCATCCAATCATCATAGCTTGTCTCTGCTTATTGTATTAGCAGTGTGCATAAATACCTTCCGATTAATTAGGCAGACTACTGGAGAAAGTAGAGATTAAACATGAATACTGCTGAGTTTTAGGGTTCTCATATTGACTGATGACAGCTCAGTTACTCTTTGATACAATCTTCTAAAAATAAATCTCTCTCTACCTTCTACGTATTGTTATACGTTTAACAACTGAGCAATAGATTGGTGTCATCTCACTAAGTGTCAAACTGCCCCATGTCAGTATTCAGAGCAAAGACTAAAGCACAAATGCCTAGTTGATCACCTGAAAATTGATCTGCCAATATTGATTAATTGTTTCAATCGTTTTCCACACAAACAATTATGATACTATTCTGTTTCCAGATTCTCAGATGTAAAGATAGTTATTATTCTGTTTTATATTGCTGTAAAGAGAGTATTAGAGGATCATTGGGTTTTGAACAAGCAACATGGAAACAGCCAGGGACAAAATAAACACAATAGGTTAGGTTTGTTTTGTAACATCTGCCTGTCGGGACTACAGATGAAAAATAGCCTCTTGGCTAACGCTGGTGCAGTTACAGAAATGTTTTTATTAATGTGCACTGTCCACTTAATAAACCATTACACTAATAGTGTTGATACCCTATTAATATCACATTTATTTCCACAAGACATCCAGCCAAAAAGATAAGGCCAACTGAGTCCAAATTCAAAGGCCCGTTTGCATTTCAGCAATCCTGTTTAACCAAATATGATCCACGAACACTGACAAGAAACTCCCTCACCACTACAATATATCCGTCTTCACAACAATACGTGTATTCGTAGAAAGGTGTGAAGGATGAGAAGATCCCAAACAAAGACAAAACGTTGCACTGACGGTCTTGCCAGTCCTGTTTTAATCATGCATGTCGTCAAACCTGCTCAGACCAACACAAAGCACAAAACTATGGTTCCAGTGTTTGGAAGGAACAGCCCAAAACAGGTCCAGGAACTACTTTTACCACCAGTGCTACAAACAAATAAACAGCCAAGATAAGAAGTGAGTCTTGATTACATGCATCCTATCTCATCTGTCTTTGTGCAGCTGATAACAGTTTATGGTGGCTGTATTACAGCTTCTGAAATACTAGCAATGGCTTTATGGCAACAGCTTCTGCATTAGCTGCAGCACCTTGACACAGAAAGTCAATCTGTAAGATATGTGTGACATCTAACCCTGGTGGGTGGGGACTGGCTAGGATTGAGTTTAGCACGCTATCCTGTCATGCTTTCAAAGCCAGATGTCCCAGTATTTAGCCAACCATAATCCGTGGGTCATGTCCATTGTTTGAAGCCATCTAGCCGTGAAATATGTGTCACTGTACAGGCTCCGGACACGAAGGAAGCTGGATGTGGAGGTAGCAGCGTCACAGGGGCCAGAAAGGGTCGCACTGCTTCAGACACAGCTCATGTTTGATGAGCCTGGCCGTGCTCTCAGCATCACCTTCCCCGATGCAACCCGCCGTCATGTTGCACGTGAACGAAGCTCCTGTAACAAGCTACCACACCCACTCCACATCCTTAACTTGCTAGCCGAGCAAGTTCAATAAATACTTTGGCTCGGCTCGCTGTGCGTGAATAAGGTACAACTTCCTAGGGAGGAGACGAGGTGGACCGATGCTAGTTTAGGTGTGGCGAAACCTACGGAGTGACATATGACGGGAAATAATAATGTTGGCCAGAGAGATGGGCAGAGAGATGATGCAGGTTCAAGTTAGCCTACGTTTGTAAATAACAACTAGCTCCGCTTTCACCCCCAGGCGAGTGATGAGCCAGTTAAATATATTCAAACTATGTGTCCAAGAGGAACAGCTAAGGAAAGCGATGTAGGAAACTCTGGCAGGATGACAGTGACTGCAGTTTTCGCAACCACGGCTAACCTGGAAGTCCATGTCCGGCTAACTGCTGTAGCCTCACACCGCTGCAAACAACCGCTAACGGGGTGACCGGAGAAGCTAACAGAGGTTGGAGTTTAAAATATACATCATTTAGAGCAAATGGTTACCTTGTCAATGAAAGTAGCACCTCCTCGATGTAAAGGAACCGCGTCTCGGTCAAAGACGACGCAGCTGAGAGTCAATACTTGTTCTCGTACCGGGGTCCGCTGCTGTCAGTTGCCACCTCACTCTTTCCCTGTCGCACCATAATCTGGCGACCGATTACACGTCGTTTACCGGCACCTGATTGGTTTACGCGCGGTCACGTGATAATATAGTTCCACCCACAGCTTTATTATAAGAATCCACCTTAAATAAATCACTACAAAAAGTGCAACGTTTATATTAAGCACTGGTAAAAAATAACATCTAGGAAATTCTAGGAAATTGTGATAACCTTTTTTTTCTTTATTGCACGTAAAGCTATAAGGGATTTACAATGAAAACAATAATACAAGAAGATTCATTTTATGTTTTCTTTATCTTAAAATAAAAACACTTCTTAATAAGGAGAGCGCACCATTTAATTTCCAACGTGTATTGTGTTTTTAATGTTATGACTTTTAGTTTTCATATTACTTTGTGGTATTTTTTCTAATTTTATTTTATCTGTAGACAGTGTTTCAAGAAGTACTCCTTAAAGGAGACATATTATGCACATTTACTAGAACATGTTTACATGCTTTAATGCAAAAAAAACAGAAAACTAAAAACTCTTTATATTTCAGTTTTTAACAGAATTGCATTGCGAGGCAACAGCTTGGGTCCATATTTACTTCCAGATGTACGATGTAATTTAAACTGGGACATATTTAGAAACTTTCCGTTTAAAATTGGAAAATGGTCTATATTATTGTTTAGTTGTGACATCACAACCATATGGAAAAGGACTCGTCTAAAGGCAGCTTCAGAACAAACTGTATTTCTCCATGGAATTTTGATACTTTCACATAATTTGTATAGTACAAAGATTTGCTTTATAAAAATATATTTTTTAAACTTTAAACATAAATTAAAGTAGCATAAAAAATTCTTTGAGAAAGAAAAGTCCAACATTACAGTAAAAGACGAGCCTTTATTTTTTCGCAATAAGAAAAGCATATCGTTAATACTGTGACAAGTTTTAAAAATGATACATAGATCAGTGAGAGAACAATTAATAGAAGCTTCCAACCTACTATCAGTGCCCCTTTGAAACAGGTGGAACAAGTAGGGGAAGGGCTGGACTGAAAGAACGAGCGTGGTGAGTATGGCTGGGTGACAGCTAGGTGTGATTGACGATGACATGGAATGAAGTCTTTTGTGTTTGATGGGATACAGAATTCACTTGCAAATTTAAATTTCGGTCACTGGGCAGATATGAAAAAAGTCCTGTGTAAAGTGCATAAAAACAAAAACATACTATACAAGCTGTTGCCTTTTTGCAAATAGGACAAGCTCTGGAGCTTTTGATTTAGGTTTTACTGCAAAAAGGTTGATTCATTCTGGTAAGGCACCACTTGAGGTCATTAGGGACAGTGGGATAGATGTGTGGGCGGTGCTTTCAAGAGAAGGAAATCTGTAGGTGTTGTGTTTGCTGATTTTGGCCGGTTTCAGAAAGAAGAAATACATTGCACAATCTGAGGGGGGAAAAAAAGAGAGGATGATGTGGAAAAACAAAAAAAAATTGTCTCTGAAAAAAGGAGGAAGACAATGAACACTGGCATTCTGCTGTATACAGGTCAGAATATACAGTACAATAAATATAAAGACCGAGGGAAGACTGAAGGAGAAAACAATTTATGGACACAAAACACTTTACATTCGAGTCAAATATACAATGCAGCATGGAGAAGAAACAAAAACCCTGCACATCGATTCTATATTTGGCAAATGAGCCAATAAAACCTGAACACACACTCGCAAGAGACCAGCATTGTCCTAAACAGGCTGTCCTGAGGTCAGTTTTGACATTGAACTTCCACAGTACATTAACTCTTGCTCTATAGAGGCATGCTGTCCCAGGAGAACCATAAAAACATATGCCATGTTATGGCTTGTAAAACTAATCAACCATGATGTTTAAACTTCCAATGCATTTCTTACTACTGGTTCACCATTGTTAAGGTCGAGGCAGTTTTACAAGATTTTTCATTTAATATCATTTTGATTTTGGCAACAGGGACATGCTGATCAGCTGATCCAAACCTCTTAAAAAAAAGACTTCTTAAGCACTTCTTTATTTACAATGTTAATTCTTAACTAAAGTCTCTTCATTTTTCTGTCCCACCATTTTTGAGTAAATTTAGGAGTGAATGCAATAATCAAAAACCTCTTTAAAAAGAACATTGGGGAGGTTTCTCAAGACACTCAGGAGTATGAGCATCAGGAGGCGACTGTGGGTCCAACTTTATTTTTTTCTACTGCAGTGCTGCATTTTCCCGCATGCTCCTTCACTTTAGCCAAATTGGAAAAAGAAATTTCCAGGTCCAGAGTCTTAGGGGAGAGAAAAGGGGAAAAAAAAGATAAGTTAATGTCATAAACTTCATCTGATCAAATTTTCCTGTTGTTAAATAAACTAAATTATGTCTAAACTGGTTGTCTAAATACCTGGACTAGAATCAAAACTAAATCCTCCACCTCCTCCATTGCCTCCTCCTCCGCCGCCGCCTCCTCCTCCTCCTCCACCACCATGGCCGCCAAAGAAAGCCCTGAAGATGTGGTTTGCATCAAAATCTAGAGAGAAAGCAAATGCAAATATATTGGGATTAGCTGGTCGTGACATTCTTCTGGAAGGACAAGATGGAAGACAAAGCCATTTGACATACTGGAAACACATTTTACTAGTGTCATCAGTACAGTGTGTATGTACACTACAGAGAAACTGAAACCACTAGACCAATGGTCCCCAACCACCGGTCCGTGTATTTTTATGCACTTCAAGGCTGGTTCGTGAAAATATTGTCTTACACGAAACCGGTACGTGGTGCAAAAAAGGTTGGGGATCGCTGATCTAGACCACCAAAAAGGTAGATAGTTGGATTATTTGGGTTTATTGACTTCGGTGTGGTGCTTAACACCTAAAAGCACAATGAGTATAGAGGTTTCTGTTCTCATAGGATGAGTTCAATCGTGAGGAATTATGGGAGACGAAGTTTGAATACCCACCAAAATGTATGTATGTATGTATGTATGTATATATATATAAATAAAATAAAGTTATGATGCATGTCCTGATATTCTGTGTAGAGTATTGTGGCCTATTTTACACCATTTTGACAATTAACCAGATAGCTAATTGTAAATTTGGTAGCAGATAAATTTTTTTGTCGTTGTTTGGGATTTAGCTAATTTTGAGTGATTGACTTTGTCATCGACCACAGATTACAGAGAAGCAAAGGCTTTCTTTCATTTCAACATGTGTTGGGGGAAAAAACTAAGTATTCTTTCGGACAGACCGCTGATCTCACCTGATGATTTGATTTGAATATTAGCAGTGCAAAACCTCTGGCTATAAACTCTGCATCAATAACATGAATACCATGACCCTGAAACTGAAGCCGCTAAATGGAATACAGCTACCATTTAAGTTATTAATTAGAACTGTGCTTTAGCTGCAACAAGTCAAAATGTCTCAAATGAAAATGGTATATTCAGTCATCAATGACTAGTTGTTTTTATTATTTAAAAGCACCCAATAGTTGACTTTCTAAAGAAGCATATCACCATGTTTAGACATGTATTCCTTTAAAATAAGAAGTGTAAAAATGTTCCCTTTCATCCCACTGATGATCTGCAGGTTGAATGTAAATCTGGCCGAAGAACAGAAAAAAAACTTGAAGCATTTACCTCCGCCATCGAAGGAGCTTTCCTCTTCCAGGTCATGGCCACTGTCGTAGCGCATCTTTTTCTTTGGGTCGGAGAGCACAGTGAAGGCCTCGCCAACCTCCTTGAATTTCTTCTCCTCCTCCTTCTGCACCTCTTGAGTTGCTGCACTGTGGCGGTCTGCAAGACCATAATACAATTTAGATAAATAACCATCAAATGTAATCAAAGTTGGTTTCCTGCATGGCAGTAAGAAGACCAAGAGGTCTACCTGGGTGATGCATGAGGGCCCGTTTGCGGTAGGCTTTTTTGATCTCGTCCTCTGTGGCGTTCTTGCCGACCCCCAGCACCTTATAGTAATCTTTCCTCTTGCTCTTCTTCAGCTCCAGCTGTGCAGTCTTCAGCATATGCTTGTGATCTAGAGGAATACAATGCGAGTGTGTGAAAAAACTTGCTTGCTGGAGTGTCAGTTAGGATAAAGACAAACAAAGAGAAAGGTGCAAAGAGAAGAAAAGACAGCTTACCTGATGTTTTTTCCGTCTGGTAAACTTTTTCATAGTCCCGCACAGCTTCCTCATACTGCTCAGTGTTCATGTAACTATGGAACAGACAAAGTCACTCAAACTGCTCACTGCTTAACACACAAATTAGGAAAAAATTAACTCATATTGACTTGTGTAGCATACCACTGAGCTCTTCTTAAGTAGGCCTTGATGTACGTGTCATCTAGTTTTATTGCACTGGTGCAGTCGTCAATGGCTTCATTCAGTTTCTTCAGCTATTGATGAGGAGGAAGTCAACGACAGTGAACTGATTAAATAGCGAGAAAAGCACGAGCACTATGCACGGTTGCTATTTTGAAGCAAAGAATCAGAAGCATAAATGATCAAATGCCTCTGACTGGTAATGTGCTGATTTGTCGCCTTTTACCTTTGCTCCTGCTGTGGCTCTGTTGCAGTAGAGTTTAGCGTTGGTCTTGATGTTGTTGGGGTCTATCGTCAGGGCCTCAGTATACAGCTGGTAGGCGGCGTCATAGCTGCAGCTCTTAAATGCCTGGTTGCCCTCCTCTTTCTTGGCTTTTAAGGCTTTAGCATTCTGATTTAGGAAGAGAACAGATCTTTATATTGTCTTTCTTCAAACATTTACTCACACTTGCAGTGAAATTTAAAGCCACGAAAAAGTTGTTTTCCGTATCTCAGCCTGTCTCGACCCTTGTGCTTGCTCTGATAAGATGCCTTGTTGTGCCATTTAAAAATTGTAAGAACAGATGTGTTTTTTTTGTCCATTTGTTTTAGTCTTCCAATTGCATTTGGAAAGCCATTTTTATTTATTTATTTGAAATCCAACATTGTTTGCCTCAAGTGTTAACTTTACATCAGTCTTCTTCGGTTTCTGTATTTGCGAGCGTGTTGCTAATATTCGTGTGTGTTTGCCTTTGTAATTTATATCATGCCGTAAAAAAGATGTGCTATTGCAAAAAGAACTGCAAATAGGTTAGACCGCACCCAAATATTAATGTCTAACATTACAACACACCGTTTGGGTTATATTGCCCATTTGTACAGATTTGTCTAACATGAGAGATTTAAAAAATACTAGCTTAAAATAAAAATCCCTGTACAAATGATGTCATCACAGTTAATGATGTTTAAAAACAAGACAATATAATCATCTTACCCTGCAGGCTAGCCGGGCTTTTTCGTGGTCAGGTGCCATACGCAGGGCCTGGACAAAGAACTGAACAGCTTTATCGATGCAGTCCTCGTAGTAGAGACACAGGCCTCGCACGTAGAGCGCGTCTGCGTTTGTGGAATCCATTCGCAAGATATCACTGTCAAAGAAAGTTTTGATCTGTTAACAAATGCAACCTTTTTATTGGACAACTACTAAAGCAGACTCTGTGCATCACTGCAACAAAACTACCACACACCATGAATCTATGTTGTTCCTACCTTGCTACGGACTGGGCTTCTGGATAGCGGCCCAGCAGAGCCAGACACTCGGCTTTGATGATTTTGAAGCGGTGGCAGGCAGAAGCCACAGCTAAGGCCCGGTCCATGCAGTACACCACCTGGATCAGGACAAGAGACACTTCACCTGTTACACTCTAGCTTCACATTCATTATAAAAAAGAAATGCGGATATTTGGAGCTTTGAAAAATCTAAATATTTATTCAATATTCAATCATTTTAGTATTATTATTGATGTTAAAAAAAGATTTAATTCCCAGTCAAACAAGTTGTTCAAGTGGAAACACTAGGATGTAAATAGAATGCTAACTTAAAAACTGTCAAACTGAGCTTAAATCTGGTGCTTATTACAAACCAAAGCATATTGATAAACTACATTAGATGTTGCTTATACGAACAACTGATCACATGACAACTAAGATGAAGTGTCGTTTGAGAGTTTGGTGAAAGAAGAGAAAGGGTGTAAAGTACCGTTCTGAAATCCCGCTTTACAAAGCCAATGTCCGCCATTCTTTCGTACTCCAGTAGAGTCGCTGCAGTCTTGTTCTAAAATATAACAAAACAAATGTATCAACACTTTCTTTAAAATGTTAACAGGCCAGCTTGAGTTGCAGGATTTAGACGTTGGCTCCAATACTGTGCTTAGTATGCAATTCAAGGCACTGATATAGTTATTACGTTAAATAAATTGTGAAACGTTCAGGGGATCCCCACCTCTTGCTGGGCCTCTCTGTTGCTGGGCTCCAGCTCCAAAACCTTCTGAAAGCAGCGATTAGCCGCCATGGCATTTCCCAACAACAAGTGGCATTTTCCTTCGCGTAGATGGCCCTGTGGTAAAGGAGGAGCACATTTCCTTCTTAGGACTATGGACAAATTAAAAAACGGTTACATGCTATGCGCTCTTCTGCAGGTTCAGCTGGCGGGGTTGAGACAACAAGTGGCGGGCAATGATGAGAATGAAGACAATGTTCAAACCGACCTTCATGAAACAGTCATCCAGCCGCACAGCCTGCTGGGAATCTTCTAGGGCCTCTCGAAAGCGAAAGAGCATCATGAGGGTGGCTGCCCTGTTGCCATAATAACTGGCAGTTTTGGGGTTTACATCTGGAGATAATAGAAAGAAAACCCATGTCATACAGGCAAGCCAACATGTGGGTACAAATAAATACTACAATTACATTGAAAGTCCATACAAACGGCAGGAGTCAAGATGGTCCCGATACAGTTTTTAGGTACACTGAGGGAGCATGTCTTGACTCAATTGTTAATAGAAATTCACTGTTATTTGTTTTGCTGATTTGCTGGGAGAGTTGTGACAAGAGGAGACCATCTGCACTTCTCAACGGGAAAGTATGGACAAAGTTTGGTCACCAGGCAAATAGTAATTAGTGGTAATCTCACCTATGGCCTTAGTGTAATAGTTGAAAGCCTCAGAGTAATCTTTCTGACTGTAGAATGCATTTCCTTGCTCTTTGAAGCCTTCAGCCTCACTGCAGAGAAAAAAACAAAACAGAAAGCAAAGTCAGGGTGAAACCGATGCTTTACTAATATTTCAGTAATTAAAAGATAAATAAAATAATGTAGTCAATAAATCAGTAAACCAATCAAAGCCCTCCACAATATGAATATGTAATCTTTATCAAGATGAAAGTCAAAACAGAGTATTCCCTACAACATATGTTAATTTAACATGCTGCTGGCTTGTTAAATCAATTAAATAAAAAATGTGCTATGATTCCAAAAAGAATGCCTGCAGAGGAACTAGCGGTCCAGTGTGGAGGGAAATAAATCAGCCGACATGGAATACACTATTCATAACTACATGTTTATTAGTGTATCATCAACGTAAATTTAAGATTCCGTTAGCTTAGAATGAGCGCTCTCATGTTGCACCGCCGTGTTTCTACAGTAGCTCACAACACACAAACCAAACACTATGGCGTTGTGATGTTATCTGAAGATGTAGAAATTAAGATTCAATAAACAAAAACCTTTTGGTTTTGTACAAAAGTTGACTAAAATTCAAATCTTTGAATTGGCCTACCTAAATATCCACAGAAGAACACATATCTATATTGAGTACATCTCTCGTCATCTGCAAATAAAGCACAAACAATCCAGCAGTGCCTGTAATAGGGAAACCACTGTAGTTACTTTAAATATCATACAAATTCAAACAAACCCAATAATGACAAAAGGGCACCTCCAAATAGGCATTTGTAGGAGAAGCCTAAAATATAATTGCCATTTGGAAATATTTAACAGCTCAATTTGTTGCAAATGTGTTCCCTCTATTTCATGATTACCAAAATATAAATTTGAGATTTATGTTAGAAAATAGTACGATATTGTCGCCAAACTCATTTTACTCCTTCCGGGTTCAGGGAGCCTGAACTCACTGATTCTGGTAATTTTGGATTATTTCAATCTCAAACAACCTCGTTAACGTTACTTATGTAACACAGCTGATTTATGTGATGGGACACCACACAAATATTAAAGTATGAGCTAAACCCGAATCACAACACTTAAATTTACACAACTGAGCAAGTTTTAGTTGTTTCGGGAAGTGTACAATGTTAGATAAGGACTGCAATCTTTATCTGATGGTCCAAGTAAAGTGAGTTATCGCCAATTCTGTCCCGTCAGCCTCTTATGGAACTTTCTAGAAAGAGGACATTTTAACTCTCCACCAAGAGACCGTACTAACTAATAATGCTTTATTCCTCGCGTTTAGAGGTAAAAACGTGTCTGTCCAAACGGGACGATTACCCAACGAGACCCCAAACACATTGGTTGTTGGACGACGCTAGCGGTAAAATTAGCCGAGCGTGTCTCGAGACCCCGGTGAAGACACGCTGATTACCTCAGCGAGGCTCTCTTGCCGAAGGGAATTGACTTTGAAGAACCCGATATGTGCAGTTTAAAGTGAACCCTCGACACTATAAGAAACACCAACTCATGCCATCTATATAAAACAAACAATTAAATATCTGATTTAGCGGACTCTAAATGTGCCGTTTCTCCCCCGGAAAGCTAGCCCGGTTAGCTCGTCTCCAGGCTGGTCGCGCCGTGGTTTCGGATCCTTGTCAGTTGACGACGGTTGAGTTCAGTCAGTGAATCCCGGACTATTCTCACATCGTACACGCAGCGAGACAAAACCCCGCGGGCGATTTTGTGATTACCGTTCCATCTCGTCCGGATTGCGGATTTGATCTTCTGTGTCCACCGGCACGTCGATGTCAACAGCTGCCATTTTTTCTGGAAAGGACGAACACGAACCGACGTCATTTCCGGGAACTAATCTTCGTTAGGTTTTCTTCTTTTTTTTTCTTCTTTTTTTCAGGTCATGAGAAACTAGGCCAGACCCACAAAAAAAAAGGAAAACGTTGCGTAAAAAAATATAACATATATTTAAATATAACTTTCCCAAAGCAGGGATTGTATCTAAAATATTTTAATTTGATTTGATCAAATATGAGGCAACTTTTTTTATTCAAACATTAGCATTTCAAAAATAAATGACACAAAATGACTAAAACATAACTAATGTGCTGCTGCTTCATAGCTCGCTTGACTTAAACTCCATTTGAAACCCTCCTCTAAGCTTCTGCTTGTATAACGTAATTTTTTTCTTCTTTAAATCATGAAGTTACATCCACTCACCTGAAGCTCTACATGCTTGTAAGTATTTTTGGTGCCCAGGCTGCTATTGCCAGGATTTAGAGGCCAAAGTGATTCACAAGGAACAATAAAACTCTGGACCTCCTGTATGCAAATACTAAGGATGCATACAGGGCCACTGCCCTTCCCCCCCTTGGCAGGTCTGATCACGACATGGTCCTGCTGACACCCAGGTATGTTCCTTTGGTGCAGAGGCTGCCTGCAACCTCCAGGACTGTTAGGAGGTGGTCTCAGGAGGCTAATGATGCCCTGCAGGACTACTTTGAGTCGACGGACTGGGATGTGCTGTGTGGACCACATGGGGAGGACATCAACAGCATGACTGACTGCATCACAGAATACATCAAGTTATGTGAACACACCAACATACCATCCCGGACTGTGCGCTGCTTCCCCAACAACAAACCCTGGATCACCAGGGACCTGAAGGCTCTTCTTAATAAGAAGAAAGCTGCTTTCAGGTCTGGGGACAGGGATGAGCTCAGGAGAGTCCAACGCGACCTGAAGGTGAAGCTCAGGGAGGGCAAGGACTCTTACAGGCGGAAGCTCGAGGCCAAACTCCAGCAGAACAACACGAGGGAGGTGTGGACCGGGATGAAGCAGATTACCGGCTTCAAGGTGGGAGGGAGACAACCAGGGGGCTCCCTGGAGAGGGCCAACGAGCTGAACTGTTTCTTCAATAGGTTTAGTTCACAGCCCTCATCCGTCTCCTCCTCTCACCACACCTCCACACCTCCTCCTCCTCTGCCCCCCTGTTGAGCTGCACATTCACTGAGCCCTCAACACCCAATTGCTCTTCCAATGAGCACTCAACAACAATGGGCTCCTCCACCCTCCCCCCTCTCTCTGTGACAATTGACCAGATGAGAAGACAGCTAGAGAAACTCCACCAAGGCAAAGCTGAAGGACCTGATGGCATCAGCCCCAGAGTCCTAAAGACCTGCGCCACCCAGCTGTCTGGTGTCCTGCAGCACCTCTACAACCTGAGCCTGAGGCAGGAGGAGGTCCCGGTGCTGTGGAAGACGTCGTGCCTGGTTCCTGTCCCAAAGAAGTCGATTCCATCCATCCTCAATGACTAACGACCGGTTGCCCTCACCTCCCATGTGATGAAGGTGCTGGAGAGGCTGGTCTTGACCCACCTCCGACCGCAGGTGAAATCGTCGCTGGACCCTCTACAATTTGCTTACCAGCCTCATGTGGGTGTGGACGACGCCATCATCTACCTGCTGCAACGAGCCCAGTCGCACCTGGATGGAACTGGTGTCTGTGAGAGTCACTTTCTTTGACTTCTCCAGTGCATTTAACACCATCCAACCACTGCTACTGGGTGAGAAGCTGCGGGTGGTGGGGGATCACTGACTACCTCACAGGCAGACCACAGTTTGTCAGAATGGGGCGTGTGCTGTCTGGGACGGTGGTCAGTGATGTTGGAGCCCCACAGGGAACTGTTCTGTCTCCCTTCCTGTTCACCCTGTACACCACTGACTTCCAGTACAACACGGAGTCATGCCATCTGCAGAAGTTCTCTGATGACTCTGCAGTGGTCGGGTGTATTAGGGATGGACGGGAGGAGGAGTACAGGGCAGTAGTGAGTGACTTTGTGAAGTGGGCTGGTGAGAATCACTTGCTTCTGAACGTGGCCAAGACCAGAGATGGTGGTCGACTTCAGGAGGAAGACGACAGCTCCTAGTCCTCTGAGTGTTCTGGGAGAGGACGTGGACATAGTGGAGGAGTAAAGGTACCTGGGTGTTTCCATCGACAGCCGACTGAACTGGAAGGCCAACATCAACGCTGTCTACAAGAAGGGGATGAGTCGACTCTTTTTCCTGAGGAAGCTTCGATCCTTCAATGTGTGCAGCAAAATGCTGGAGATGTTCTACCAGTCGGTTGTGGCCAGCGCCCTGTACTTTGCCATTGTCTGCTGGGGGAGCAGCATTGGAGCCGGTGACACCAACAGACTTAACAAGCTAGTTAAGAAGGCCGGCTCCATCATCGGCTGCAAGCAGGAGTTTCTGGAGCAGGTGGTGGAGAGGAGGACGCTGAAGAAACTTTTGTCCATATTGGACAACCTGGACCACCCTCTCTACCACCTGCTGCAGGGCCAGAGGAGCACTTTCTCTAAGAGATTCCTCACGCTCCGCTGCAATAAGGACCGCTACAGGAGAACATTCCTGCCGACAGCAATACGGCTTTACAACAAGTCACCGCTTGCTAGTTCCTCTGTGAATTAATCACTGTACATGTTTATAGTTATCTACACTTAACATATCATATTACATACATTATTTGTATTTTTGCACTCTCCTATTGTTTGTTGTTGTTGTTATTTTTATTTACACCTCACACACTTAATATGCACATACATACTTGCACTCTTGCACTTCTACTGTTTAAGTTTAAGTTAATAAAATAAAATAAAATTCCTAAATTAATACTCTGTTATTTTTTCTTTCATCCAGCTATTTTATTGTTGTTGTTATTTTTTATCTTTATTCTATTAGTATTATTATTACATATATCTTTCATCCCTGTTGTTTTTATATCTTATCTTATTTTGTGTGTAAATGGCTGCTACCCGACACGAAATTTCCCCTTAGGGATTAATAAAGTATATATTCATTAATTCATTCAAACTAAACCTGATTTGGGGTTAGTGCATCAATAATAAGATATTTAGATGTTGTTGAATTTGTTGTACTACCATTCTGAAACACATGGTAACTACTCAAATTATTTTTATATTGATATAAATGTATGAGTGCAGGAAATATCACCGACATCTCCCTACCCATCTACAGGTTGTCCTATCTTGCGCTTGCTTACAAAATACCACTAGATGGCATAAGAGTATCACAAAGTATGGGATGTACTCAGTGAAGGGGTACATTATCAGCCACTTTGTGTTTTGTGTTATATTTTCTCATACTCGAACACCATGTCATTTTCAGTCTGGCGAAGTATATATTCACTGACCTTTGATTTATGTGATATGAGAACAGTATCATACTGATGATACAAGTTATTACTGAGTGAGCCATGTTCAAAGACCTTTCAGTGTCCTTGTCCATAACTATATTCATATCTGAAGTAAGCTTATATTCACTGAATATTTAAAATGAATAGTAAGGGACTGATGTTTGCATATGAAGAAAGAAACACCACAACTGTGTAAAAAAACATGACTATTTATAATTTCATATAGAATACAGTATTGACATGATTAGCACATAATCATTTACATTATTGCAATTGATGCACAGTTACACTTGTCATAAAATTTTACCAGGTGAAACATCAAAAACACATATTGCTTTGGATGATTCAGCACAATAAGGTGGGAGGAGATTTCTAAAGAACGTTCTTTTAATACAGCTCTATCAAAAAACTAAAAATTTTAATAAAGACATAAAAGATACATTTAAATATCTGTGAAAAAATCATTAACATTTTGGGGAGTAGCGCATATCAGCCTGTATCTTCATATTGCACAAACAGCATCAAGCTGTAAATCGTAACTTATTTATCCACATAAATCTTATCACTTAAAATAAAACCATCTCATTGTATGCATTGTATGTAATCTGTCTCCATATGGCGAGTATTCTTGGCATCATATCAGGGTGTTGGTTGATTGTCACCTCATAACACAGAGAGCAAGAGAGAAACACAGAAACAAATGTATGTATTCATCTAAAATACAGAAAAGGCATCCACATCAGACAATGGCTGTAAAGATATGCAATTGTTGAGATGCAATATCCTCAGCAATCGGAAGTTATGTTATGCATCTCCTTTGTTTTTTCATTGGAGGAGGGTGGTAGTTCTATGGACGTAGCCACTTTCAATCTGGATTGCCTTGATTTTGGTTATGAAGACTAAAGCAGGAATGAAGTATTGTACTTGTTCTCAGAGTACAACTAGAAAGCTCTGAAATTAAAAGAATTTTGGCAACAAACACATCACATTGACACACTCTAGTGTATTAGCCTATTACTGTCCTAGAAATAAAACTAGAAGATGCTTGTCATTATGGCTTCAAGAGGGGTCCAGACTCCGGGGAACATGCACTCAAAAGTTTGTTGAGGGGAAACAGCTGAGCGATGGTACTTCACTGGTCACTCTGCACGGAAATCTCAATCCACACCAGGGGATTGTACATATTGTTCTTATGACTTGAACCTGCCAAACTTGACATGCTGATATGCAGCTATCATGGCATAACATTGTACTGGTGTCCCTCAGGGTGTCCCGTGCTTTGTCCTCAGCGACCAAGCAAATATTTTCTGCGAGTCCAGATTTGGCTAGGTTAGGTCCAGTCCACTGTACGTCCTCTAGCCTAGCGTGGCTCATTGCTAGTAAGGAGAGAAGATAATAGGTGCATGTGTGGCCCTCAGAGGTCCTGGGGCAGGCCTGAAGAGTGTGGGGCTGATCAGGGGACCATGGAGGAAGGCTGTGGGACCCGGCGGCAGCCGTAGCGCCAAGGGTCCAGCCGCCATGGTGCACAAAGCAGCGTGATTGAGGGGGTTGGTCAGGAACCCTGCCGGCAGGGCCTTACATAGCTGCTTCTGCAAGGCCAGTTTGGTCTGACAGCAAAGACAAGAGGCACATTCAGTCGAAACAAGACCAAGCCATGTTATAGTCAAGCTGTAAAATGCTAACAGGCTGATGCTAAGCATCCATAATGTTAATCACGTTAATTTCTTAGTTTAGCGTGCTAACGTTAGTTAATTAGCACTACAAATTAAGTACAGGGGGACGATATTAGTTATGCAGGTATTTGGAATGGGTTATAAACCAAAGCACTGGACACGTTGAATTATAGAAAATGCCAGATGTTTTAATATCTGGGAACCATGAACAAAATGAACTGGCAATCCAATAGTTGTTGAGATATTTCAGTCTGGACCAAACCACTAGTGGTTTTCACATAAACAGAAGTACTTTGTAGTTATGTATGTGTCTATAATATTTGTATCAATCCCAAAGCAGCCATTGGACTTGCACACATGTTGACGTGTGCTCGGCAGAGCCTAACATTTGCACGTGTTGTGTATTTCCCTACAAATGTTTCTGTGTGTGTGTGTGTGACTAATTCTCACCGCTAAGATAGCACTGGACTGTAGTTTATTATAGGGTGTGAACTTCGCCTTGACAGGCTTCCCAGCCAAACGCTCTTTGTGTCTCCTGCTGCTCATGTGCTAAAAAGGGAAAGGAATATGAAGTGATTCATTCAGGACAGCTCTGACAGCCAACAAGTGCTACGGGTAGTTTTCCTTCAGAACACAAAGGTTAGGGGCGCCACATGTCTAGATTGTATACAGAGGTCAGCAGTTTAGTGAGTAGTAGAATTAGTCACATTTATTCGATCAGGATAAACCCACATACCTGCTTCAGCTGTGTCTCTGAGTTGACTGACACCTGGCACAATGCACAATGAAACGGCTGGCTGGATACACCCACAACTGCTCTGGTCTTGTTTCCCATTCGCTGCCTAATTCGGCTGGTGGGCCTGGGCGATGATGTCATCTTGACCCTGCGTTGTGACTGGCTGCTGTGGTGACCATCAAGAATCTGTTTGTGCTTCAAGCCTGATTCCGCCAAACAAAGGGAAGGACTGAATGTGAGTCATAAACTTACTAACTTTAACTAAGTAATAATAGCAGTAGTATTTTTAGAACATACCACTACAGTGAGACTCCAACTGTGAGCTGGAGTTGACCGTGACTTTGCACGTAGGACAGTGAAAAGGTTTTTTGTTGCTCTTGGCCTCTTCTTTAGCCTCTTTAGCTTCTTCCACCTTCACCACCTCCTCCTCCTCCTCACCTCCCATGATGCTCCCCTGAGGGTCAGCGTGTGGGGCTGAACTGTTGGCCAGGCTGCACCCTTCCACAGGCGGACTGTCTGAAGGTAGATCATTGAGCTGAGTGCCAGGGGAGATTTGTGGGGAGAGCGGAGGAGAACGGAGTGAGGAGGAGTCTGTGGATGAAGGCTTTGAGGGCGTGGTTGGTTCCAGCAAGCTTTCCTGGATGTTTTCCGGTTGCTGCTGTGCAGGTTGGGAAGAAGTACTTATGCCTGTAGACGAATGAGCTCATTTAGAATTGTTTTTGTAACATTATATTTTTCTTGGTAAGGATAAGAGTAAATAGGAATGTGATATTATTATGTAGATGACAATTGGTTCTCTCAAAGAATACAAGTATTAATTATAGCTGCTTCAATTTTATGCAGCTTGAGAAGTCAGACAATATTTTTTTTATTGATTTACTGAAGTCAGAAAACATTTAGGGTATTTGACATAATTATGATAGTGAACACACATCAAGTTGTTTTGGTAACACTGTATGTCCCCCTGTTTAGCATTAATAAGTAGTACATAAAGATTCACAAAATAGTTTACGACACATTATAATGTGGCTGTAATAGTATATAATGACTGTTATTATTATACAGTATTTGTCAATAATTAGAATTTGTCATAGGTGGACACTACTGTATTATTACAGTTGTGTTTTACGATAGTCATTTCCACATATATGTGCCCTGAAATTACTCAAATTATATAAATGAATACTTAATGTGCTTAGAACTATATTACAGTAGCTTTGTGATAAGAAAATAGGAGCAAAATCACTCAGGACGGTTAATGAACAGTTCTATAATGCCACAACCATACATGTATTCTATAAAATCCCTTTATAAATAGATTTTCTTGACTAATGTGATCCTCTATTCTTTCATGTTCTTATCTGTCTTTTTGTGCAGTCAACCTATAATTTTTTCTTTTTCCTATTTCTTTCATATAATCTTATAATTTTCTTATCCTCCCATACTTTCTTCTCTGCGCTATCATCTCTCTTTAATTTTAGCATCTTTTTCTTCTTTTTCCTGCCATCTCAATCATTCTTCCTCCATCTTTGTCAATTGTTCGCTCCCTCAGCTGCAGCTCTCTCTGTCACCATCAATCAAAAACCATGGCAACTGCTGAACGTAACAAGCTTATCATTGTGGGGTTTGACGGAAATTGATAGGTGCTGGAACAAAATGGGAGAGGGGAGATCAATAATTAAAAGGAAAGCTGGACAGCGTAAAGAAAGGAAGAGGCTGACATTTTTAAGTCAGGCAGAATGAGAAGTTAAGTTAGTAAAAGATAGCGAAGCTGTTGCTCTCACTGCAGCTCTAATGATGCAGAATAACCAATAGCTACAACATTAAGAATATGGAAAGCATCAAGGGCTGCAGCTTTCAATAAGGACACTCATGTCCTCAGTATTTTGTCTGGGAATAGAAGCAGTTTGGGGGAATTTTCACAAGTGCAGTTTACATCAACAATAGGGGGGGTGGGGGGAGGGGAGGGGGCATATCCTAGCTTGCACAACAACATTTTTTGTGCAGTGCATCATGAACAAAACACACTTCATTTTATACTTCAGACGAGAGGTGACCTGGTCCTCAGACCTTTAGAACACAAATGTGTTGTCCTAATAGGAATGAGAAACTGTAAGTGGGATTTGTGTTGAGCCTATTGATTTACAGCTAAAATCAAACTAAAAGTAAGTAACACCACTACATCTCTCTTCAAATAGCATCTCTTCAAGGCTTCTCATCTTTGCTTGATGAGAGTAATTACCTATCTGACAGAGCCAATGATAGCAGGGCAGGTAATAGCTGGGTAATTAGCCAGCTGAGTGGCAGCTACCCAAGACTTAGTGCTTACGTCTCAACAATTGTTACTTATTACTCAGAGGATGCAGTGCCTTTAAATAGAGAACGATTTATACCTGTTATGTCTTTCAAATGGGAGTTTATGGGCACCGTTCCTCTTCCCATCATCCCCCTCTGTCGGCCTCTGTCTTTTCCTGTTGTACCGTTCTTCTGCCGGTTCCTCTGAGTCTCCAACACCTTCATCTTGCGAGCATGTTTGTGACCTTTGTAGTGGGCCTCCGCCTGGGTCTGACCGTGACACACACACACACACACACACACACACACACACACACACACACACACACACACACATACACACACACAGTGTAAAGGGTATGAACAGAATCACTGACATGATTAACTTAATGAAGGACAGCATGAAATCAGTAAACTGTAATCTTTCCATCTGTTCCATCTCTCTGGCTTCGCATGCTTCCATGGAGTCAGGGATAAATTATGCGATTGAGCATTTGACTTGGAGGAAGAGTCACATCGGCATTTGGATCATCATCGCCGTCACGGTTGTGCACAAATGAGCATCAGTTGGGCTCATGGCATCTCATGACCATCCTCTGAGCTCACTGGCTTATCTTTCCACTGATTCGTTATGACAGAAAATGGCCTGTGTGCATATCCTGCAACACAAAATGCCCCCTGCGCCTTCCTCTGTTGTTAGAGAAAACACATTTGGGGCAGTGCCCAAAATGGCTCTGGATGCTTGTAGATAAAGCAAGAGCCAGCAAGTAGAAATGCACCAAAACAACTGAAGGAAAAAAACACAGCAAATCTAAATATGATAAAGATATGCTCTATTTAGCTTCAGGAAACAAACCGCAATAAAGTAAATAATAATAAAGAAATAAAGTACCAGTTTTTTTTTATTGCTTTGTTTCTCATTTTCTACAACAATATTTATCTGTACAATATGTTATATAGCAACTTGGCCTAATAATGAAGAACATTTTGATGATGACTGAGCCATCTTCATGACAAATGAGCAAACTCCATCTGCTGAAGACCTGAGAGGCAGTTAAGAGCCCTGAAAGAAGCTGGTGCGTGAACCTCAGGTTATTTATATTATTTGTTATATTTACTTAAATTGTACAACATGCACTTTGATTAAATATACCTGTTTGTTGTTTAATACTGAATAAAAAGTGTAACTATTTTATAGATGATTCATTATAATCAGGTAAATAGGTCTTATTCACAGAAAAAGTTGTCATTGTAGGAACAGAACAGGTGTTACTAATAACATTAAAGATGGCTCTGTGCTCTTTAGGGGTCCCAGTAAGCCATGACAGTGTGACAGTGAGACAGTGAGCCAGCATGTACAACACCAGGACTCAGAAACGGAAGCAGCTATGTAGGATTATGTCGCCATTCATTGTATTATTTGCATCTGTGCTTTACGTCAGTGTCTTCTGAAGACCTATGACCTAATCTCGAGGATGAAAAGTTCCAATAGCTTCAGCCAAACTATAAATTACATCAAGTGAACAAAACTAGCAGAAGGTATAAAAGAAAGGTCCGGCAATATTCTAAAATGTTCTTATTGTCAATAAATCCGGTGAAAAGACCAAAACCCACAATTGATTGATCTTACTAACAAGCATAGTCTGAGTATCCAAAAGCCTGATATATTTTGTTCATGTGCCATAAAGCCTCTATTGTTGTCCAAAAACGACTAAAAATACACAAATGAGCAGCACTGCGTGTTCCTTTATTACATGAACATGTGCACTGTGACAAATGTGTATTAACAGCCACTAAAAATAGTCGCTGTTTTAGTGATATGCTAAAAATGACATTAACCAGCTGTTTTAAGTAGTTTTCTTAACCTTAAAAAAAAAAAAAAAAGTGAGAAAGCTTAAGTACCACAGACATAGTCGGGAAATTCGATGGATTAGGGAATTCTTAGTTTTCTTCTTTTGATGGGATTTGTTAACAATGACAAAAACATAAAAGATAACCAGACTTGACCTTTAAGAGCACACATTTTTGCTACACTAGTGCATTTGAAGAGTATTTGAAGAACACAAGTGCACAACTAAACCAACAGAGAGTCTGAGTTTTGAACAGTATAAAAAGGCTTCAAGTATCTAGCTTCACACGAGGCTGTTAGATAATTTGTCATTGCTCAAATTATCCAGTTTCCAGGCACGCACTGTACACAGTGTGGAGAGATGATCCTTTAGTGACGTTGTGCATAAAGTGGTGGGGTACGAGTCTCCCCATCAACACTTTGCATGAAGCTTATGCTGCTACACAAACAGAAAGGGTACCACCATGGATCAAAGTGTGTGGCGGGGGACACAGGGCTGAGCAAAGGGTGAACGGCCCCTTTGGCTACGTTGAATGTCAGTGCACACTAATCATTCAGCGTGAATTTCAACTGAGTCAGAGGGAAGAGTCTGCTCCAATCTGCATACTACCATACTATCTGGCAAGCCAGTGTAGTATGTGTTCACTATGTTGCAACATAGTAAATTCACGAGAGATTAACATGTAGGATAAGTGTCCAAAGACGGCAAAGATCCTCAGTTAAAGACACCTCAAAGAGACTGTCAGGACTGCTTGGCCTCTCCTGATCTTGATTCAAGCTGCGTTATGCATTCTCACACCACTGATGCCCAAACTTTGCCCATACACAGTGAGCAACAACTACTTTCAACGAAAGGGCAACAGAATTAGAATATCTTGTGTGATCCTTCAGGCTTGAATCTTTCATGCTTTTTTCAGTGAGTTTAGCAGCCATAAAGGAATAATTTGAAAGTCTTCAAGTCCATTTCTTTATTTTATGCACACCGTGGGTTATGTAGTATAAGCAGACATCATTTTCACAGCCATCCATCTTTGTCTTTATACTGAACAAACAAATCCAGCTTTCAATTGTACTTATACCTGCACCATATATTGTGCATACTGCAACAGCTGCACATGTCCATACTGCATATATCTTACACCTTATTGTTTTTTCTAAGTATTACCGCTATAGATATGTACATTACTCTGCACTTTGCTGCTTTTTGCACATATGGTTTGATGCTAAACAGCATTTTGTTGATTCTACTTGGACTACAATAACAATAGAGTTTAATCTAATATCATAATAATAATAATCATAAATAATACACTATAAATAATAATAAATATTGGAATTTAATTAGCACTACATTTACAGCATTGTTACAATTAACTTTCATGAACTGAAAACAATTGTCATGGACAAAACTTCAGCATAACAGACTACTATGAAATCCCTTTCAAAATAATTCTAGCTTTGGTGGAACTTTGTCATCATAGTTTGTATCAAACTGTGGATTCAGAATTGCGTTGAACTTTAAATAGCAACCTGAAGCTGCACGTCCAATACATACAAATAATAAATATGAATGACTGTGAAAAGGAAACTTTCTGTATGCACCACACAGGCAGTGAGTATACAATGTTAATAGACTTGAAATATTCTGAACTATTCCTTTAGTCAATTTTCCCGCTCAGTGCAGCCCCCTGCTGGGACCTGGTACCTGCCTGTAACCTGGCATCCAACTCCTGGGTAAGCCAGCACTCTCAGCTCGGCTGCAGGTGACACAGAGGGGAGGAGGAGAGAGCCTGTTAGCTAGAAAACAAACTCCTAACAGCATCACTGTTTGTCCAAAAGTACAGAGCAGAGAGAGAAAGAGACAGATGAGGAAGTAAGGGTAGTATAATGTGCTTGCGCCAGTGTTCTGCTTTCTTCAAGTTTTCACAAAAGAGAAGTCATTGTCATTCAACCAGGTTCCTCCTAACAATATAAATGCAAATATGTATAAAAACAAAGTCCATTGGAGTGGGAGCTAAATGAATATGAATGGTGAGATGTGGTAAGGAGGAAAAAAGTAATAGAACTAGCTGACTGGTTTCCTTTTCAGAACCCACTGGTCGATTAAGAAAATGAAAGCTGGAGAAATATACTGATTGGACTGATAAGAAGAATAGCCTGCCTTAAGATTGTTTTTAGACCATTAAGATACGAAACACATTAAACATGTAAATATGTGGATGTTTGACAGCAAACATCAAGAGAATCTCACAGAGAGTAAAGTGAGATAATGTTGATTTAACACTTCAATTTATAATATATAAAAATGCATCACAGGTTGGTGACTTTTCCGCCTTCTTGCAGTGAATTAAAAATAAATCCAGACCCGTCTTTGAGCGTTTGTTTTGTTTTAGTTTACCAGATGAAAGCTCAAAGGGAGCTCAAGAGAAGAAACCTTTTCCTTTTTGATATCAGAGAAAAAGATTCAACGACTCACGGTGGAGTTGAAGCGCAGGTGACAGATGTTACAGGAAATGATGGGTTTCTTCTTGGGCACTGGAGCCACGCCAAAGGTGTGGTTGATCACTGCCTTCTGCACTGGGTCCATCTAAGAACACAAATGCACGTACTTGAACATGGTCCTGCTTCAAGTTGGTGATACCTTTTGAATTCAGAGAGTAGTGCAAACAGGTTTCCCTAAAAGCAAGTGACCAAGTAAACAAAAAGTACCCAGTTCTAGTCTGGCTCTCCTCTGTGCATGTCATCGCTCCTCTCAAAATAATTATCCACACTACTATGATAATTTTTTCAGTCAGTGATGAACAACTTGTCAATGCAGATTTCTGTGATTCCTTTCATTAAATAAGATAATATATCCTGTAATCCTACATCCTATAAATCATCCTGTAATTTAATTAAATATTTCAGGGTGAAGAGAGATTAGTTTGCCATGAACATCTAGTCAAAATAAGTCAAAAATGTACGACGAAAGAATACAAGCAATGCATATTTTTCACAATAAAAGATCAGGACATTAAGGTCTTGAATTTACACTGTTTAAATATCATTTTGGACCACTTCCTGTGTTCATATTTGTAATCCCTACAGCGCAGCTGTGTTAGTTGACTCAGGTCAGCATCAGGTGTCAGACAGGTACATGTAGCGCATTTTTCTGAATCGTCTCACGAAGGGTTAAATCTATAGGTTTGTCTGCCACTTCATCAAACATCCCTGTGTGTGTGTGTGTGCGTGTGTGTGTGTGTGTGTGTCTGTGTGTGTGAGAGAGAGAGAAGTGTTATGTCTCGATCACATTTTACCACTGATCCAAGCCAAGTTATATTTATAAGTCTAATGATAGTTTTCTATATAGCATGGTTATTAAGTACACATTTTTATAATCCATATATATATATACATATTTGCCATTTTTGCAATTTCATTTGCAATTTAAAAAATGTAAAATACTCTTCTATCTTTTAAAGATTTATTTTCTAAATGAAGCTATTGTTTGGGGCTGGAATCACTTCAGCCTCATGTGTGCTTACAGCAATGTGATGTGGTATCTTACCGTGCTAAAATTGGGGAAGAGGTTGAGCGGCGTGGAGTTGTTGATCCTGAGCGGCAGGAAGTGCTCCAGATGGGCATGAGGATGTGGCTGGAAGGGTCGACCTGGCAGAGGCAGGGAGCCCAGGAGAGGGTGGACCTGGCTCTGGGAGAGGGTACCTACAGCAGGGAGGATCACATCATTGTGACAACTGTTTTTCTTCTGTTAAGATTTTCTATTTCAAACGCATATGTGGAGAGACAGTTTTCATTTGAGGCCACCCAAGCTGCATGTCCTCATATACTCACACGGAGAAAGACAGAGTTCAGCATATGGCATATGAGATCAAGACCCATTCGCACAGTGAAGGTTTAATGACTTCAGTAATAGCAAGGGATAAATGATGAGAGGTGTTGTGTGGCCTTTTCCTGATTTACAGCTCCATAGTTTATCTTGACAAATGTCTCTGGCCTTTAAACACAGCACTAGAGAGTGTGATTATGTGGTATTGTTCTTCCTCAGATTCAACTCTAAGAGAAAATGATTGCAAGGAAGTATCAAGGCCTAATAAACTGATTAACTGTAATATTTGTATGCGAATAAACATTGTAGTTTGCTTTTTGTTGAATGAATCCCACAGCAATTTCATCATCACATGCTTTGAAATCTCCTTCCACATGACCTCTCATCTCATCACGCTTAATTTTAGTTGGCCTAAATGCTTTCAGACTGCTCATGCTTTGAAGAGCAGCACAGCGCTGACCTTTGTCTAGACTCAAAGTAAACACTAGTGGGCTCACATTGAAATGCATAATCTTACATAAGCATGCTGATTATTGTAATGCCTGTATGCTGAAAGTCATGAGGTTGTGAAGGTAAAAGGTCATGTGTAAATATCACTTAAAATCAATATAAGTAAGCAGTGGATCTGGAGTCAGTTTCTGTTTGAATGTTGTGTTTGTTTTAATTGAATATTGATTAGGAATTAATACACAACAGGTGAGAGCAGTTCCTTTAGATATTTCTTAGCTATTTAGCAATATTAATGGTCATATTGAAGCAATCATGAGTGTTGTATTTTGGTAGAGATTCAAGTTTAAAGCAATGACACTAGAAGCTCGGGCTTATTGAGTACAAGAAAGGATGTTGTGCTTCTTGAATCATTCAATTATAAGAACTTGACATCAAAACCTGTCGGTTGCACAGACAATTCTCTACAAAAAAAGTAAACTTTACTCAAAGTTGACAATAATGTATTTGTTTGCAATTCACTGCTGAAATTCCTCATGAATATTTTAGGAAACACAGTTTTGATCAAACTATCTTGAGGTATAAAAAAGAACAAAATGGATGAAAAACCAGGCACGTTGCAAGTAGCTGTCTTTTTTCTTATTCAACACGATATTAACTGCTTTTCTTCCATTTGACAGACAGCTTAACTTGGTGTGGATTTCAAATCTGTGGTTACTGAGGGTGGAGGTTTGGCCTTAGTGGGACGGAAAATGCCAAGAGGAGTTTGAAGAGACAGCTGAAGGGAGCATCGGCTGGTATGAGGAGACTTCTGCACTGAAAAACTGAATGAAATCGACTGTTGAAGCCAGAAGTATTCACATACCAGATGACGACTGGATGATGAGGAGCGATGACTCACTAACTTTGGATTTAGGATCTGCGAGGAGATATGTGAAGAGAATGTTGCGGCATATATTACCAAAACATAGATTATAATGAAATGTATTGTTTTTTTCTCTAAATACCAGAAAGAGTAGATACAGTTAGTCTTTAAGTATGAATGAAATTGTGTTATTTCATAGTGCTGGAAACAGTCACAATAAAGTAATTTCCTCCAATTTCCTGCTTCTTTCATCTCTAGATTTCAGGTTTTATTTCTGGGGATGAGGCAGGTTTGAAAGCCCTTGAGCATTAGCATGTTTTAACTAATCTGGTCCCATATTCAAAAAGGTTCTTAAAGCCTAAGCAGAGAAGAGAGACACAACAGAGGAAGAGGAAGGGAGAAGAAAAACATTTGCAGAATGAAAGCATGCTCAAATAAATGTTAAATGGAATACTTAATGCAGGCACATGATTTTAGGAGTCATATAAAAAGAAGTTAAGAGAGATTAAAGTTGTTGAGTTTTTTCTGTGTAGGGGAGTTGATTTTAGGCAACAACTAAGCAGCAGCAGTGGTAGTAACACATCACTGAATGTCTTGTTTTATCATCGCCTGCAGATACAAATGTCTCAGGGTACTTTCATTCTGGCAGTCAATATGGCAAAAGCTTGCCAGAATTTGTTGTAAATCTGATTCAAAGTAATGCAAACAGACACCTTTATATATGGAACTTGAATATGTCCACGTTTAACATCTCAGCTAATGTGTTTGTGTGCTAACATTTACAGCTGAGGCTGAAATGTCATTCATTTTTAGATATTTATTCATAAACCAAAGTATTGGACAAATCCAAAATATTCACCTAATGATGGCGCAAGATGTAAAGTAAAGGAATCACCTGTTATTACAATTCAGGCAATCCAGCCAATAGTTGTTGAGACATTAATATTATGGTAATGAAAAAAGGGAAAGTCACAAGATTCATTTTGCACAAATTTGAAAGACAAACCCTCCAATAGTTATATATAATAGTAATAGAGATATTTCCGTCTGGACCAAAGTGGTGGACCGACCGACCAACTGTCAATGTCATCCCTAGCCCAACCATGGCAAAAAAAGATGATAGCAAAAAAACATAAAAACAATTGTGGCATTCAGGGAAGAGAAGTGTTAAAATAGATAAACAACTAAAATACTCCCCTCAGATGGTCAACAGACTGACCCACCAAATAACTCCAGCATGCCAATGAGGGATTAACCCCAGACCAGCGCCGCCTTACAATCTCAAACCCAGAGAAACTGAAACTGTCTTTCTGGAACCCTGAATACCAAACACACAAACAATTTATATCTGATTTAAAGCCATGAATACAAATTGGCAGTTTTACCTGTCTCGCTACAGATTCGAGATATAACCAAAATAAACAGCCGTAATAGAAGACTGACAAATTATGGCTACCAAAAGAGGAAAAACTACAGGCTGGTATGAAAGTGCAAAACAAATGTCCAAGAAATGATAAACATGGGAAGAAATTTAGAATCAATAATCTGTTACTTTAGATTAAAATACTAGTCACTGAAAAACATCCTCAAACGGGGTAAAGCTAAGGCCATTGGTAACGCTAATCGCCAAGTTGTTACATCTTAATCTTTATCAAATACACATTCAATCACTTGTTGTCTTGTCTTTGCACTGTTAATTATGTTTATTCATGTTTTTTACTGCCACTCCAGCTGTAATCATTTCAAATCCTAATCTTAAGAGTACACCGTATGCTTATTGTTACTACTTATGTGATCCTGCATGTGTAATGTGCACCACAGATCTCTGTGGAAAACACACATACACAAAAAACACACATTAATTAACAGGTTTTGACTGATTTGATTTTGTTTTTGATGAATTCCAATTTCATTTAAATGCTCCACCAGGACCGTTCATATACCACTGATGCCATTAAAGTGTATTGAATTGCGTGACACGGAATAGGGAGCGAATGACAGAGTAGTGAGAAATGAGCGAAAGTGAAAGAGAGACAGAGAGAGACAACCACGGGCAGATGATGTTTTTTTTCCCCTCCGCTAGGCCGATGTGCTTAATCTGCCTGTCAGTATGACTTTTGGGGACATTGATTCCCTCTCCTACACAAATCTGAAATTGATCTCATTAATCTCCTACGCACATGTTCACAAAACACAGCAGGGCGAAACGTTTAATTAACTGCGTTTTGAGCCGAACAAAGTAGAAACTGGCAGCATCTGTGAGAATCTGTACAACATCAGGCGACAAAAGAAACGCGGTACTGATGTGATGTCCCTTTCAAGTTATCCATCTGGTTTGATTCCAGAAAGGTTCACAAAAAAGCTTTGATCGACTAAAGCTGCGGTAATATTAGTTTTCATACATATATGATGCTAAAAGAATTAGGCTAAAACTCTCACGCCCAGGCACAAATTTGCATCTTCAGCAGTTGATGACCCATGTACAAGACATATATATTTATATCACCATATATCTACATTGATTCATACAATATCTCAGGTGACGTTGGCTGATGTCGCTGGAGTGTACACATCTCAAAGTCCAGTAAAGAGCAGAACCGAGCTGCGGATGTTACCCTAAACTAAACTGTAAGCTAGTTAGCAGGACATGCTAACAACTGCGGGCAAGAGCAGACAAATGCTCCGTTTAATCCATTACACTTTGGTCTTTGCAGGGGTTTAGCAGTCAAGTTTGGCTCGTGTCACTTTGGATTTTCTTTTTCTTTCTTTAGACAATAAAAGTAATTCCACATTTTAAAAAGGATCCAGTTCCTGCTCGCTAATCTGAATTGACTTTCTTTTTCTATGCAGGAAGGATCGCTTCTTCTTGGAAGCTGCGAGTGTAGGTCACATAAGCCAACCTTCCTGTATTGAGAAGGGATAAAAGAGTATGAGCTGGAGAAATTATAGCACCTTGAAAAAAACTGGGGGAAAAGCTTAATCTCTATTATTTCCAGGATTAGTCTCTGGGTGACTCAACATCACAGCAATCACAGAGGGAAGGAAATGGCATCTTTTCATGAAGGATAGAAAAAAGGGGGGATGAGACGCTTTCATAGCGGCAAATCAGAGCGAAAGCATCAGAGGAAAGGCGGCTTTGGTTCCTTTCATGGTAAATGCATTTCCCGGGATCATCTGGCTCAGCCAGTCTTCAGCCTGAACCAACATGGCGGTTTGGAGGCACTCTCATTTCTGACGCCTACCAACACATCCCCTGATGAGCTTCCTCTGTTTGGTGCTTTGTGACATTAACAACGGAATAAGGGCGTTTTCTTCACTTCACTGAATTTAATGTGGGAAAGCATCTCACAGGTTTTGCTATAATATCACCAATACAATATGTTTAATGAATTATGCAGCTCCCATGAGGGATTTACTCATGGGAAAAAATGTAGTGGCAAAGACCAGAGACATTGTGGTGTAAACTTAATCTAGAGCTAGACAAAATACAGATCGAAAACTGGAGGAAAATGCATATACCTTTTCACATTATAGCAGGTGATGTACATACTATATTAGAGCTTTGATTCAGACTTTGACCGCGCAGGTCTGTGACCTTTTAGGACTCTCTTTATTCCCTCAGGAGTCTTCCTGCTTAGAATGTTACTATATTGTATTGCTGTATTGTGTTAAACGGCCCTGATACAAGCATTGGGGTGAGTTTGGGGGAGTGGAAGGAATGACTGCAAAATTTAAATAAATAAAACTAGTAATCAACCAAACCAAGGGAAATCTGTTTGTAATGCCTTGTAACGTAATTTTTAACTTCATCTCCTGAGCAAAAATATACAAGTTACAGTCGGCCCGTAAAATCACTGGAAAGAGTTATTTAACTAAACCAATTTAATTGTAACAAAAAGCCACTATAGTAGAGTGGAATTGTTCTTTCTTTCTAAGGTTCCCAGCTCATGGTCAAATTATGTGTTGAGTTAATACTGAATTCACATTAGGTCAAATATAATATGTGTTTTGGGGGATTTGTATTTCCTCCCTTTTGTGCTGACATCAAGGCATCGTTACATAGATCATAATTCTGAATCTTAGCCTATAGTGTAATTTTATCAATCTGCGTTAAACTGGTTGACATTTGCCACTGACTGAAGAGCTCCTACATTTTACAACTCTTGTTAATACTCCATAAAATTGAGGGTCTATTGTATATGACATCATGGATTTTTGGGCACTTGGAATATTGTGTTTTACTGTTGATACTAGATTTAGGATCCTTACAATTACAGCATCAGAAAACACATCAATGGACATATTTAATATAGTTAATATATGAATATACTGTTATGATGAGTACATTTCAAATGAGCTGTTTTCATTGGCATTCCTGAGATGGTTTGACACATTACATCAGGTCACTACTGTCTTTAACTAACAGTAATCTTTCTATTGCAGAAAAGCACCCAGTCATAACAAACGGTTTAATCAAATAGGCAGGATTAAACACTGAGGAACGTGGAATTGAAAAGCTAAAAAGTGTTGCCGCTTCTGACAGGGTTTTGCTGTTAAAGCCTGCATAACACATTGTCAAACGATGAAAATTGAATGGTATGTTTTCCACTTCATAATAGCATGAAGCGCACAGCTTTTCTGAGTCATAAAACAGAAGTGGTTAGCGCACTGCGCTTCTGCAGTAATGATGATGCCATTCATTGCTTACACAACAGGGAGAGAGCTCGGCATTTATGATGAGCTCTGGAGGATGAATTAGCATCCATTAAAACTGCCATTGACAGCTCTGCTTAGCTCCCTCCACTGGAAACAATACGGTGGAAGTGAAAGCCTAATTTCCATGACGGCTTAAAATGCTGCCCCTGCCTTACACTGCGTGGTCTTTAAATAAATCATCTTTATTGTGACATAGTACATTTAGGCCACGACTGGCGACCAACAGGCACATTCTCTTACTGGCTGTCACTGTCTATTTAAACTCACACAGCCACAGCTGGCAGAGCCAGCAGCTTCCTGAGAAGTTCTACCTGCAGGGCACCGTCCAGCCCAGATCAGGCTCCCCGCGGTAATCTGGCCTACTTTCTACAGGAGCACTGTGGGCCCATTTTCACCCCAGGGTCCACACATTTCTATTGAATTTGTTCAAGGTGAAATCTGGGACTAGTGTCCTCTGGTCAAAGAAAAATCACATGGTATTGAGATTACTCTGCAAAAGACACAAGCAGCGCTTAATGTTCACACAGAAGAATTAAACTAAAAACAACGATAATCAAAATTCATCATGCGTCCACAATCTTTCTATCCAGACTGCTGGCACCAAACAGCAGATCCGATAATAAACAAGAGCTTTACGGGAGGCTGTCTGCTTGGTGGGACTTTTTAATTTACATTATTTCCACATATTTTCCACAGGCCATCATATTTAGTATAATGTTAATCCTGGCATCAAATTCTAGCCTATTCACTAACTGCTCTGTCTGGTAGATTAGGAAAGTAAGATACTTACCGGTAGTATGTTCTAGTAATGCATGATTTGAGTTACTCTCACTGTTATCATCCATTTACGTATCTTCTTTATGTTGAGAATACTTTGTGTTTTGAAAAACATGTAAACACCAAATTCAAATTGAATGCACGTGATGCATTTTTAGATTCCGTGGACATAAAGGATAAACAAACATGAGGAGATAACGTCGATCTGCTGGGAAATGAGCGTGAATGTGCTATCAGTGCAGCTCAGATTGTTTTGTTTCCTTTACCGACCCTCTGCCCTTCCATAACGTCTGCGCGTCTTTATCAAGCACACATAAAACAAACTGCCACCATCTGCTTGAATTGAGATAAGCCTCAGTCTAATCAGACCTGCTGAACAGCAGTCAGCAGATGTGCTGCACATACTTATGGATATTTAAAGTCTGTTGCAGCTTTATCCGCCCCATGAACTTAGTAATTAGCAGCTTTCTGTCTGGCTGCTCCTCACTGGCTGCCTGCCTAGTGGAGTGAAATTTAAGGATCGTGCATTAGCGGCTTGGCTGAAAAACACAGGATCCCTGCTGATAAAATATGTTTATCAGGGATACAATAAAGAATACAGGCTAGCATCAGCACATGCATGGGGTTGTAGTAAAGCGACATATGGCATTTCAAAAGTTTAGAGAATTGTGTTTATCTGCTCTCACATGAGCTGCAATTGTTAGCATGTCAGGCTAACTAGCTTAATACCTAGAAAGCAACCTAGCGTACGTTGACCAGAGGTCCCAGTTCGTCCCAGTTTCAAGCTGGGTGTCTCAAAACCTGACAAATATCTGCATAACACTGAAATGACCCAGTTTTCAAAATTTTTACCTGTTTTACCAGTTTTTCCCACGGTAATCTACCAAACCGACACTTACACGGACGCTGCCACTAGACACGTCTGGACAGCTCCTGGGGGTCACAACAGATTGCCTGTATGTGGACGTCTGCACAGAGCCTACACACACATCCTCTGATGACAAAATATCACATCGACCTGAGAGAACCCTCGAGTACTCAAAAACTCGCCAATTGTAACTCCAGCTTTACCTGGCAGCAAAAATACTGCATAATGCACACACTATATTTTTCGGTCTTATGTGAAAAATCATACTGAGACATACTCAAACATAAGTGCTGGTTCCAACTGAGAAGTAGCACTGTTGCGACCTACTTCAGCAGGGTAAACGCCAGCGACAGCCATCTAATATATGTATGCATTTCAGTAGGGGGCGTTTTACATGCTTGAATATACTACGTGCTTCGATAATTATCTCCAATCATGATGAAAATGCTTGTGTGTGTGTGTGTGTGTGTGTGTGCACATGAACATGTGGGATACTTAAGGGTCCTCGTTTGGAGGTTTGAAAATATGGCCATTACGTAGCGTTAAGGCAGTGTGTTAGCTTATCATACGAGTTTGTAGGGCTAGTAGTTATGTAAAAATAAAGCCCTGTTCACAACTGCATATCCAATGTGTAACATTAGTGCCCGTCTTGGATGCTATCCTACAATTTAAAACATCATTCAAAACACAGGGGGGGAATTACGTAAGCAAATTATTTTCCTAGGACTCATTAACTTTAGCCACAGAGTTTTAGCATGATATAACCATCACGTTTATGTTTAAGACCCATTTCACAGGGTTAAACACCTTTTTAATAATCAACTTGTTTATGTATTTCAGTGGCTGAAATGTAGTGATCTTTGAAACATATTTTCTATTGCAGTTTAGAAGTGTGACACCTCTGTTCACTCCATGAAATGTAAAAAATGTAATCCTACTCACGGCATCATGATGGGTAAACCACGCGTCTTAAGAAAAAGGTTAAGGTTGAAAGTATCAACACTTAAATCGTCCATACTTTGCTGCAGCTAATCTAATTATGCACACATCTTGACAGTGTATTGCAGGAATCCTAATAGAGAGCACTAGATTTTGTAGTCAACATTTTTGGGCAATGTCATGTCTCCTAACAGCTGCATATTTCAGGAGGTTTTGCATTTTCTGCTTGATTTTCAAGGCACGTCACCGGATTGGGAAGCTCAATATTTTTACTCAAGTCAGCATTTCAGCAAATACCAAAACGTGAATGCATTTTGCTGACAGTGTGTAGTTTGAGTGTGTGAGTGTGACTGCTTGTGTGTGTGCACGCTTGCATGTATCTTAAATTGAAGTGTGTGCAACATTTGAACCATTTAAGAGTTTCTGTAACAATTGACCTCAATCGTTTGTCACCACTCCAAAGAGAGATTAATTCTCAAGGAAAAAGAAAATGTCCTCTGTCAGCAGCCGTTCATGTAACCAGCAGGAAGTAGATATACTGGAAAGCCAACTTCATGCATGTCAAAAATTAGAAATAGTCTTGGTTGTTACATATCCAAGGAGCGTTTTTGACTAACCATTGCACTTCTCCTCAAAGTGTATATAGACAGCGGGATTCAGACTGCGGCAGAGCCAAAGGCTAACAACTCCTGTTTGAAGGACGTTGAAGGAGAATCAGTGCCAGTGGACTCGAGAGTCCATTCCCCAATGGTGGTGACACAGAAAATGCTTTAACAGAACAAATTGTCATTTTGACACTGAGTGCTGTATCCCAGTTAGCCTGACTGTTTAGTTTAGCAGTTTAACTGGAAATCCGTTTATTTGACACATGACACTAGACTTTGTCAGGTAAAAAACAAACAGAATACAGAGTACATTTTGAATGTGCTCAGTAAATTTCATGGCAAATTTCATGGCAATGTGCACAATGATTGTGACACTAGAACAAAAAAGGTCACCAGAAATATAATCTAAAAATGGTCATCCTCGACGGACCATAAATATCCACAGCAAGCAAATTCTGGTTCAAGACAAAAGGTCAGGATGTCACTCAAATAATTTGGATACCAAATCTCATGACAATCTGACCAGAAGTTGTGGAAAAATATCCTCCTCTAGATCGACATTGGCGAGAAACGATCCCTCCATGTACACTATTACAATGTCAGATTGTAGGGTTTGTGGTGGTGTGTTCAATGCTTGCTACTGTGATAAGACTTAAAATATTGCTCTCTATACAGCACTATTGGCGAGGGGGTCTCACAGCTCATACACAACTGCACATACAGTTTTTGTATAGTTCTCAAATATGATTTATTAATTATTGTTGCTTTTCAGCAACAATCGATCGTCAAGCAACCACTAAAGACGATATAGGCTGAGCGTCCATCCAGCGTTTTTTCTTTAGCAGAGAAGCGCTGGGGAGCACTTCATCAAAAAGGTGCTCAGTACGTTTTTTAAACTTTTTTGCCAGTTCCTATTCTTTGATTTGCTGTATAAAGGTAAATTATTTACAGAGCTGCATTCTCGAGGAGGCAGACCATTAACTGTGCAGCGGTCAAATGTACACAGATGATGCAAGGTGAAAATGTGCTTTGCTTTCTGCCTGAACACCCGTTTCTTCACATCGCCATCAACTTGTTTTATGAGCTGCTAAACTGTACAACAGCTAATTTATGAGTGTTTCTGTGTTTCTAATGCAAAATCTTGTTTTTGCTGCTGCTGATACTACCACCACACCCAAACTAGGCAAACTAATGTAATTAGCAGGCCTAGGGTCACACAGAGTTAAAAAAAGAAGAAGTTTAAATCAGTTTGCTCAACCCTAATTTTCTTCTCTGCATCTCCACCAGACTGTATTGTTCTCTAATAATCTGATTTAATCTGTAATATACTGAACAATAACCAATCAGTGTCTTCTCCGTGTGTGCAACAGACAGTCCCACATGGCCTCTATACTGCTGAGATCACGGTACAGTCCTGGTTACCAGATATCTTGAGGCTGCATGAGCTTTTGGCAAATCCAAAAAATAACAGAAATTCATGGCATGTGTCTAAACCATTAAAATGACTTAATGTAGTTGGTCTTGGCATGCAGCTCCATTCCCAGGGCACATTTGGAAAAATACATGATGTCAGTAACTCTAAGCTTCTACATGTACAACTAGAAGTTTGATATGATTTTGAAGAGAAATTCCTTCCATAAATCTTCATCTTTTGATGTTTCAAAACTCGATAAAAAATATTTTTTTATAGAAACAGCTTGTATACAGAATCATTCAAGTGTGAGAGGTGCACCCATTCATATTAAAGGAACACTATAAGACACTCAGATAATTAATATATAGCAACAATATATTTGTTATGTAAAGATATAGTGTGTTAATATCTACCTGAGCAGAGAAGTTGCTAACTCCCGCTGAGAGACAATCAAAATGCTCCCAATCTCCTATTATGCACCTTTTAAACGTACAGATCCAAATAAGAAAATTAAGCATTTTCTCAAGATAAAATTCATCTTATTTTGATGAATATGATTTTACGATTATCAATCATAAATGTAAAGAGTCTTAGTAATCATGCCAATCAAAAATAATGTCTTCTGTGCATAAAAAACTCAAGTGAAAAAAAATTGTTCCGCTTGAGTCCCACTCAAGTGTTCAGTGTAAAAGCAAGATGGAGGTGCGATGATCACGTGCATAACCTCTATATTGATTATTATGAACCACTTGGGAAGTAAGATGCATGTAAAGTACAAGTATGTATATGTACGATAATCACATTGCAATAGATTGGATTGGGTTTACATTAAGGTTAGGGTTGGGGTTTAGCGTAGATAGGGAATGTAAATCAATGCAATGTCCTCTTAAGTGACATAAACAAGTGTGTGTGTGTGTGTGTGTGCGTGTGTGTGTGTGTGTGCGTGTGTGTGTGTGTGTGTGTGTGTGTGTGTGTGTGTGTGTGTCTGAGCTCCCACAGTGATTAGCAGTCAGACTCAGTCACTCTATTAACACTCTACAATGACTGATTGGGGCTGTCAGTCTCTGTTCGCACGGTTGAGGTATAGGAAGGCACGTTTTGTTTAAACAGAAACGAAATTAGACAGGATGCCACATTTATCCATTCAGATTGTATGCATACTGTACCAAAGGAATTTGTGGAATTAATAATAATGTGTTCAAATGCAAATCCAGCATATACATGCTCTATGTACAATTGGATGCAGACTCTGTTCCCTTACCATGAAAGGGTGTTGTAAAAGAGACATAACTACACCAGAAACCTAGTTATGTCTAAAGATGACATGAGGAGAGTAATTGTGTTATGGTGGGTTTTTTATTCCTTTTTATTTTGAACTTTTGACCTAAATATAACTCTTACTTTTACGAAGGTTGTTTGAGATTTAACAGTATGTAGGAGGGATTTTTATTTCCACATAGTGACATGAGAAAATGATTTTGTCTAATTTGTTTCTGTTACATTGGATTCTGCAACAATCAGACAGTGTGTGTGACGTGTGTTATTGTAACAGACACAAATAATGTCGGCATATCATACTTCATTTATACTTGACTTGCAAACTTGGCTCCACGGACACTGGTGTCAGGTGTTATAGATACTGTTGTGGCACAAATACATTTTAAAACAGCACAAGGCACCAAGTCAGAGTACAGTAGACTAATTAAATGTGTTCTCTATGATAATCTGCACCATCACTTTTGCAATTAAAACAATACTGTGCCATACTCATTACCATACGATTAGAATAATGAGTCATTAACGCTGCTGGATAGTGAATTTGAGCCCCAACAGGAAAATTAATTGTCCCACCCAAACTGACTCATGAACTATCTTCTTCATATTATAACAAAAATAAGGACTTGCTTTTTCTTTCTCTCTCCATCCCCACAGAACACCGTTATCTCATAGTTCATTTGATAGAGCGTAATATCACACTTGCTTAAGTTGTAGGCATGTAGTAGGCAATTTCTTGTCACGATTATCCTGAGCAAAATAATTCGTAATATTATTCTGATAATCAAAATATGCGTAACATTTTTTAAATGGCACTAAGACATATTGGAATCACTTTACCTTACATTGTGTTACAGCCTTTGAAATTAACAACTAGCAATCAAACTATGTTAAATAAGGTAATATTGAATCATAATGACTGCATAAATAAAAATGAAATACATAGAGAAAAAATTGCAATATTGTGGAAGGCTGTTGTTTCTTACATGATAATATCAATATTTTAATAAACCATGCTATATTTTTGGCTAGAAAGCCTTTTCCAAATCACTCATAATGATAATAATGATTATCCAGACAATTCAACACAGTCTAGTTTTTTTACATTAATGTGTATACGTTCAGGGGCAATCAAATAAGATAAGACTGATCATACAACTATCTTTTGTTTCAATTTAAAGGTGTTTTTAACCTCTGATAATAAATACGTTGTATGTGTATGGCATAATGCATTGTATTATGAAAATGCACAGGAGGGCTTTGCACAACCACAAATAAGATTTGAGTTAAGTTTAGACTTTAGTTTGACCAGCTTTTAAAGGGACTAAATATTGGATGATACAACTCAAGCCTGTGTCACACATTATGATTATATATGTATTGTAATCACAACCCATTTACTGTATTTCTCATTTAAACTAACAAGTTAACATTTTGCAGCATTAGTTGACAATAGAGGGCAACAGGAGGGGGAACAGGGTGCTGATGACTCAACTGAAAACTAAAAGGGACATTGTGCCCCAAATACTGGAATGAATTATTTTTACAATGTCATAATAAATGCATTTGTTTATGTTATAAATCTTGGATGGGAAATTATTGTTTTTATCATTTTAACCTGTTTTATTGTTCGGTCCTGATTATTTTATTGAGTCTATTTTTAGTAAAATAGTTTTCCTATTTCTACCAAATGTTTACGCATTAATTGTCTTGTTGTATTTCTGGGTTAGCTTTATCATATTAGTTCTCTGTTTCAAGTTTTCTATTAGGAAAATTAGGCTTTGGAAAAGAGCTAAATTAACATTTCCTACAAAGATCCATAGCCAGACGTGAACCAACCATGTAGCACTTTTACTGGATGCAGTTATTTTACAATTGTGGTGCAATTGTGTTGTGCACCTCTGAACACGCAATTACCCAAACCAGTCACCGTGTCATGTGTACACGTCATGTGGTATCGTCCATGGAAACAGATCTCGTAATGTGCTATTACACTATTGCAATTTCTTCTGTGCTACATAGCATTTTATGTCTACTACTATAAACAACAGTTGAAGTATAGAAAAATATAAATCTCAAAGCTGAGAAATACATGTTATTGTAGTTTTTTTTTACATGTCATTACATCTCTTGCATAAACTGAACAGAGAATAAGATGTATATACATAGGCTGTCACTGCAGCCTCCAAACGCAGCTCTTGACAAGGGGTGGAGGATGGGGGGAGGGAACAGCTGCAGCATGGCCACCAGGCAAAACTCTACAGTTATCTCCCCTCCAACTGTTTCCCTTTGATCTCTCTAATCTGCCATTTAAAGAAGAAAGCATCCAGAGCTGCCACACAGACACTTCTTAGTAGTTTTTATCCAGGCCCATACGACGCCATGTGTACATAAGCCACTGAAGTATATCACACAATGCAAATGTTTACACATAATTTAAACCTGCTCCATATGTTAACTCTAGGAGATGAGAAATGACTTCTCATCCTCATCATATAATGACTACAATAACGTTTGCCTAAGTGTTAATTTAAAATGAAAAATACAAACCTTTATCTAAAGCTGCAACTATATTGATTTCATTCCAGTTTAATCTGCTTATTATTTTCTTGTTCAATTGTTTTTTCTATTAAGAATTGAAAACTGCCCATCCCAACTCCCCAGAGGCCAGGGTGACATGTTTAATTTGTTTTGTCCAATCAACAGTCCAAACAACCCAGACAATCCATTTTAAGTGATATAAAACAGATAAAGGCAGAAATGCTGCAGAAGTGCTCTGGTTTGAAAAGTGACTGAAATGAATGGATTATCAAAATAGATGCTGATTAATCATCACAGCTCATACCACACATCCATATTGAAATCTTGCTTACACTTTCATTTACATCCATTTATAGAGGTCAACTGGAGACTCTCTATATGTAACGTGTGCTGGTAAATAAAAAAGGGTTAAAGTAGTTCTAAATTCATAAAACCCTAAATGCAAACAGCATTTTGCTCCTTAGCTGAATTTTTTATTTTTTTTTAAATCCCCACATTGCCTTTATCTTTAACAGGTTCCAATTATGCGAGCTAATCTGGGCATATTTCCCTTGGGAGGCAAAGACATAATTGCCAGCAATCTGCGCAGTGATATCAACGCGGCTCTTGTGTGGCTTTAAAATGACTTGACACATCTGGGAGCCACCGTGTTGTATCTGAACTCCACACTTGGCTTCATCAAAAGAGGTCAATTAGACAAACAAACAGGCGAGGAACTCATTTTGGATGCAGAGGAACTGAAAGAGGGCAGATGGTAGGCAGGAGACTGAGCCTGCCCTTGAGCAACGATGGGAACACATTGTTATAAATCACACGTTGACAGGGGAGTTCTCGCATGCATTTACGCAGATGGATGCACAGAAACAACACATCGCAAGACAAATACAACCTCAGCTACTCGTTGAGACTATTGTATTTCCATAAACAAGTGGCACTGACACATAACGTAAGAGTAAACACATGGTCTTACCGAACACCATCTCCACGTGTTTTGGGATTCCTCTGCTTGACACTTTCTTCTGTATTTGATTTAGGCGCCTGCTGCCAGTTAATCTCCCATCAGAGAAGTTGAGCAAAAAACAAACAAAAAAAAGTGCTTCCTCACAGATAACCTTCTCCGTCTTTGTCTATCTTCCTATCCACTCTGATTCTCTAACTGAGTTGAGCTCCTCCCTCAGTCAACCACACATCTTGGCTGTGAGCCAAACTGCCGCAGCTAAAGAACGCACGCATATGTGCTTCAATTAAAAGCCTCGCGCTCCGCTGATCACGCTGCCCTTTAAGAGACGGAGGAGAGAAACGGTGGAGGGCGGACTGAAAAACACAGCGGAGGAGGAAAAAGAGGCTAAGAGTGTGATGATGAGAGTCTGAAGAGCAAGTGTGTATTCTACTGTGTGCATGAGTGTGTAAGAGAGAGAGAGAGAGAGAGAGAGAGAGAGAGAGAGAGAGGGAGAGAGAGAGAGAGAAAGCGCACACGAGAGAGCTGGCATGGGACTGGCTATCAACAACATGAACCTCTCTTCCATTTATTTTTCTTCTTCTTCCCAGCTCCATTTTCTATTCAGGGTTCATGACTGCAAGCTTCCTTTAGGACATTCAAATGTGACTTCCTTCCTGCGATTACTTGACAACAATAATATAATAATTTATCAATCTGTTTCTATTAGGCTTACAGTCCATGCTTAAAATGCAGCTGTGCTACGTTGCTCCCCAAAGTTAAGATACAATAATCCTTTGTTAGTCCTGCAGTGGGGACATTTGCAGGGTTACAGCAGCAAAGGGGTAAAGTGCACACAAGACACATAGTAAAACATATATTTTTTAAAGACAATATAAATAATAAACAGTAGAACAGTAATAAAAACAGTAAGGATCTACAATAACCAAATATTATTGTATATACAGGCAGAACTGTTTTCCACAGTGTATTTCTATTGGACAATGATTCAATTGAAGTGATTTAAGTGTTTTTGTGGAGCTCAGCTGGTTGTGTGGCCTGACAGCAGCAGGAAGGAAGGACTCGCGGTACCTCTCCTTCACACACCGGGGATGAATCAGCCGGTGGCTGAAGAAGCTGTGCAGAGATGCCAGTGTCCTGCATGGGGTGGGAGGTGCTGTTCATCAGGGGTGAGAGCTTAACCATCATCCTCCTGTCTCCTACCACATCCAGTGGACACCCCAGCACACTGCTGGCCTTCTTGACCAGTTTATTGATGCCACCAGAGTCGTGCACTCCAAAAGACCCGAGTCTCCTCAGCAGATAGAGTCTGCATCTATCAACATCATGGGCACAAAGCTAAAACATTGAAAGGCTTTCGGTGCACATTCAAACGATACACCTTATTTGTTTACGTCCGACACTGTCGTCTGGTCTTTGTGCGGATTGACTGCAATAAGCTCTTATTTGATGAGAATGAATTATTTCTACACTCCTGTTTACATTTCCAATAGGTTGAGTGTGCAGAGCGTTCAATCAAAATACCTGAGTCAATCATGCAGCACATAATCATTATTTTTTCCACCACCGCTTCAGTGCAAATTTTATAATCACCAGGATCATTAAACAGCACTGGATTACGGTTCAGCAGTGGAGTAATATTTTATTTTCTCCACAGTTCCTCAGTTTTGTGGTGTGAAGGTTCACCCTCTGCTGCTAGTCATATCATTTGAACCCCCAGAGTTTCTCATTTTATACATGTTTACATGTCGTTTCTGATGATGATGATGATGATGATGATCACATGAGTGGCTAATATGGCTGAAATGTTGCATTTTGATGAGAAACACAAAGTGTAACAGTAGCAAACATTTTACATCGGTGTTCTCGGAGTGAAGCGTGATGCTGAATTTAGCAGATGAACTCTGAGAAACATATGAATTTCAATATGATCGTTCTCACAGCTGTCGCACAGCCAGTGATCAGAGAAATGATCAGATTCAAGACCACTTATGAAAGTGGCCCAGATGAAAATAAAACAGATCCAATCAGATCCGTGACACACAAAAGAAAAGAATGTCGGATTTGGCCACCTTTGTTTGTAATATGAACGTAGCCACGGTCTCACTTAACACCTTTCAAGAACTTTTGGGGAAACTGCATGAATCTCTAATGAAGCATTATTATTAGTTTGGAGATATTTTATTTAGCTAATTATTCTGGAACTGTGATTGTCCATTTGTTGGTTGAAGTTCAGTTAGGCTACTTGTGAGGACAATACCACACATGTATATCTAATGGTCTAAAGTACAGTGATGTAGATCTCACTACTCTCATGCAACACACAAATCACACATTCATACAATTGAAAGAAAGATACTATGGTGGCAGGGGCGTGGTTAGCTCAGCTGGAGAGGGGAGAAGCAACTCAGGGAACAGGTGCCGGGATGAGACCTAATTGGCCTTAGCTGGAGCTGATTGTGTGTGTGTGCGTTGTGTGTTGTGTGTCTTGACTACATAAGCCGTAAGATGGACGGAGGAGAGAGGAAGGAGCAGAGGCACAGTCTGCATATGACAATAAAAACAGTTGCAACGATATCTCAAGTGTGCTATTGTCATTGGTGCTGGGGGGAACCCAGAAGTAACAGGACCTTGTTACAGATACGTCTTTGGGATAATCTATATTTGCCATCGATGATAATATATGTATATTCCATGAAAATATATATTTGATTTCTTATGGAAAGGCATAACTCATTTGCATCTATATCTTTTAGACAGATTATCAGTAGAAGTCAATCTTCCAGTGCTTCCATGCAAAAGAGGGTTATCGCTCTGTAACGAGTTACGCAACTATAAATTATGGACGCTTCACATATTGATAGTGCAGCTCTTTCCATACTCAACGCTAATTTCAAACTATTTGAGATCAGCAGCGTGCAACTCTAGCAGAGTGTTTATTTTAATGAGCAGGTGGGAGAGATTGTTGTTCATCTAATAGCTCGCTCATTTTCCAGACTAATCTTTGGATGATTACTGTATTGACACACTGTAGAGCAGAGTTTGATTCTGGGCTCTTTTTTGTGTTATTCATCTTCAAAGGCTCTTTGCAGTATGACAGCAATGGTCTTGCCTGCACTGGAGAAAAAAAATTAAGTATATTCATTCATGGGCTGTATTAAATGCAATGTTACTCCTACATTATACTTACTTTACTACATTTAACAAATACATACTGTACTTTCTAGCCTTTATTTTACCAGGTCGGTCCCGTTGAGATACAATGATCTCTTTTCCAACGGAAGCCTGGCCAAGATAGCAGCATAGACAAAGTTTCAACATACACAAGACACACAGAAATCACATGAAACAGATAAAAGACATCAAAAGATAAAGCAAAAGGACTAAAACTCCGGATTTATACCAAAACAAGAACAAGTGCGGTATGAAGCCGCTCCAACTTTACACCACTTAATTTAGTTGTACAGCTATCCCAACTAGTTGCTTTGCAGATGAAGATTAAATATGCACCTCTCTCTCTCTCTCTCTCTCTCTCTCTTCTCTCTAAATTAATAAATGAATCTTAAGATTCACTGCTTTCTGCTTATAATTGCGGAAGAGGAGGAGAGGCAGAGTTTCAGTGCATCTGAGAACTCGACTCATTCCATAAGCACGTCGTTGGATATTTGTAAAGGCAACAGAGAGACACGGACGCACCGCTGGGGAGGTCAGGCCCTTGATGCATTGTTATTCATTCCACAGTCACTATAATCACCTCAAATAAACACAATTATTCTCATAGTCTGTACCCTGAAACCAAATGTCATATACAAGTGTTGTCAACATACACATAGGCACACACACACACGCGCTGCTTGTGTCTGCCCTGTGTGCTCCTTGCTGGCTCCTTGTCCACTTGAATAAATGTGGTGTGGAAGCACAACACTGACGAATCCTGACAGTTATACACTTGACTTCAGCCTGCTGCATTCAAATGATTGTGCAGGGAGACGGCCTTGAGCAGAGCGATTGCATGTCGGCTACACACAGCATGCGTTCATCTAGCTGTGGACTTACTATGCATAATCTTATTCACCTATATGAACTCTTTAGGTGCGTTTGATTGACGTGCCAGGTTACTTATGGAAATCACTAACTTGGTAAAGGGAGACAGAAATTTAGAGGGAAAGGATTTTCAAAGCCTCTTTGCTCTCAATCTAATTCACCTCCCAAAACCTTTGTACTGTATTTGAACAGTTTTGCAGCCCATTGCATACATGCGTATAGTTTTCAAACTACACAACGATTATTTCACTACAAATATGACTCTAGCCTTCCTCATATTTGTATTAAAGTTTTCAAATGTTCTGACTTTATATGTTTTATTTGGGTCTAGAGTTCAGGTACAGCTCCCTGGGTAATTTCTCAGACTTTCACTGAGCTGTACATGACACAGCCAGTCCCTGAGGGTTTTGATGCCTTCTATGGCAACAGCTAAGTCAAAAAAACTAGAAAATGGTGAGCCAGGCAAGCCCCCTGTTATTCTGTCTCTCCGTATCCAGCTCCACTCCTGCAGGCCTTCAGACTGTGCAGAATGGCCGTTGATGACAGATTAAGTGACGTCTTAAAAATGGCTGCTTTTTGTTAAGCAGACTTTGCTGCAAGAAATGAGGCCAAGCAGCACACGACTCCAGCTGATAAATGTCCTATTTCAAAGCTCACACAGTGTGTTTCAGCATGAATGTGCGTTTCTGTGTGTGGCTGCAGACATGTATTTACTGTATGTGGGACGGTTGTTATAAAGGGTGCAGGAAATGCTGCAGGTCACCTCTCTCACGAACATCATGTTCAGGTTTGATTTAGGATGTGTGTGTTTGAACACACTAAATTTGAAGAAAAAAAAAGAAGAAAAAAAGTACAGTCACATTAGATTACGCTGAAACGTAGTGGTGCGTGCACAGCGCGTATATATACTCCTAAAAATAGCCAAAGATACATATCAGTGCACATCTTGCAGGTTAAGCTTGCTGGAAATTATGTTACAGTCATAGATGTGGTGTTAACTGCGTACAAGAACCTTTATTTTTGCCTGACTTAAACCTCTAAGGTTGTACCTCCTCCAAGGCAACATACATTCCCTCATAAAACAGCACCAATCATGGGGAGGAGTGCTATCTTTAGGAGATGTCGGCGTGACATTCAGATAAACGCAGAAATTAAGGGAAAATGTTTGTGTTCTTTTTTTTAAACCAACAAGATTGCCTTCAGATTAACATAAAGGTATGCATGTCTGAAAGGGGCTATTATCTATAGATGACGCTGAATTAAGCACATTTACCTTTAAAAGCACTTAACATCTGGGGCACAATAAAACATTTGAGATAAGTCACTTTCACGTGAGTTTATATGCATCACACAAAAAACAAACATCATCCTGAAAAGTTGGACACCATAACTTCTGGACTGAAACTACTCCACAGTGGTTCAGCAGCTTAGTGTTGAGTGCAGGAAGGGGAAACTGCTCTGGTCCGTTCTCTTTTCAAAAAACCCCCAGTGAGAAGCACCCTATTAAAATCGCTTTTCATTTCAGCAATCACTTCATGCGACCGAATAAAGGGAATGCTAGTTCAGCTGTGGGGATGGGATGGGTATTATTAGGCTGGTTTCATCGCAGCACAGACTGAATTATACTAACAGTCAACTTAATTGACTTGGCTCATCCTCCTTTTCGTCTCTCTACTTTGAAACAAGCAACACAGAGAACATGTCTTGTGAGATATTGTTTAAAACATGCCATTTGCGTGTAGCAATATTCCTATTTATTATCAAGGTTTAACAAAAGATATGCCTGGCTGCCATTTTGTTTCGGCAAACCGTTGTTGAATGCAGTAACGAGTTATGTTGTTTTTACAAAATGATATATCAGCTACCACATTAATTGGATGCTGAGAGTTCAATATATAAACACAAATCCTACTGGAGGCTTTGTTGTTTAGGTATAAAATCTTAAAGGGACTTTTACTCTATCTTAAAATACATGTTTCTTCTCTTACATAGTGCTATTTATCAAACTAGATTGTTTTGGTGCGAGTTGCCTAGTTTTGGAGGTATCAAAACGACTTTCTTTCAACCATAATTCCTATATGAAACTGCTTACAACAAGGTCTGTGTATTGTCTTTATTTTGCATTTATATGGATAGATTATCTTATCGATCGTCCCATTATATTCAAGAGAAAGCGGACATCTCTACGTATCTCTACATATATCCAAAAGCTCGGCAACTCACACCAAAACAATCTTGATTGATGAATAGCACTACAGGTAAGGAAATATGTATTTTAGATGTTTGGGTGAACTATCCCTTTAAGGTTTTTATCGGTCCATTGATAACAGCCAGCGCTTAACAAAATACCATATGTGTGTATATGTGTGAGTAAACACATATTTACAATTCATACTGTAGCTCTCCAGATATGTTAGAAATAATTATTACAGGTATCTAATATATTGTGACGTATTAGCTATGCTTTTGCAAAGACAAATATTTTTCAAGAAACAAAAAATACTTAAATCATTAGTATTTTATCGCTTACTCTATCGATAGAATTTTTTTTTTTTTTTAAATTGTTAGAAAATTTTGGACTCCAGGATAATCCATTTTTTAAAATATTATTATTATTATAATATATGTATATATAATAATAATATAAAAAAATGCATATGTTGCAGCTTCAAATATGATGAAAGAGTACAGGACATATCAATAAATTAGGCAGTCTGTCTTTAAAAGGAGAATTCACAGGCTATTTTTCTGTCTACGGTCTAGTTGCATTTTCGCTCCACATAAAACCATTTCACGGCTATTTTTAGGACCGGCAGCTGTTTGACTGTGGTATTGTCAATTTCACAACAACCCAAACAAAAGGGGTTAAACACTCTAGGGTTCATTTAACCAGTTCAAACATTGCCGGTGTGAAATCACTGTGCCCCATGTGAGAAAACGAGAGGCCCTTCACCCTGAGGGCCCACACAAGCTGCCCGTGAGTGAGCCTCATCGTAACTATCAATTATTGGATGAGATAGCTCTGACATGTGTGGCCTGCAGCATGTTGGGTGTTTAAACGCTGTCGGTGCTGATGCTATTGATGTCTAACCTCTCAACCCGTGTGCATTATGAAAGGCATGCAATGATGAACAATAAACATATAATATTTGCTATGCCCTACACTAAAATAGAAAAAGGTCCTTTTTTTCATAAAGGTTTCTGTATATCAAAGTGTTTTTTTTTATAGTAGGGAAGTATTTCTTAAACACCCCTTCCCCCCCATTTTAGAAAAATTAGTCCGTAAGTGCAGCATTTACATCTGAGAGCTCCCTGCTGTGTTGCCAGCAAACTGTAGCAGAATAGAGGTCACATTCACACTTTCTCAGATTGTTGTGACACTCGTATGGTTCTCCAGATAATAAATCTCTTCAGTCAAATAAATATGCCAATGCAGTCTAAATGATGGGCAACAGCTACCCACAAACAGACATAAGCTGTGACCCAATTCCATAAATTATGCAGGTTTTGAGTATACATTGTGTTTACTGTACAAGAGAAAAGTGACAAATAAAGTGCTTAAAACGGTCCTTATGCAGAATAAAAAATATATAAAATACAGTGAGATCCGATCTGCGGCCACAAACGAGCGAACGAGAATATATTTTAATAGCAGTTCGCAGGAAGTCCAATGACAGTCAACCACCATTCGTTTTATTAACTTTATTCCTTCTGAAGGACTATGAGTAATAATGATAAATACATTGTGTCAAGTCTATCATCACAGAGGAAACCACTGCTGCATGTCGCCTGCATGGTGATGTCATGTGGATATAAAAATCCAGATTTTTGTAAATTGGAGTATGACCTAAATCTGATTCTCAGAGACAGAGTAACATTTCTGTTGTGGACCATGTTAGGGTTAGCAGACTTGAGATTGCCTTATGCATATACAATACATAAACCACCTATAGTATGGCACCACTCTGTTCTTTCTGCCGATGGTTTTTCTTCTGGTTTATTACTAGAAGATGTTTCCAATGATAAATAATATGTCTTCATCATAACTGATGGATAGCTTTGGTTTTTCACATTTTTACCCAATTTGGAATGGATAATTCCCCTGGCACTGAAAGTCTTGGCTGTGTCCAAAACTGGTAATAAGTGCACTATAGAGTGCTGCAGGAATAGGTCCTAAAAGCCGGAAATTAGTTTTTGCACTTCAGGTTTCCTTATTTTAAGTCAATGGGTTTTTTGAAGGGGATTTTGATAAGATGTCGAAAATAAGGTCTGTGGTTAACACAAGCATAGGATATTTTAACGGTTGGTTCTACAATACAAAACATACCAGTAGAATTGAAGCTTTTAAGTGTCTATAGGTGGTTGCTACAAAAATGTCATCACGCCAACGACTCCGCTTTTACAGCCGCAGTGTGTTTACCGGCTCCCATTTCATTGTGGTGTAGTTCGTTTCTAGCCTAACATGAGCCTTATACTTCTGTTGATTGCATTCACACAAAAATCCTGAAAGTGGTGCTCAGTTGCGATGATTATCTTGCGGAACAAAATGTGTACGTATGACAAACTTTTTTGTCGAAACAACCAGTGCAGTGCTAACTTCTGTGGTTGCCCTGCAGCACATACTACCACCATAGAGTCACCAGTCATTTTTATTCACTTGCTAAAACATAAGTTAACATTCACAGAAAAGCCTCTTTAAGCACCAAAGACCCTAGAAAGTCAAAAATACAAGGTAGATAAATACAGGCCAAAATTGTCTCGTGCTCTGGATCAGTCTCACACTTTTAAGTATGAATGATGATCTGCAAAGGCAATATTATCTGACACAGAAATAGTCAATACCATTCTGATGGTAACAAAATGAGGTTGAAGTGAGGGAGAAATTAAACAATGGATATCATATTAATTTCATGCCCTGTGATTGAAACTGCTAAATATGTGTGGTAAGCCAACAGAGAAAGACAGCCTCATAAATCAACATTAAAAAGTGCCATCTTATCGGCCAGTTGTTCATTAGAGGCTTTTTTTGGTGCTTTTTTTGTGTTGACTGATCAAGCGGGTCACTGTGGCAGAGTGACAAAGGTGGTGGTGAGGGAAGGTGATTAATGGCCCCTCGTCATCAAAACAGGTGTGCTTGGAAATGGCGAGGGGCTCTTCTGGAATAGTAAATACACTGAATGCATAACAGCTCCTCATGATTTGCAAATGTGAACAATTACAAGATCGTGAGTGAGGTGTTTATTTATTTCAGACTTTTAGTATACTCTCTGACTAAACAAGGTGTGTTAGGTATCAGGGTACAGTTCCCGAGTCTGCTGAACGACTATTACATGTTAAACTATACAGCACAACTTGCACAGTCAGTGCTAAGGAGAAGCTAAGCTTTTCTGACAGGTTGGGGTGGCTCCACATCATATATTTTTGCTTTTTTTTATGTTGCACAAACCTGTCTGTCTATGGAGCAGATAACAGTGTGAAAACCAGACACAGTACCTGCACTTCATATCAAACTCCAGCACCAAGAAGCATTTTTCTAGCACTTGTAAACAGGGAAATATGATTAAGGAGGGAAATATGATTAAAACACTCCGGATGACAAAATAACAGAACAATTGACAATACAGCAGCCCTGCAGTAAATAGCAATTTGGAGAAGTTCATAATGTTCTGTTTTGTTCAGACTGCAAGAGCTGTTGATACAACTGTGGTCATTTTGAGGCAGTTTATGAGCCTTTCAGACAATGTTGGTCAATGTTGTTCTTCTCTAGCAATAACTGGTGCAGCTGTTTCATTACAAAACATCACAATATTTGAGATTCAAGCCCGGACATTTGACACCCTTGAAAGCAGACATTTTAACGCATGAAAAGCGAAAAGGTGTAATTAATAACGTGGCTCTGTTCCATTTAGATTCTGCAGCAGGGCTCTGGTATTGCACATGATGTCGCCCTGGCATGGCTTACTGGGACGCTTCAATATAATGGAGCCATTATTAATGTTATTAGTTACACCAGTGGTTTTCAAAATGTCGAAAAGCCCATTCACTTGAGAGTTCTTGGCCTCTTTGTGTCTCTGTAAGTCGTTTTAATTTGCCTTGAAATGTCAATTAAAATGGTGATTGTCTGCTAAAGCTCACACTTATTCTCATTTGATCGCCATCTTAATATGATTCACTTTTGAAGTACAGAATAAACTATATTGCAAGCTACAGCCTCAAAAATTAACCACAGAGCTAAGTAAGAAATGTTCCTCTTAGTTTGCCTTTTCTAGAGCTTTCAACTGTGTCACACAATCTTCTTCATCAGCATCAAAGTGGATAAAACATGACAGTTACTGAGCTTGCATGTCAACAGATCTATTTCAATGCCAGCTGAGAAACCTCCATCCACTGATCTTAAGAAAGTTTGATGTGGTTAAAAAAATAATGGGCGGGGAGATAATAATGTTAAATGTTAATTGACATTGTCAGAAAATATCAATACAACTGTACGTGTGTTTTTGAGGTTGTAAGTTGCAGTGTCCCAATAACGTTTTTTCTGGCCCCGAGCGAAGTATCCGCCGATACCGTGTCCCAGTCCGATACTTCTATTTTCTTGCTGCACAGTGCACACTTCAAGTACCTGAAAGGAGGGTTGGGCAAAATATATTTATCACATCGATATCATGGCATGAGACTAGATATTGCCTTAGATTTAGGATATTGCAATATTATAATATGGCTTCAGTGTTCCTGGATTTAAAGGCTGCATACAGGAAAGTGATATACTTTTCTAAACATACCAGACTCTTAGCTGTTCTAGTATTTGCCTTCACCCACTTAGTCATTACATCCACATTACGGATGACTATTTATAAAAAATCTCTTTGTATAAATTGTTTTGCGAAAGCATCAAACTCTACAAATATCAATTTTGACTTTCTTCATACGTAAGATTGATTTCATATTTAATTTAGGGCCGGGCCAGGCCCATATGAAATCAATCTTTTGAGCATTGTTGCTGTCTTGAAGGAATTTCACTCCCCTTTAAAAAGTGTCCTTTAGTGTTGCTTCGGTGCACCTGTGCTACATGTGTTACGTTGTTTATGTCTGTCCATCCTTTGCGAGGATCACATTAATACATTTCTCTTTTGGGCTTTTTGCTCGCAGGGCTAATGTTGCCACCTGCAGTGGCGTGGTGGATGTGGTTGTCGTTGGCTCTCCGGCGTGGTGTGTGTGATCCGCGGTGAAACACCATGCACCATAGATGACCGCAAGAAATTCTCACACTGAGCTGAGCTAAAACAAGTTCACATAAATTAGGTAAATAACAGAAATAAACAATCCCATGGTGAGTGGTGTTTTGCCGTGGTCAGGTAGAGGAGAAACAGACAGTCACCTGTGTGACAGTTTACATGAAGAACAGATCGCATAAGGCCCAATATAGCAGAAGATATAGAAGATATAGCTTTCTTTGATTGTCTGTTTTATGCTTATTTCATTTTATGTTTGTAATTTTGTAAAATTTTAAATATTATATAGGTGGAGGTTTCAAATAAACCCAGTTGGCTTTTTGCCTCTTCCTGCACTGTGGTATTAATTTATCTTTGTTATGTTTATTATTATTATTTTTTTTTATTGTTTGAATTGTGCAAAATAAAAATGAATAAAAAAGAAGCACCCGACAGCTCTATCCTACATACATTTACAAACCAAAATAATAAAGTGTATCTTTTGAGGGCCAGACTTAATCTTAAACTAAATAATTATCATAATCTACAGTGAATCAGCAGGAAAATCAACTTTTGCACAGGTAGATGAAATGAGTAGAGAGACAATAGCATCAGTGCATCCTTACCTGTGCTGATGACCTTTGCCAGTCGGCGCAGCCTCCTCTGGTGTGTCTTCCCTCTGTAGTGGATCTGGGCCTGGGCGTTAGAATTCAGCTGTATGTGGCACACCCGGCACATAGTGGCACTGCTGCTGCCTTGACGCCGCTCACGTTTGGCCCTGTGCACCGCTGCCACCTTCCTCTCCTCCTCATCTTCCTCTTCTATGTTTTCCTCGTGTCCTTCCTGACTCTTGGGAGGACGGCTGCTGTCCGGCGAGTCGGGGCTCTTTGGACGCTTCATATCTGGAGAAAGTAAAAAAGGCCATTTGCCAAGTGTTAGCGATTCATGTGATATAGAAACAATACAGTTTCCCATATGAGACATTTCTTCAAAATGCATGTTGCTAAAGGATCCACAGGGGGGCAACAGAGCAGCATGGCTCCATTCAGAGCAGAGTAGTCTTGGTCTTTTTCTTTAGTGTGATTCAAACTGCAGTATGTGCACCACCATTATAGTGCTTGATATGTCATTGTACCAAACAGAGTGATTTCTAAGGCAGACAAAAGATGCTCATCTCTTGGATGTATCCACAAACTTCTATGTTGTTCTATTAAAGAGCTCAAATTAAGAGGATAGTATACCACGTCTTTTCTAGAATAACCCAGCCCGAAAACATGCATCCGCTGAAAATAATGGCCTATGTCTATCACCCATCACAGCATTACAACAGAGACTACAGTCTGTAGATAAGTCTCTTGTTGCAGCTTCTTTTTATTTATCAGATAATAAAAGCCAATTTTCGGGGTACACAAAGCGACATGTTTCGTTGTGCGACCACATAGCCTTAATACCTGTAATGGCTGAGTGATTGCGGCAAACTGACAGCATAAATCAATCTGCAGCTATAATGCGAGCTCTGCTGAGCATGTGGAAATGTCCCCCAAAGTCTAGCTGGGTTCTTTGTTTGGTGCGGTTCACATGATAATGGCATCAGTTAAGTCCTCATGCAGCTGGACATTTTATCCTCCGCCTCGCTAAATGCAGCCCCCCACCAATAAGGAGCCTCCACGAGTGAAAATCTTTGCCGTTCTGAAAATTCAATTTGACTGTTGGAAAGATGAAAGTGGAAAGGGAAATGTGTTCGCTGGAATTCATCAGCCTCCGACCAGCAGCATAGACTTCAAAGCTGTAGCCCATCTCCATGAGTATTTCAATTATGTTACTACAGCCTCGCAGAGGACAGGGACATGAGAGAGTGTCTAGGTGTAAAAAAACAAACAAATATATGTTAATGTGCCACTGCTGTAATACAGACCAGCAATTATGTTTTAGAGGAGATGTAATGCAGACTGGATTACATTTGCTAGTAACAGAATTGGGAAAATTCAGATTTTCAATCCCAAATCGATGTCTTTGAATTGCTTTTTTTTGGCCATTCAAATGTCCAGAACGGGAATTTTATTTTTAGGTTGATCAACTGACTGAGTAACCAATCTTAACTGGATCAGTACTTTTTGATTTGATTGATCACCACGTAGCAACACATGCAAGTATGTGATTGTTTTCCTTTCTTCCTTATTTCTTTTTTAAATACCACGATTCATGATCATTTCCCTGCCCAAACAAGAAATAGAAACAGAAATATGATTTTACTCTCTGGCTGTCTGCCAGACAGCTGCTGGATAAGAACTCAGACTTTAGCTCCTGGATCCAAAGTCTTTTGTCGGTAAATGGTCTGCCATCACAGAACAGTATGGACAGGGTCAGTCAGAGGGAGGTGTGGGCCGGTTAACTCACTTTAAGGTGGTTTGCATCGAAAACGGTCCCTCGGCTGAAATGGAGGGTAGAACTACCAGAAGTCAGTTTTGTCGTCTTTGAGGCTTTCCTGTCAATTCTGGGGACACAAATGTTTTCATGTGTTTTGCAACACGGCACATTAACGCCACTATTCTATGTGTAAACCCTCCATCACACTTGGAGCCACCTGAGCTGCTCCTCTCACTCGTCATCTTTATGTGGTCAGCTACAGTCGAGTTGGCACCTGACGGCTCCGTTACAAAACAACAAGCCGGCCAGCAGCTGCTGGTTTCTGTTGGCACGTTGTAACACAGCCAGAGCTTCTCTGCCTGTCTGGCACCTGAGTGGGCCGATGGAAACTGCTCAGTCCTCCGCTATGGAGCGAACACCCTTCACCACGGCCGTATTCACAGTGGGGGCATGCGACAAAAACAAAGTTTTTCTTCAAGAATTTAAGGTAAAAAGTGGTGAGGGACTGATATACAAATTGTCATTTGGTGCGTAAAGTATGCCTTTAAAAGTTGATCTTAACACGGATTCAGTGTCATGTTTTTTCATAGAATTTTTTTTAACACAGAATAGTGCATTACATCAAGTCCCATTTGAAAAGGATAAAAGGTATATTTTATATTAATAAATTCCAACTATTACTAAAGATAAAGTGTCATTTATATTAAACTGCAGGTTAGCTTTCCGGCACATCTATGATGAAGCTGAAAGCAAGATAGACACTATACTGTGCTGTAGCTGTTGCTTTAGGTCCATCAATAATGAATTAGTATTTTTAAAGCAGACCTAACACCTTGTAGAGGGCAGGTGTGACTTTTAAATTGTTAACTTTTGTCAGCGTTGAAATTATATCAATAAATAAAACTTAATCTTAACAGGCCTACATTTGATCCTTTAAAGTGAGTGTGTGTAACAGGCATTGTTGTCATTACTGTTCATGAACTTTCTGAAACAAATGTTCGGCATTCGATTTATAAAAAAGTTATGTTTATAAAAAAGAAAGACAAAATTCCATTCTGCACAGGTGAGACAAATAATTAAGTCCGAACAGCAAAATATAAACAAAAAATGACACATCATGTCCCTTAAAAATGAGTTTTGCAATCCACTGCAATATCTTATGGGAATCATAATTGCTTGCAGAGCATCTTTTTTGACGAACAGTAAAGCGGTATGAGTTACTTACTGGTTTTATCATCCATGCAGGATAAAGAGCTCAGTACACCGGCCCTGTGGTTGGAGATAAATCCCAGCGAGCTGGCAGTAGGATCTGAAGGAACCACTTTGTTTAAAAGCCAGCAGCTTTATCTCTTAACTCAGTATCTGTTGTGCTGTCCAGTTAATAGTGAAGCTATTTGGCCTCAGCAGCTCTTTAAATACCAGCACTCATCAGCCTGTCTGGCTGAAAGACAAGGCCCAAAATATTTATGCAAAGGTTGTAATTGCTTCTCCATGTACTGCTGACCCTTATATACAGTAGTAGAAATCATAGACAAATCAGCATGACACAAAGTACTATAGTAGGACGTGTGTTTGTTTGACCAAATACAGTCAGCCTGAGACAGTTTCTTGTTCACAGTAATGAATTAAGCCATTTATTGTGCAAATACTGTTAAAGAAATCCCACCCAAAACTGCACTTTTTCACGACTCCAAACTGCACTGTGGCAAAATGAAAAAACATTTTTTTCAAAATATAATGAAAGCCACACTTGAATATCACGTTTGGTATCCATCTAAAAGCGTCAGCATCTAAACTCTGTTATTAAGAGTTATTACGACTCTGCAGAGTAGAAAGTGTCCAAAATATTCCGTAGTGTATATTCTGCATTTGCATCTTGTTAAAAGGATTTCAACTAATTCGTGTCAGCAGCCAAACGAGCAGACACAATAAAGTTCACACGCCCGTAGGCCTAAGTCTCTTCTCTTTGTGTCACAATTAGCTTTCCCCGTCACTTGCATGCTCCACATCTTTGCTTTATGGCCTGAGACAGCTGCATGGAACTGATATGTCAACTTCACAAACTACTAACTTCACAAACTCCACATGAGTGGCTACATGAATGAGGAATCATTAATTTTGCTCTATGACATGTAAATGTGTTATTTACTAGCTGAACCCATTTTTGGTAGCTTTGAAAAAAGATTGGTTAAAAGTTTTCTGAATCTATACTTTTGTTTTCATTTCCATTTAAATTCTTAAATACAATTGTTTTTCTCGAAAATACATCAGTTTGATAAAACATTTAAATTTCTAAATATATTTCAAAGATTACATTCTAATTGATCAAACCTTTGACACTTAGAATATCGTCACCTTCCTAAAATAATTTTTTCAGGTTTTTTAGCAAACACAAAAAACTTGACCAAATGTAATAGGGGTGCTCAAGCTGCCTCTAGACACTGCACAACAGGCATACTGTAATACCAGTCAAATTATGTTATGATTACTAATATTATGTTCGAGTGAGATTTTCATTGACAAAAATGCTAACTAAATTAGCTTAAATGCTAGCTTCAAAATGCCATCTTGAAAAGCTTGTAAAATTGTCTAAATCATATTGTCTTTTGACTTAGGCAAAATAAAATGGCCTAAATCACACTCTTGACATAGGCCGTTATACTACAGGGGTAGAATCGCATGATCTGTTCAACTGAGGATGTAGGCAATTTTACCAGAGGTGGCCAGTATCATGAGGAGATGATTTAGGCAAGAAAATCATTGTCACAAAATGACGTATGCCATTATTTTAGGAAGGTGACGATATGCAAATTAGTTTAATACACATCTAATATAGTTTTCTCTTGTGCCGTTATTTAACATAACTAAGACGATAGAAATGCAAAACAAATTCAAATTATTCCACGGGACATACATAAGGGGGTCCCTGGTATATTCTCTATCTTGTAAGAGGTCATCGGCTTAAAAAAAGATTAAGAACCTCTGATGATGTGTCTTGTGATAAATATGGCAACCTGTTGGGCTGGTTTCCTTTAAGCTGCTCTCTCCATCTGCATGACGTGCTTTATCCGCTTGCTCTGGTTTCACATCCGGGATAAATATGTTTTGCACTGTGCTTTGACAAATGAGGTGAAGAAAAGCTTTGGCATTGTGAAGAGTGGAAAAGTTGATTTGGAATATCAGGTTTTCTTCCTGAATACACAAATGTACGTTATAAATGTTCCAAATGAACAGACGCTTCCTTCCTTTCAACTGTAAAAAGATCTTGTTCCATTACATTCATTATATGAGTAAAGCACTCGTTAGCATGTGGATCATTGTCCTATGTCTTCTCAAGGGGACTTGGTACTGCACGGCACTTCTCTATATATAGCTACACTTGATTCGCTGCAACTGGAGATCTATTACACTATAAAGGCTTTATGGCAGTAATTATTATTTTTGTTGTTCCTTAACCGCACACTGCCCGACACGGTCTGTTGGATCCACAGTAATCACACACAACTACAAGGTGACCGAAGAACATATTTCAAAGAAACACATCCTCTGTTTAGACTGGCCTGAATGAATGAAGAAAGAGCAAATCCATCACCAGCCCATTAGTCCACCTGAACCTGAGAACTTGCAGCTCTTTCTGGTCTGCGACCTGGGAAACATCCTGGAACAAGCGGGTCTAATCCAAATGTGTTGGACTATCAGCATCTATAGGCAAGTCGGCTGTAAACGGGATGTGACGGCATGAGCGTGCTCTTTTAAAAATGGCTTTGTTCCAGACACTCGGGCCAAGATGAGTGACCTCGGCGCAAACACCTGTCATCACAGTACATCGACCGCCGATGGCAGCAGATAGAGTGCGATGGCAGGCATGAAGACACTGGACGCTGGAGGAATATAAGTAATATTCTTGGTCATGTTTCTAATAATCACTTCATATTCAAATTTGCAGGCTGATGAGTCCGTGGGTCCAAGCACCACCAATTCCCCCCATGCAAAACACCAACATCTCCATGTCTTTTCATCCCTGACAGCCAAAAAGACATACTGAACAACTGATCGGCAGGTGGACTACAATTACAGTTGTGTTGCTAGGCAACCCCGCACATCCGCTGAGAACATAAATTGGAACCTTTTTTCACACAAATTGCAGCTCAATTATGCTGTAATTTGTGCAGAGAAGGCAAAGAAATGGACAAAAAGAGCAAAACATTTTACTGCAACACAGACTATCAATTCTGCAGAGATTCTGGCCTGGAAACGAACGAACGCTGGAGGACTTCGGTCTGATGACAGAACATTTATTGATCTCTGACATGTGGATGAACTACATTAGAGATCAATACTATTTCAAATGTGGTGCATTTCCCATTCGTTCAGCATATAGAGACAGTTTTATTTTAAGACCATGAAACTGTGACGTTGAAACAATGAGGATTCTAGGTCTGATGGTGATATTAGTGGGGCCAGTACATGCCGTCAACCGCTTCTTGGTGGTATTTATTTTACCCAATTCCATTTTGTGAGGAAATGTAATTCCCGTCTGGATTACGTTCTATGGGGAAAAATATTTTCTCAAATACGTTTATACTGCAAACCGATTGTAGGGAAGTGGACAGACAAAGCATCCCAAGTTCTGCATGTGGTAAAGTTTAGGCCACAAAAGCACTTTTGGAAGATTGAGGTTTTGGTTAAACGTCCTACATTAAAAATTCTGAGCATTAATATTGTCACCACATAATGAACATGGCAACGGCTGAGCCTGCGGCTTGCAGCTAACAGTGCGAACCAGAGGTGGGTCTGAGGGCTGTGCAGAGCGGTGGTTATGAGCACGACCCTATGCAATAAAGGTCACTCGCAGCCAGCCCGGCTACGTGAACAAAGGGAACAGAGAGAAGCTGCGATTGCAACACACACAGACGGAGAGCGACTTTATTCTGTTCTCCAACGTATCTTAAAAATTGTAAATAGTTGTTTACTGCTGTTAAAGTTCTGAATATTGTATGAATGTTGTATGAATGTCCAAGTCTCTGTCTCGTAAAATGTTAACCTCTTCCACAACCTTTCCCAAAACTGAGTGCTGTGAGAGACAAATCAAGAAGAGGTTTACTGGATTCAAGGCAGAAGTCAACAAGTGGCACGCAGTCAGCAGAGGCAAAAAAATAATATTCTCAAACGGGAATCACAGGCAGGCAGGAAAAACTAAAACAAAAAAAAGGCAGAAATTATAAATGATCAGGATGAAAACAAAAACAGATGCTGAACGCTGCAGCTATTGAGACACAATACATGATTTGGCACAGGACTACTGCTTGCAGTCGGGAATATACTGTATGTCAGAGCTGAAGCAATGGTAAATCGATGAATTGACAGTTCACAATTATTCTGCAGTTCATTTAAATAATGTATTAATTTAGCAACGCAAAATGTGTCTTATGTGACAGTAAACAAATAATTCGAACAATACAAAATATAAATTGTAATACATATACCGGGGAGTTTTCACTATTTTCTGACGTTTTACAGACAAAACAATTCACTGAATAATCAAGATAATAATAAATGATTTGGCGGAATAATAAATGAAAATATTTTTTAGTTGCAGCAGCATGAGGGGGGTAGGGGTGCTGTCTCTATTTGGGTGGATTTGGAAATGAGGTGCAGGTGTGCTTATACATTATAAATTGTGTTTCTCTCTGTGGTGGATTTAGAATAAGGATGACAATCTTTATTTTGAAAGGAGCCGAAGGAGAAGCATGACTCATCTTGAGGGCTCAATGAAGTATAAACGCACACAAGTGAGCCACACAAGTGCATTCGAGCCATGAACATTCAAAAACACGCTCCATGACCCTCAGAGCAACACGGACAGACAAATGCACACACTGCATATACTATGTAGACACAACTATGTTGTTGGCATACATAATCCCGCAGCATGAGGGGTATATTGTGTGTCAGATCTCTATGACAAGGTCATTTGGAAATGTTCCACTCCTATAACGCAGTGATTCACTCGGTTAGGTAAGTGAGTGGGAGCTGTTAAGAGGGTGCATATTTTTAGTCTCTGCATTTCCCTTGGACTGGCACTGGGAACATGGGATGACAACACTGTATAGTTGGACGTAACATGAAAGCAGTGACATACAATTTTATACAAGGCTTCTTAGCCCTTTGTAATTTAAGGACCACTTCTGATTGTTGAAAGAAATCGGCGGACTAGCTTCCTAAATATATAAAAAGAAAAACATAACATGACAAAAAAAGGCAGGGGGGGGGGGATAATCTGGGTTGTAAATAAATATGTAATATGACACTGTCAGATGTAATGACATAAATACATATACTGCTTACTCCACCCATCACTGCCTGCCATTATAAATCAAAATGTGATGTATTCAGTGTCATATTTCATCACCACACACTTTGCAGCTTTTACTGGTGCAAGGTTGTCTCACATCACTTTTTTGTTTCAAAAGTCCATTTTGTTGTCTTGCATCTGTGGTAACATTAGCTATCTACGGTGGCAAAAAACGGTTATCTCTTCCTGATGATGCGTTGTGATTTGTGTGGTATGATATTCAGACATAACGAGTTATTGAAATTATTGATTTGAAATAAGAATTGTCTTAATTTAATCTGAAATTCCTGAGCACATTTAGATAACGCTTCATAAATTAACACAACATTTTATTTTCCATTTAGTTTAATCATTTGACAGTACCTATGCAGCCCACTGGTTGAGAATAGCTGTTATTATTTCAGTGAGCAAGAATATCAAAAATAATAATAAAACAATTAAATCATTAATTTGTGATTATGTTTTAGTGCCACAGATGTAATTCTGACTCACACTCAAAACCAGAATATTTTGCACAAAAAAAATGCCGGCACCAAATGCTGTGGAGCCACACACACAGTAGCGTTTTCATGACTTTTGGGGACTTACATTGACTTACATAAATTTCCTGAAGACTTACCCTAAACATAACTTCTGCCAGTCTAATCCTAACCTGCACCTTGACCTAACTCTAACCTTAACCCTAAAATGTAATGATTTATGTCACACACACACACACACACACACACAGACACACAGACTCACACACACACAGACACACAGACTCACACACAGGGGGAGCTTGGCTGAATTCCCAACAAACGTCTGTACTGGTTTGGCATCCATCTTGTGGACGCCTCACAGCAATCACCAGATAACACACGCACACCCCTCTGTAGCAGGAGATTAGGTCCAATGTTAAACAAAGAGGAAACATGTTTCTGACAAGCCAGCTCTTTAATTAGACCACTGGTATCTGAGGACACACACACACACCCCTGTGTGTCTGTTTTGTCACAGTAAGACTGTTCGACAGCCAGATAGGAGGTGGAGCAGCCAATCAGCTGTCACCTTCTCTGATGTGTTGGAAGCGCCACAGGAGCTGACCACCTCTTTGGCAAAGTATTGCAGAGTATTTGCCAGAACTCAATCCAAGAGGCTTGATGAATATCAAAATCCATTCATCGCTAGAGAAATTCATGTGATTTGTAAAGCTTTAAATTTGAAATTACAATTAAAAATGTATTATTTTTCCAGTAATGTTACACATGAATGCTGATGTGAACTGTTTTTTTTTCTAATTTCTTAAATGCTGTGCCACATTCGTACAGTTTTGTCATTAAGCTTATCATTACAAAAAACTAATTATTATCAACAAACCAGTCTTCCCACACACCTTACATCGGATGTCTGTGTCTGACTACTGACACATACATACTTAAATATCTAATCTAATCTGCAACAAAATTAGTTTTCTTCAAAACATAATTCATATTGAAGAGCAAGAATGTGAAACTTTGATTTCTAGCTTCATGTTTTTCCTGCGCAACCTTGTGAATCCCCTTCTGAAGAACCTCTGGAGTCCGCAGCCCGGTGATTGGGAACCACAGATTTTGTCTCGTTGTCAGTCATGGAAGCTGAAGAGAAACTAAAGAAAACAGTAAAAAAATGATGATACCGTCATATCTTTCCACAGTATATAGAGAACTAAAAGTCCAATCTATCAGTGGTTGTGAGAAAACCAACTGCACCCAGTAGTGCGATAGACAATCCAAAAATGTTTGTTCTACAGGTTTAAAGGCCATTTGTGTTTTTGTCAAAGCTACATCTATTATCTGAAATTGCTTATTGCTGTTCAGAGTCACAAACATGTTTTTTGCATCGAGTCAAAGGAGATAAGCAGCAGACATACATTCTAATGGAAACAAGCAGGTCAATCACACACACACACACACACACACACACACACGCACGCACACACACACACACACACACACACACACACACACACACACACACCTTCTACACCTGCACAGACCATCATCCACTGACGCACCATATGGTCAGTCTATTATGGTGAATGTATGTCTATCTGTTTGATCCTAACAGGCTGCCGTATATTATGATTATGAGATTGACGAGAAGCTGGCAGCTGCCGTCGCGTTGATGTTCAGGATTAGATGACACCTTTCTGTCAGCGGTGACCACACACAAAGTGTAAGCCAAAATCTTTGACATTTGACCTTGACTTTAGAGAAGCATCTGCCCAATGTCGCCTCACCCCAGAAGGCAAGACCCTGCTCTCAGCAATGGACTCTGAAGAAGAGCATGTTTGACTTTTTTTGGCTTCATGGTTTCATTGTTCATAGTAATGTAAAGTTACTTTTCAGTATTTGATATGAAAATCAGTGAAATAACTTTATTTTTTCTTACTTAAGAATTTTAGTTTGTGAAGACCAACTGAATATGACAAATTAAACCCCTTTTTGTGGCATTTTCTTTTTTTTTGGTCTGTTTATAATCACATTCAATAGGATGTAATATTCATAATTTGCCACACAATATTATAAATGCAATACCTAAATTCAATTAATTATGAAACTGCATCTTTTGTCCAAAGAGCCCCACTGATTTCTTTAACGTCGTTGCTTCGGTGGAGGGTATTAGCAATCTAAATATAGGCCACATTTTGGCACAAACCGTTTCCTAATCGGAGAAACACAGTGGCCATGCCTACTTAGAATAAAACCCTGTCCTTGCACTTAATCTTCTTCCAGCACAAACCTTGACACATTCACTTAAAAAGGTACATTTGTGCTCCAAGTCAACACTGCTGAGGTAGGCCATTGTCAGGAATGACACAATGTAATCTCCTTCTCCCAGGTGGAGTCTCCTACACTGAAGTCTCTTCGAGCATGTGGCTAGAAATAAAATATACCACAGAGCAGAATTTGAACTGAACATATTTAGTTTTTACCAGAGAGCTACTATATTTCATTGTGGTGTTTTTACTTTTGAAGGACCACACCATTTAAATGCATGTTTTAGCTGATACATTTACAAAACAATACATGTGCTTTTCATTGCACATCACTCATCGCAAACAAACCAACATGTTATAGATTTTTGAGTAGCTGTTTCACGCCTTCCAGGATGCCATTAGTTTACATTAATTTCTTTAATAACTGAAAATCAACTTGCAGAGTCTTGAAACTTGTCTTTCCTCACAATGAGCATCATGCCCGTTTATGTTTTTGTCAAAGCTACAATACCTTATGACTGTACAGTGATGTAAGTAAACTTGTTTGTATAAATTCTGCACTACATAACCAACACAGTGCAACAATTTTGAGCGTAGTTGAATCAGAAATGACAATAGCACTTCATATTTGTACTGTTGTACGATACTCCACATGTGTGGCTGCCATATTTATGCCCAGGCTATTTTCAGTGTTGATGGAGCAGCTACAATGTTAGCCTAGCATAGCACTGATTGAGCCAAAAATCGATGGTGTTATGAGGACTCCATAACATGTACAAAGAAGCAATAGTAGTTATTTCGGCCATGATTAATTATAACGTTGTTAGTTTCTACATGGAGCTAGGCATTTGTAACCGTTTGGACTTCTTTAAAAAAAGTATTGTAAAAAAGAATAGCCTCAAACATGCCCAAGCACTGGCATGACCCTTTATTAAACTGCTAATTGTCTATCCTTCTTTCAATGCAAAAAGACTAAAATGTTTTGCCCAGTGATGGAACATTCGGGATATAATAATTGACACCTTGATGTGGCTAAAACCCTTGGTAAGCATACAGCTCCATGATAAACAAAAGGAGCAGAGGACATGGGATCAAGCCAAGGTCGAGGAATGGTACAGGAGGAGAGGAGCGGATGTTGGGAAAAACTAAATGGAGCTCAAACTAACTGAGCTATTTCAATATAGTAAGAGGCAGTAGATATACAGACCGAAGCCCAAGAGAGGCAGAATTTGAATGAAAAGAAATCCAGGCATGAAAAATGGGAACTGGGACATGGGGGGGTAACTTATTGAGGGCATTATTTATTTTTTTTATCTGGAGGGAGGAACTGCACTCCAACCAAGGGCAACAGCAATTGTGGGCATCTGTCATCGGCCATCTGGGTGAGCCCTCAGGCTTCTGTGGGGACCAAAGCAAATGTGACCTGTGCATGAGTGACAGCCGGGTACTTGAACACGAACGAAGCATTTAGACACATGCAAACAGAAGAAAACAGGATAGTGTCTTGATTATGAAAACTAGAATTTGCTAATAATCTAAAAGGCAAAAGAAATATATATATATATATATATATATTTAATACACCTGGCGAATCAAACAATTCATTTGTTTTGTTCAATGCTTTGTGGTCAGGTCAAAGGCCCAACATTTGGAGAATATGCTTATACGCAAGTTTTTCTTGCCACCTATCTTTCTGCTAAATATGAATCTACAATATAAGCTAGCCTGGCTTTTTCCAATTACAGGGCTTACAGAGACAAAAAGAGAAGAGAAAAGAAGTGATAATGTGAGATAAACGTTCCTAGCCCGCATTGTGCAGGAAACAGTTTAGGCTACGAGGAGAATTTTCGAAACACTCAACAATCAGGATGCCCAAATTTCATAGTTTCATATATGGAAAGTGGCATTGGCAAGACACTCTTATTTCTAATGTATTGAATTTTTACACAAACAGGCACGACTATAACATATCAAATCAAACTTTTAAATTAAAATCTCTGACTTCTCAACCAGAATTAAGTTATGAAAAGGAATTAAAAGAAATAAAAACATACTATTCAACAGCATTTGCTTTAAAGTGATGAAATACAGAATGGCTATTTTCAAAGATCTTTCCGGCAAGAGAGGCATAAAACTGTGACGAGGGAGTGATGATTATAATGAGACTGAGTAGTTGAGGCGACTGTGCTGTTCTCTGTCTTTCCTGATGGGAGATGTGGGCTGTTGGAGTCGGCTGTAATCTTCCTCTTCCTTCTTGCCACGCTCTAAACAAGACTTGACCTAAATTCTCTTTAATAGTTTGCCCCAAAAAAAACTATAAGCGTAAAATTAAGCTATTATGTTTCCCATGATGATGTATTCCTAAGTAAACATACGGATTATATATTTGGAGAATTCAGAATTATATTTTCCTGCTTAGAACAGCTAAGAACAGTGTATTTTATATTTATAGTTTAAAGTCAAGTATCAATATATACACCTTGTTGTTTCAGGTCCTGATACGCCAAGCTACTTCCGCTACGCTCAGTTTTGTCTTATTAAAAAAGTTATATAATTAGTTCAGTGCCCATTGTTTGAGGCCAGTAATGAAGGAAATTGGACAGAGGCTTTTTTTGTTTTTGTTGACTTCAGCAAAGAAAGTTTTTGAAGTCTGACATTACTGTGGTCCGTTCTCTACACTAGCCAGACACAAATAGTCAGGGAAGGGGATTCTTTACAAAATAAAAAGAAGTAAACTGCACACTGAAACTTTACTTTTAATGAAGCAACATTTCGAGAGAGAAAGCAGGCCATACGTAGTCAAAAAGGACATCTTAATTTGCAATCATCCCGAATGATGTACTACGAACATAAAACACAGCTATAGCCATAACTAGTGATATATATATATATATATGTATATTTGTCAGTGGTCAAGTGCCATTTACGAAAAAAGGTAATTTGTCAAAAGATTCAGTTACTGACAAACAGTAGTTTTATAAATAGATGTTCCACCTTTAACTTGCCAAATATCTATTTTGAACCATCAAGGTAGTGGGGTTGTTAGGATCCACTCCATCATTACACTCAATAGTTTACATTCTGAAAGTAACGTGATTATGAACTTGGCACTGAAAGCCACCCTGGTAGCCATTGAGGGATTTTAGCTGAGGACTCTTCAGTTCTCCCGTGACCGACACACGGGCGTGAACACGTGTTTACATTTGGAGAGGACCCGAGGGCAGAGCAGGGTCAAGCCACTTCCTGCCTGTTTTCCCCTTCGGGCTTCGTGCTCCTGACAGCTCTCAGATCAGTCCCTGCATGACACTGATAACGCAAGTTGAAGCAGGGACCCGCGACAACTCAATCACGGGGACATGCGCCATATCTCAATCTGTCTCCATGCCGCCCTCTATAAGTGCATTTTCAGCTTTGGCTTCAACTTACTTTCTCGCCTTTTCTAGAACTTCAGCAGAAATGTAAACTGATGGCATGCCAAGTAGAAAACACATCCATTTGGCCAGGAAACGTATGCTTTTCATGTGCAGTGATAGCAGGAGGTGGGAGGAGGGAAGCATGGAGGCAGGGATGACTAATGAGAATGACTAAGAGATGTTTCAGGGCGGTTTTCCATGTCATTCGTCTAGCCCATGTCTCGCTTTATCAGTTGATAAATATACATTGTGTGGAGTTGGTAGTGTGACCCCTGGCTCTTTATATAGGCCATTTACAATCGGTGCCAAATGTTTTTTCTTCCCCCAGGAGTGGCAGAAATATCTGATCAACTATATATAAATATATATATAGTCCATCCGTTTATTAGTCAAAACAACTACCTCAGTAACACTAGTGGTGTCTGGATAGTGTCAGCGTTAATCCAGGCAGATTTGAATAGATCCCTGCTGTACAGGACTGTGTTTTGCAGCACTACTCTCCTTAACAGCAGCCCGGCTGTGCACGCCCTCTGCTGCATATGCAAGCGGAAATTAGTGTGTGAGAATATGAAAAAGGACTTTGGTGCACCGGTGAGTGACACCGCAGCCTTGCAAAATGCAGATTCACTAAGCTACCGCATTATCAAACAGCAGAGTAATAAACATTCAGGTGGCAGCTCGTTGGCAGTGCATTTAATTTCATGAGTAACTTGATAACTGGACAACTTTTAACAAATCCAAGTGAGAGATCAGTTTCAGGAGTCTTAATCACCTGTTAAACATTAGATTAGATATTCCTTTATTAGTCCCGCAGTGGGGACATTTACATTAAACATTAATTCATGTCATCAATTTAAGCTTATTAACAAAATAGTTTTGAAAAAGAGCCTTCAGTATTTGGATCAAGTAGTTTGTGTATAATAAAATGTGTGACTTTAAAAGTAGTTAGCTGTAGACAGCTGTTCACAACTTGTGTACACTGCCCCCAAGAGGCCAAAAAAAATGAATCAGCTTTTTGAGGTTTAAAAACAGAAACAATTGCTGTAAAAGTTATGTGTTCCCTAATTGCCACAGTCTCAGTGCCAATCAAACCAAGTGGCAAACTAGTAATACTGCTTCCTTTGGTTATTCTATAACTGTCTTACTATGTTGAATCTTGGCTACCTGCATTAGTAATTAATTATCTAGCCACACTTTTGATTAAATTACTTTTCACTTCAATGAGAATGTGGTATCTAATCACATGGTGAAGAAAGCCAATGGTGTTTTTTTTTCTGGAGCGAATCATCCCAACGTTGACAGAAGACTGCAGATAAGATCACTGCTCTTTCTCGCTCACATTCCCCTAATCATCCATCTTCCAAGTTCTTATCTGTGTTGACTCATATTGGAAACCTGACAGGCTAAATTGGATTGACTTTTAATTAGGTGCACTCCCCAGGTAAAATGGGTTTAATTACCTGAATTATCTCACTGGTTCTTTAAGGTGGTTGGACAAGGAAACGCTCTGGATAGCTTTTTCAACAAATAAGCCCATCTGAGTCAGTTTAATTCAAAATCTTATCAGCCTCTAACATTTGATAATTAAAAGGCAGTAGATGCTGATAAGCATTACGTGAAATAACCCTTTGTAGTAAAATATTACACTATGTAATATCTTATCAACCTAAAAGGTGATAATATGTCAATGTCATGTTCATAACTCTTTTCTGCTGCGACCAAGTGTCAAATAAAAAAAAAAGAAAATTGCTCACTGGCTTCCAGCATAATGCAACTGCTTTAAACTGATTCAGCTATATGTCAACAACACATCTCACAATAAGTCTTAACTTTCACCTGCATGGCTACACCCCGAAATCTACGTTATTGGGTTAATTCGCCATGAGCTCATGTCTCATTTAACTTGTTGTGTATATTTACAATTTTTCTCTCTGCGCTGGTCTCTGTTTTGTCTGCATCACTGGTGGCCACACTTGCCAAAAGTATGAGATAAATATATGTATATACAAATAAATAAATATATATATATATATTTAAATAACTCCTAAACCAATGGCCTAACTTTGTCTTTCACTGGATAATTATCAGACCATTCTACAAAACTGGCTTTGACATTGAAATAGCCGTGAGACCAAATATTTAAAAGCAAGTCTTGAAAAATTAAACGACATTTCCTGCACAATACTGAAGAAAAACATCATATTTAACTGCCATATTCAAAGAGTATGTAGGCATTATGACACAATATGGAGCCGTCACTGCTGTGGAGAATTCAACTCACCATCAGAGTTAAATGCTCCAGAGGGAATGCAGTAGCAGGAAACTTCACTTCTTTCAGAATATACACAAAACATTTCCTTTCCATGTACAAATAAAATGGTAACAATGACAATAATTAATTTTCAGCCCTTAATTGTTACCCCAAAGGGCCTGTAGGCTATACAACAGTGAGTTATCATAATGCACATGAGAATGATACTGCTGAGATTTAAAAAGTAGCCTAATTTTGTCAGATGAGCGATGGTCGTAACCTGTTAGTGGACGTAACGGTCCGGAGGCGTCACCCTCAGCTCCCCGTGATTCAGTCACGACCGATGAACAGACGGCACACGGCGAGCAGCAGAGACATGCTTTAATGGCCCCTTCAATTAACGGCCATTTCATTTGGGCTGCTTGACTGGTCTTTTGTGTTCAGGAGTAATGGCCATTACAGAGAATATAACACACCATTTAATAGAGAAACAAAGAGCAAAATCTTTTTTGAATAAGACTGCATAACAAATAGAGTGCAAAACAAAGCTTTTTGATCCGAGGAAAACCGAGGACAGATGTTTTAATAGTGTAGCTTCTGGACATTATGACACAGGCTACTGGCAAGCAATATTCACAGAGAGAAAATAAACGTATGTGCTGTCAAATACCATCATGGCATCATCAGCAAAATACATCACGCCTCCTCCTTATAATATTTCTGTATGACGTTGTCAGTACTATTAGTTTCGTTGTAAGGACTGGAGGAAGGCATGGGACACCAACACTGGTGTAGCAGATCAAAGATGGTCACCCACTACTAAGTTATTCTCCTTTGTGTAAATATTGCAAACTAAATCTGTCCACTCATTTATGTCTTTCTCAAGCTGTTCTCTGGAAAAACCCACTAACAACACCCTCAAGAAGTATGTATCCGGCTTTGCACAATGAAGCTCTTCTAGATCACCAAGATACATAGTTTTACAATTAAAAAATATTTGTATCTTAAGAACTGCCTCCACTTCTGCAAAATGGAGAGACCATTCCAGACAATGAGACACTGCACTTCCACAGGACCTCCAGCAGGCAGTCTGATTAGAGTACCTCGTCTTTTGCACTCGAGTACAGAAGAATCAATCCGCATTCTTCCATCTGAATTCTCTCCAAAGGGGACGAAAAAGGGTGGCACTTATTTGCCAGGGCACATAGTTCATCTTCAATGAAGGAAAGCGCCTGAGCAAATTTGGGATTTAATAACTTAATAATTACACAAGCTTGATGAAGTATTTTGTTCAGGTGCTGTTACTCATATATCCTGATGCAGCTTGTCTTGTGATCAACTTTTAAGTCAAAATCATTGATTTGGATAAAAGCAAGCAAGACATTCTCTGTATGTCCATGTCAAAGTCATACATCCTCACTACTGCATTGCGCAACCCTCTGGATGCACAAACAACAAACACACACACATATGCAAACATTCACACCTATATACTGTTCACCACAAACACACACAGACACAAAGAGACATTTTCACACTGCTGCCTGCTGCGTTGAATCGCTACCTGCAATGCAGCCACAGGGGAGTGGAGAGGTAATGGACCGTACAGAAATTCCACATCCCACACAGCCCTCAAGGTGTCTGCCTGTCCCTCCGTCCTATATGGGGACTCAAAGAGCAGCGATCCTTTAGGGCTGCTGTGTTACATACAGACATCAAGAAGCCAGAGTGGGTGTCCACATATGAGCCAATATGAAATGTGCTTTTTAAGAATTAAATGCAGGTAAAATGTGATATGCAAAACACTATTTTTGGGTGTTGCAAACCTAACTACCAGCAATTTGGAAAAATACTCAGAGAAGGCAGAGAAATTAAGGGTCTTTTTTCCTCTTTTTTTCACAGAATAGCTGCATGTGAAAAGAAAGGTGTGTGTTTGGCGCCTTGTAAGGATCAACAGTTCAGCAGCTTTCAAAAACACTTTTATGTTTCTCCAAATATGAAAGCTGATTCATGCTGTCAATGTAGTGATGTATGAGCTGTGAAAACTACTTACAGGTGAAACCAAACATTTTACTTAGTTTTCTACGTTTTCTATTGATCTCTTGTTGGCATTCTTCCATTCTTGCAGCACCTTGAAGGATTGTGTTTACACCCTCGGCTCCAGCTGACAGACAATTGTTACGGGGTCGTGTCGGTAGAGAGTCGGGGAGGTGGCTTTGCCCCGTTTCGACATGTGAGCAGCCAAATAAAAAAATCACAGTTATCAGTCCAGAGGCAGGTTTAAGCTGCCACTGTGAAGGAGACTGTCATCTGACGTGTAATGACACAAAATGAGAGCCATTACGTCTTTGATGAGAGACGTAAGCAGAAATCCATTTCAGGATGCAATCTGAGGCGGGGGGGGGGGGGGGGGGGGGGGGGGGGGGGGGGGGGGTGTTGAAAAGAGCAATCGGTTGTGGGTCTGTTGTGATAAGGACGCTGCACATTTACCTTTGGAAGCTTCCTCTGAGGGTTTGTAATCTCACAGACAGCACATTTAAAATAATTATTGATGCTCGATAGAGGATTTATTTTGCCAGATTAACCACACAGAATGATGACAGAAGTGTTTATTCTCAACATTTGGTGTGTTAATTGTCCCTTTTCTGTTTTATGATTGGACATCTGCGGAGGAAATGTCTGTTGACAACACAGGCAACAATAAAGTCCTGAGTAGAAAACAGCTGCTATGGAGCACTCTAGTGAATGTGTGACTGCAGTTATCTGGTCACAGTTTTGATTTTATGCATCTCTTTTGTCTCACCTGTATCATTCTCCTCTGCATAAATACAAAAATGTAAAACACTTGGTCAATTAATCGGCTGACCAATTTAGTACGGTTCTAGCGTCTCCAAAAATGACAACTCTGTTGTACATAATTTCAAATGAAATATCTTTGGGTTTTAGACTGTTGGTAAAAAAAAGAAAGAAGAGAGAAGTGATTTGAAGTAGCGTTGCAATTAAAGATCTTTACTATCTATTAAACCAACAGTTTGGTCTATAACATGTCAGAAAATAATTAAAAATGTCCATCCCAGGAGTTTCTCAAAATCCAAAACCTAAAGACATTCTGTTAAATATATATAACAGATAATAAAAAAAAATCATGGCCAAAATTCAAATTGCCCCCAAATTGGACACAGCACTCGCTTTGGTCTCCAGCAATACATCCGCCAAGAAGTAGATCAGAGGAGCGGTTCTCAAGAAATGCAAATAACACACAGACAGATAGAGATTCAGAGACAGAGATGAGGAAATTGATCAAATATACATATCTTAGTTATGCCCACAAGTTGTGATCAAAACCATGTCAAAGAGATGTCAGTGTGATATCTAGTTGTAAAAAAAAGTGTGACTGAAAACAGTTTTAAAACTAGGTCTGTTTGTGGGTGATACTTATTTGTGGTAATCTACACAACATACAGGTAACCTGACACTCTTAAAAGTATGCGTTTACTTTAAAATGGGGGTTTGTGTAATGACCATATGAGTATCAATACTGTCAATCTTCAATAAAAATGGCTTGATTAAATCAGGTTCATTTGAAGGAATTTCAGGAAGTTACTGCCATAAAAAGAAAATGCAAGGTGTCTGCCTGTCCCTCTGTCCATCAGGGCTGCTATGATACATAAAGAGTGGGTGTCCACATATAAGCCAACATGAGCCTTGTTTTTTTAAGCATTAAGTGCAGGTAAAATGTGATCTGCAAAACACAGTTTTGGGGCGTTTCTAAACTAACTGCAAGCATTTTGGAAAAAAAAAATACTCAAAGACGGAGAAATTGTTTGTTGTGTGTGTAAAAAAAAGAGATGTAATTTTATTCAACACTATTGACCTGTGACCTCCATGTAGTCGGCTCTCTGTACTTTGGTTTGCATTATTCAGGATTTAAAGGAAAGGTCACCGTGGCAAAATAAGAGGCTGCGGTTTATAACTTAACATTTGAAGAGAAGTTTTATTTCTGAGCAATGCATTACATTTCCAATTTTTTTGTCAAGCATTGTATAATATTCCAAACATTACTCCTACAGGGATAGTATTGTTTGTAACCTCAACACATTAAACTTGACCTCTTGTATCTAATAAACTATTTTGTATAACTTATAACAGCATTAGAATACAAAATACAAAATTCAAGTTAGCCTACAAAGATGTTCCTCTGTGACTAAACGCAGCACGGATAATGGGATTATCGTTTCCATATATTTGTATTTTTCTCATGTGGTGTCATTACAATGTTTTTATGACAGTGTTTTGCATGTTATCGTGCCAACTATCCAGAGGCTCTTCAGATAAAGAAAGACATTCGAGTGCCAGTAATGCATTTGTCAAACTTTTCCACCTTTCAGTGGAATATATAAAACACACACATGAGCAATGGTATTTGTGAATAGCAATAGGATATCTCCATAATGTCTGTTTAAAACATGTTTATAACAAAAAACACAGCTCTGGGTAATTTACTAAAGGCAATGATGAGAGTGATGAGTCTTATAGAATAATCTTCTCTACGTCATGCTGATGACAAAAAAAATGATATTCCTTGCACGTCAACCAAAATGTTTTGTGGGTGATTGCTGAATCCCCAGTGGACTTTATCAGCAGGAGCCACGAGTCCATTGACAGCGAAGGGCTGGAGCTCAAGCTGCTCCCGTCCCAATCTCGTTCCACATGATTATTCTCAATTTCACAGCCGATGGTTTTTACTGAGACAGACGGCGGTGGCCAAATGCCAAAGTACAGAGAGGAGAATGCTCTGAGGTGGGAGAGAAAGTTAGAGAGGGAGAGAAAAGATAGGCCGGTCAGTCAACTTCATCACCAGTGTTTGGGATCGAGGTAATCTGTGAATGTGACCTATTGCCAGGTGCAGGATGGTGAGGGATGTGAGGCGCCGCGACATTGTGAGACTGAGAGTAGAAACCCAGCTTTGTGTGAAGGTAAATGCTGGCTGTGAGAGTAGAAACAGTAAAGCCCCACATTCACAACTCCTCATTCTTTTCTTTTTCTAAATCTATAGATCAATATTTTCATTTCTGAAACCATTCAAGAGAAAAACCCCGAAGATAGTTGGAGTGATCAATCCTGCCGTCATATCAGAGACGATGAGATGTGCACCGTGGGTTGTATGGAGTCGGTCGGATACACAGTCCTGCAGCCGAAAATAATCACTATAGCACCAAATCCATCACTGAAAACAGTCCCCAGCGAATACACAATTTACTCCTTTAAAAACGACAGTGTCCTTCTGTTGAAGGAGATTTTAAAGCTTTTTATCAACAAATTATATATATTGCTGATTTGTTTTTAAAGATGAACGGCTGAATGTCATAAGCTGGAGGAGTTTTGAGAGATTGCTGGTTCATGTCTCATGTAACTTGTTGTGTATATTTTGCAAAATGCAAACTAAAAGAAACATTTGCTACAAATATCTTTCAAACAGTCCCAGACGACAACACTAGGTGCAGGGCATGAAAATGAAAATATTTGTTGAGCAACTTCGCTAAATTTGCTAAATGCAATTTACAACATGAGATAATTTCCTCTTGCACTAATGAAAAAGCAGTCGAGTAGGGCTGCAAATAACAATTCAATTAATTGAAGATTAATCTGCTGATTATTTTGTTAATTAAACTATGGATTGTTTTGCATTCTACAATGTCCTAAAGCCAAAGTCTTAGCTTGTTTTGTCTGACCAACAGTCCAAAATGCAAATATATTCAGTTGCTGATATTCAGTACCATCATTTCACACATCAAGAAAATGTTTCCTTACTACTGAGGTTAATCGATCCCAGTCATGTTCCGTCTACAAGCGAGCACATTTGCAATCTGATTGTAAGCAATATTCACATATCACTTTCATGAAGTGAGCCAATAAACCCATATATGCCTGGAAATAAGATAACCTTACTTACCTATGGCAGGTAAGATAAGTAAGGTTATCTTATTTCCAGGCATATATAATGTCCACCAGTGCTCCCCATAACAGCCTTTAAGAATTTTTTTTTTGACCACAAAGTATTGGCCGGCCTTGCACCACAATTTGTTGTACCCGCTAAAAAGCTACGAGCTAACACCCTTTCAGTTAATTTGGTACCAGTCTGGTGAATCTGAAGCTTTTATGTCACTGAAATTGTGTTTTTGAAGACTTGAGATATGCTCAGACACACAGTACAGTCTCTTCCTTTAAAAGCAGCTTGAACAATTAGATGTTGCCTTTCAATCACACTGCAGCGTATCGTTGTCCTTAACATTGTAATGTAACATGTATTTAACATAAGTCACGGCCAGTTTATTTGATGTATGACATTTTCTATATAAAAGTGCCTTTCTTTAGGAAGCTCGTCTTGTGAATTTGAGCCTTCGCACTCTTTGGAGATGGTGCGAGTCTGTCCCAGCTGTGCAGAAACCCAGGGGCCCAACAGAACCACAAAAGGTATGACAAAAACACAACCGACTCTCCCAGCCTCACACGGGAGGAGTGCGAGTGAAAATTACAGCATCGCCCTGGAGAGTGGGCAGTGGGAGGTGCGGGATTTGATGATTCAAGGACCTTTTGTTCACAGCAAAAAGGACGGCTTGCATGCAGTTGGAAGGGGCATCTCTTCGGCGGAGCTTGGCAGGCAGGCGGGCGTCATTTGGAGCCATTTAGGTTTGAAGCTGACTCAGAGGGGGACGGAGGAGAGCAAGGTCATTTAAAGAGGATGCGGAAGATGATGATGTGGCCGGTGCGGGGTGCTTAAGTGGGTCTACTCTGCTTGAATTGAGGAGCAGCTGAGTAAGCCATGGCAACACTCACAGTAGTGCCTCTGTGAGACACACAGAACGAAACGCAACTGAACTGAAATATGGCAAGCAAGGCTCACACATAAGGTGTTTCAACAAAAGGAATGAGTTAAGTCAATTACTCAATTAGATTATGAAAGTTACTACTTTAATAATCAATTGGTATCTGCTTTTTTTGCAAAAAATGCCAGATATTCTCTCTGAAATGTGAATATTTGCTGTTTTCAACATCAATGTGAACACCTTTTGGTTTTGGACTGTTGGTCAGACAATACAACCGCTTCAGTGATTTAGGATTATATTATTTTCTTGCATTTTATTGACCAAACAATGTAGAGAACAAGAAAATAACCACCAATCAGTAAGTTCCCTATTTTTCTTCTTGGGAGGACATTACAATACATTCAAAGCTATTTTCAGTTTTGCCCACACCGAATACTCACAGGGAGTGATTTGGTGTTCACTCTTGCTCAAAGAGGATCGAAACCACCAAAATGCTCCACCTGAGCCAGAGGTCTAAATGTAGGTCCAAGTTTTAAAAAGGACAAAGGATATTTTCCACAAAGCTAAGATGACTGTGTCACAAGAAAAGGAACATTGAACACAAACTGGAAAAAAATGGTATAAGGGAAATATTTCTCAAATGGACCCTATACATGAAAAAATGCTGCATTGTCTTTTTTGGTGCATTCATGCATTTAACGTAGTCTCTTATTTTCTATCTCATTCAAACCCTGACTGAAACTTTTGTGGGCGGAGACGACAGATCCTTGAAGTCCAAGATGTACATGATCCCTCCATTCAATGACCTGGTTAACAACGTTTGACCTTCATCAGAAGGAAGACCTCAGCTGTCAATAAACTACTTAAAGAGTAGAACACCTTCATGTTTGGGCCTCTGAAACACTCTGAAACAATTATTAAGTGAAGATAACAATCATTACAAGGCAACTTAAAGGCAAGTAAAACTACTTTTTTTTGTAAGTAGCTTCAGCTGTAACACAAGTATATCCGTATTGAAAGAAAATTGTGTTGATATTAGAAAAGTAAAGAATAAGTAAAACATAGACAGACCTTTGAGCAGGTGTCCTTTGAGCAGCGTTACACACATAGCTAGCTTATTTAGCCAAAATAAATGCATTTGTACCTCATGACAACGAGACATGTTGCAGGAACATGTGTAAAAACATCAAGTCGACAGACAAGAGCAGTCACACACACAGAGAAACCGCCTCGACATGAACGGATATAAACCGTCTTCCTACCTGTGTGAGACGGTGTCACGGCTCCTGCGGGGCTGCTGTCCATTTCCAGTTGTCACAGACTCCAGCGGGAGCACAGAGAGCAGGCGTTTCAGTCCCGCGAGCGAGTCAAGAAATGATGAACCGCGCGGAAAATGCGCGCGCGCGCTGTGCCACACGGCCGCTTGCGCTGCTGCGCTACCGAACCGTTACGCGCGAGGATGAGAGAGAGAGAGAGAGAGAGAGAGAGAGAGAGAGAGAGAGAGAGAGAGAGAGAGAGAGAGAGAGAGAGAAATGCAGCCAGGCGGTGTCTAAACAGAGCGGAGGGGAAAGTAGCGAATGTTAAAATGTAAAAAGAAATACCAAATTTGTCTATCCAACATGACCAACTTTTTAGAGCCTAGAGAACTAATAGGGCTGCAGTTAAATCACAGCAATGAAGTGAATACAAATGATAATGCAGCATTTCCAAGAATTGTTCTTAGTTGATTCATATTTTAATAATAATTCTACTCTAAATAAATGTGGATTAGTTTCTTTGAGTCCTCAATATATAAGATAGAATGCAACAGATTACAGGCTCAGAGCCTGGGGGGCAAAAATATCAATATATTAATGAAAACACATTACATAAATAAAACATTTTTGATAAATATTCCTTGCTCTCTTGAACAAACTATTTAATGTTAATCATCTATTTCCAAACTACCTACCGACAGTTTATTAAGTTTGCACTCCTGCACTACAAATACTTATTACATATGACGACTTATACACCACGACCAAAATATCTATATGATAAACTAATATAAACTGTATACGGCCTATACCGTAAAAGTGTAAAAACAGAGCATGTTAAAGGGGCACTCCGGAGATGTAGCATTAAGCACTACAACAAGTATTGATTAAAAAAAAGTAAAAAAATAAGAAAGATTTAAGCAGCAGAGGCCAAGATATCCTGATTTTTTTTTCTTCCCATTGTGGGTCCAACAGTGAATCCTACACTTCCCATAATGCAACTGGATTGCAACCGTAACCCCTCCAGTTTGTAAGGCTTTGTGGTATGAATTTGTAGTCTCTACGGCCACCATCAGGGTTATTTTCTCTCTCTCCAGAGGTCAATAAACAACAGACTGAGCGTTGACCTCTAAGCTCCCCTTTAAAATGTGCCTGGTTTCTAGTCTTACGGTTAAAGGCTTGAACCCTTAAAGACAAATGATTTACTCTCTTTGTCCACTGAAAGTACAGTTTTGCATGACCTCACTTAAGTCTTTGTAAACACCTTCTAGTATTTTTACAGCCTTGGAACAATGCTAATGCAATGAAAAGCTATTATAAACATTAACACAAAATAGCCATTAGGAGTAAGATGAATTGCATCGATGGTCAAAGTAAAATGTTGTACTACTCAAATCCTCTTAACCTTTGTGTCCCATTTGTAGGCTGGGGAGGCCGATCACCAGCCATCACTCCTCACACCCACTCCTATCCAGAGCCCCTCATTAGCAATGTGGGCCAAATGTTCAAAAGCAGATTCCTGCAGATGAACTCGGGAGTACAGTGACACAGACGCATGCCTGAAATTGCTTTGGCCGACCTGCGCGTGCGTCTGCGTCAGCTGTCAGCCGGACGTTGATGGATCCTTGTTGGAAATATACTTGGAGTTTGAGCTATGTCCTTCTCATTGAAGTCCTTTGGCACCCTGCTTGACCCCGGCAGCACAAGGCAGCTACCCTAAAAATAAAAGGTGCACATGTGCTTGTATGCACATACAAGCACAGACAAGGGTGAAAGATATCGCAGCTCATCAAGTGACGTCTCCGCTTGTGTTTGTGGATACAGAAGAAACAATGCGCATGCAGAAATACACACAACACCAGTGGAGTCCTGCTGTCGAAGTTGGATTTAAAAGGCGTATTTGGTTGCTCCATTTCCATGAAGCTTCGAGACCAATCAAGCATCAAAGTTAATACCAACGCTCGGCTCCATCATCATCTTGAGTGCCTTCATTAAAGGGCATTTTTATTCCTCCGGTCCCTGAATTACCAAGAAACCATGCCAACGTTTTCTGACTTCAAAGTTTGATTGACATGGCAATTTGTAGGATACGAGTGGTTCATTTAAAAAAAAAAAAAAAAAAAAGGGGAGAGTGTGGAGGTGAACAATATAGGACCGTTGTGAGCAATATGTGACTGTAGCTCCCAGCTTTGAACACATAAGAGTATCTGAGCGTGAGGACAATAATCAACCTCTGACTTAGTGTGACACTCCGTTATTAGTCCACTGCAGCGACCAAAGCATGAAGCCTTTTGGTCATTTATTTCTCAAACCACATAAGTGATTTCATGGTTTTGATTGAATGTCCATCACATTATCGAGTCCTAAGCCGTCTATACATTTCAGGAAAGACAGAAAAGGGAATCCTTTCTCAATGTGACAAATGACAGGAAATTAAATGGACATTTCTAAATGATTCTGTCCTTTCTTCAAAGTCAAAAGCCTTCTGTCTTAATGTAGAGTATTATTCTTTGCTGTCAACGATTTCTCTTCTTTCTTTTTTTCTTTTCCTTTCAACAGTTGCTTTTTTCTACTTTTTTTTTCATTACATAAGTCAATGAAAAATAAAATTTAAGACCATCTTGTGGCTGAAATGTATTGTCCATGACACATACTGTACATTTAAGTAAAATATATTTAAAAAATAGCAGAAAATACTGGAAGGTAATTTCATTTTGAATTAAAATATGTAAATTGTAGATGTATTGATGAGGAAAATGATTAGTAACAATGTGAGTTTTAATCTTTGTATTACTGCAAGGAGGCATCAAGTAAACCATGTCCTGAAACGACATGAGACGAGTAGCAACATGCTACATCGATGTCTGGGCGATATAAGATATTGAATATGTCCCATTGTATAATTTGACTTGAGTATCAACATATTCAAGTAAATTTGCAAATATCTCTTTGGTGATTGTAAATAAATCCGATCTGTCATTTTAGGAGAAAAATTGTGCAATGTCCAACAGATTTGATAATGTTTCATTTCCTATATACATTTTAATAATACTACTACTTCAAAATACATGGCTTAACATTGTTTGAGATTGTAATCATTTATTTGTATTACTTTGCCTGACCTTCTCTTTTACTTGAAAATCCTTTATGATGTCTTAAAGGCCAGACCTACAACGTGTCGCTCCCAGTGTTCGTTTAATATGCATTACTTGGCTTTTGTTGCACACTGAGCAGCCAAACCAACATCATACGTGAACGATTTCAGGGTAAAGTCTGAGGGATCATTTAAAAAAAACAACACTATTACTTTTTTGGCAGATCTAACGATTGAGAATATATAACGACGAAAGCTTCTCAGAAAAGTGGTTGATGAAAATGATCAACGATCACAATGCACTCTGGGTAATATGTGCTGAGTGGACATAATCGTCCATCCCAGTCCTTGAGGGTCAATGAAGTCCACTGGTTTTTCCTCAGTACTAAAACGCTCCAGAAAGCGATGATTCCTTGAAGGAAAAGTTCCAAAGAAAAGACGAAAGGTTAAAAGACTATTAAATTCACTGCTGGTGTCCTTCAGATATTTTTTATAAATGTGTTGTAAGTCACTTTCTCAAAGTTTGAAGGCAATTCAATATCCAGCTGAGTCATGGAAACATTGTAGGTGTTTTTTTTTTTTTACCTTGTCGTGAATAGACTTCAATGACGAAATCCGACAATATAGCCTATATATGGTATCCTCTTGAAGAGTGTGAGGCGGCAAACCTCCCCTCATCAGCTGTGCTATGGTGTGCTGTGGACGTCAACGTTGGTGAAATAGAAAAAAATTAAAATAATAACTATATGCAAATATAACATTAAGGAAGATTGTGAGGCTTGATACTTTTTAATACCTGCTCAAAATAAAATACTAGGCTATTGGTGTTGAAATGCTTGAGTTGAAGTAACCGGTAATCAATGAGTATGAACTACTGAGACAGTGTGAATGCAATGCAACATAACGCAAGACATTTAAAAGAATCACTATCCATTCAACTGTTTATTGTGCGTTATTCTGGTTGCTTCCTCACCAGCGTCCTATCCGGTGGCAACACAGTTAGATGTTTCATTTTAGATAAGAGACAATTATTGCACCACATTACACACAGGGCCTGCTATCAGCAGAAATCTCAAACCACAGAAAGCAATCCAGATACCGTGTCCCGGTGCCTTTGGTATTTAATGACATTTCTTTCTGTCCAGGAAGATAGAAGGAATCCATCAGAGCGAGCGTTTGGAATTGTTTGACTGTTTTCTGTCTTTCTGAACTGCTATGAAACTGGGCCAGTGGTTACTCAAGCAAAAACACACATAACATCACAATACTAAAGCTAATCCATAAACCCTCATTGCTGATACAAACACAACGTGCTAAAGCTTCATTTGCTGAAAATTTGTTTCAATTCTTCCGCAAATTAAATAGAAACAACTGATTTTGTGAACGCGTAAAAAAAAGGTTGCGTTTGTTTTCAGGGCACATTCCCTTTATTCTGCAAATCTCCGCCACTAAACGCAGTCCATTTCAGTCCAGCTCTCACACCATTATGATTCACAAAAGCCAAGTATGAAATGAGTTTCTCTTTTGACAGAACACGCCTTGATTGACAGCTCAACAAATGAGAAATCATTTACTGTGAAAAGAGCGGCAGTCTGCTTTTGGCAGAGACGCTGCCTGTCTCTAAGGCGAGTGTGTGCCTGCATGTGTGTGTGTGTGTGTGTGTGTGTGTGTGTGTGTGTGTGTGTGTGTGTGTGTGTGTGTGTGTGTGTGTGTTCAAATGGATTTAATGTTAGGTTTGAGGCATCAAAACCACATTAGTGGGGCTGTCAGCCTAAAAGACAGTTTACACCATTTTCTGGTGTAAAAATCTTTACATGGTTGTAGTTTTCTTTTACATGAAGGATCAGACCAATATAACTGCTGCACCTTTAAACCTTTAAAAGCAAACATATCCCTTCATTAGTATCTCCTGTCTCACGATAAAACATGAATGAGTGCACTGTGTCAGCAGACACAGTCAGTGTAATGACAGGTACACGGATAAAAGATAACTACCTGCATGTCTTTTGCTTAGAGTAGCTTTTAACTTTAGCTAATAACATTAGCTACTCGTCATACCAGACCAAGATAGGTTTGATCTGAGTGTATTGAATCGAGGAAGGTTGCAATTCAATGCTCATCCTTTCCTCGTACTTCATAGGGAATGTGTTATTTATTCTCTCAAAAGTGATATTGTGCATTTATCTACCTATTTTGATGGTCGTTTAATATAGCCGCGTAAAAAACTGTTTGGTATTTGTATTGTTAAGTGCAATGGAAACAGACTTTGCAAATACATCACGATGAACATGAAGCACGCGACCTAAACATACCCCAATATATAAACGGCATATTTTCATTGTGTTTTCAATGCGTTTTTCCCCTCGTTTGTGGTTTAACTGGCACTCTTTTAATTACGTAATTTTGTTTTTTCTTCTTCTGCAATAAGGTTTTAATGGCAACCCACTAGATAGGGTACGCGCCCAAAGGTTTATCTCAATACAACCAACTTCTAACATTCACAAAACAGTAGTAGTTGGAAACGTTTTCTTTTGCAAACCTACTGTAAATTAATTTCAAAAGTGTGCTCCATTTGGATGGAAACTTAGATACTATCTCCATTTAAAATACATCGATTGAGATCATATCTCTTCACTATTACTAACCAAGAATTTATTGTACTAAATAGTCAACATGAGGCCCACTTCTACCACTGATTCAATCGCAACACAAATGAGAGCTTCCAAACTGACCATTAAGTTGAATTAACAACTTAAAACTGTTTCAATAATAACATGATTGAATTGGGCAAATTATGAGTCGAACCCTGCATGGGTAAATATGGAAGAGGAATTAACAGCTCCATTCCAGGTTATGGACTCGTTATCAGAAAAACACACAACAAATATAGATCAAGGAAATCTAATTTTACAACACTGAGTGGGCATGGGTAAGGGCACATACGATTCTAGGGATCTCTCAATATAAACAAAGCTACTCCTCCACTTGGAATAACCCTCTAATCTGTTTAGAGAAAAAAGTATTTCTACGGGATACATGGCGGGCAAAAGGAATACATGTTATCAAAGATCTCTACAGAGACGGCTCATTTAAAGCATTCGAGGACCTTAAAGAAACATTTAATTTAGATGAGAAGGGGGATTTCTGGAAGTATTTACAGTTGAGGAGTAGCATGGGGTCTGGGTTCGGACTGAAAAGAGAAGAGAAAGAAGAGAATAAGATCCAAGAGTTCCTAAGTGTTTCCCTACACTCTGGCTCAATATTCTATCGAAAAATGACAGATATTCAAGGTGGAATGTGCGAGGGCCTGAGACTAGTATCGCAGAAAGATCTCGATATCGAGATTGGTAAAGATGTGTGGCGAGAAATTATATCAAAAGGTAGTCTGGGCTACAAGGGATGCACGAAGCAAATGTATTCATTATAAAATTGTACATAGATATTATTTCGCACCTCTTAAACTATATAAAATGGGCTTGACGCGAGATAATAGGTGTTGGAGATGTGACGTGGAAGTGGGCACTTTCCTGCATGCTGTGTGGGAATGCTCCAGGGTGTTGCCTTTTTGGAGGGTGGTGCTGGGGAGCCTGGAGGGGTGGCTCAAACGTTCTTTGCCAGAGTCTCCACAATTTTGTTTATTGGGGGACACATCAGTAGTGCCACCAGGCCTTAATAAGGCAGAGTTTAGACTGTCGCTAGCAGGTTTTATGGTGGCAGCGAGGCTGATCCTGCGGAGCTGGAAGAGTCCACAGACGCCCACGCTCACAGAATGGCTTAGGCTCACGGCAGAGACGGCTGCCTTTGAAAGTATGATCGCCAGGGTGAAGGACAGTTCAAGCCAAACTGACCAGGCATGGAGGGATCTAATGGCTTTTTTTACAAGTTAGAGGAGTGGTCAAGTAGGTCCTGTGTGTGCTCAGGAGAATGGAGGTATAAATGCAGGGTCATGCAAATTTACAGGTAAAAGATAATAAAGGGGCGTCGGGGTAATTGTATTCTTATTTTATTTTTTTGTTTTGTCATGTCTGTTTGTCTGATGTATTGTTTTCTTCTTTATTTTTTTTCTGTGCTTTTTTGTTGTTTGACAAACCTGATTTTGTATTTGTGTTTAATGTTAATATATTGAAATGATTAAAAAAATGTAAGTTAAAAAAAAAAAATGACATGATAACATTCATACAGGGAGGACTTATTGCATTTCTGTACCAGATTGCATTCATTTTAGCCAGCTTCACCGAATAAACTTACAGGAGTGAGTGTATGTTGACAGGATTTTCACAATTTGCTATTGTGCCTTCTTGAAGGTCTGAATGTCACTGAAGTTATTCTACAGTTTCTTTAGCTAATAGGATTAAAACCTCAAAGAGCACCAGAGACCTTTATTTAAGTGTTCATCACAACAGAGTGAACTGCTGAACCTTAGCATTAGCTGCAGATGGCAAGCTCACCACAACCACCACGCCAAGCCTCTGCAAGACAGACTCTTTATTCTCACTTTGCCAGTAATGGCTGTTGCCATGGTCAATCTACATACTGTCCACTTTCACTCACTCACACAGCTACATTTCATTAAGCTATTGAATTTACATTTGGCCTTAAAATGACTTTAGCATTAATTAAAGTTGCCAATTATTTGATGTCAATTTCTTTTTATTTTAATTAGGAAATATCGACCACATGTAAATTATAAGTCACACATGAATTGAAAAGGAGCCATTTGTGAAGAGTGAATCTAGATTAAAGGGTTCTGCTGCCATCTAGTGGTTGGAAATATTTACTGATGCCGTTTCTGCTGATTATTTCAGGCATTTCAGTACATTTTATACTTCTAATCGTTTGCATTGTAGACATGAGGCCACAAATCTGATGCGTACATTTATTAGTAACTGGATTAAGGATCTAAACTGCAACATAGTATTATGAACAAACAAAAAATTATTTGCTCCTGAATAAAACTTGTCAACCTACAAAATGTATGTTGTTCCTTGAGGTGAAGGCAAAGAGGGACATGTCTTGACCGCAAAACAAGAACATTTATATATCATTAAACATGTATATAGCAAAACAATATATCCTATTAAAGTAGCTCGTTATGCCTGTATGAGACATAATCTGATTTAGTGACCCTCTTATTGCAACATCTATTTAGAGAAGTTTTTTGATGACGACACCTTTCAATAAGGCAGGAATTTATCATACATTTTAGATTTTTTTTAAAAATTGAATCAAGCTAAGGAAATCTTAAAAATAAATCTACAAAAATAATCTTCAGAAATTAAACAGGGTATTTCTGATTCCAATTTAAAATCTGAATTAGCATTAAGAGCCTTTTCACATTTAATTTCCAGGAAAAAAGAAACAAACATGTCTTATATTTGGGCCGATGCCGTATCTTACAAATCTAAAAACCCTATTTAGGGAGGCTGTACTTTCAACCCACCTGTACTACCCAAATATGCATGCAAATAATCATGCAATGCGATACCATACCACTGCAAAACAAAATCATTCTTGCATGTTATTTATTACTTTTTTTTTAGATTTACAAGTGATTTTAACAATTCTTTTAAAAAAGGCTAACAACTCTCCGGTGTTACAGGTATCAATAGACAATGACTGCAAACAACTGCTTTTGTTGCACAGTTCAGAAACACCTTCAGATGTGTAGCCTATTAAATCATGACCTGCTTCAATAAGCAAAATAGATCTTTCCTTTCCTTTCCATAACTGTGTCATGTCCAGGTCCCCAACAACAACAACAACAAAATGCTGTTCTCTAAACTGCAATAGGACAAAATATTTAAGAATAATTGCTCTGTCGTTTGCAGTTTCAGCATTAGTAGTTGGGTATTTGTATCTTTCATAATGATGATCAACGTAGAGGGGAAATGACAAGAGTAGAAAGGTAAACTGCCAATATACAGTACATGTATGTGTATATACTATAAACATACACATACATACATACATACAAACAAAAAGGGAAAATGGCAAAACAACCTCAGCATCACCCATCAAAAAAAAAAATCACTGAAGACAGAATTCCATCAATGGAGACAGAGGCTGAAGATGAACAGGGAGGTAGATAGATAGATAGATACACGGGGGAAAGACAGAAATAATGAGGGGTCTTGGTAATTCCCTCTAGCTTATGATTCTTAAAAAAAAAAAAAAAAAAAAAAAAAGAAGAAGAAAAGTTCCTTTAATCAAAGAGGATCCAGATAATCGCATCTGTAATCTCAGTTTAAGTGCAGGGGTGGCGAATGGCTCTGCCCTCTCCTGCCTCTCTGGGTTTTAGCTACGTGCCGTCCTTAAAACGATGTTCAGGGCTCGCTTACTAAGTTCATTGTTTTGTACTTGCTAATTGCCACCGCCACAGCACTGGCTGCTGCGGCTCTGCGGAGCAGTTTCTTGTAGATCCACTCCTGTCCGGGTCCGCCCCGCTTGTCCAGCTCCACCCTGAGGATCGCTTTTTGGTAGCTTCTTTGCTGCAGCGACAGGGTCACAGATGTTTGATTAGAGCAAGTTTAAAGGTTCAGAGTTGCAAATATACAAAACAAAGGTTACAAAAACATATTCATTGGAACTTGTCACTGGGAAAACAAGTGTGTTAGCAGCAGGCTAGCAGCTCTGTTTTTGGTATTTGAGTGCCTAAAAATACTGAATGTAATCCTTCCCATTAACGCTGTTTGTTCACCATGCTTACCAATAACAATAAACGTTTAGCATCACACTTACAACCTTTGAAGTTATTCATCTCTTCACCCAAAATCTCTTCGACACAAGCAGCTCTTTCAGATCTAATCTGAGTGAGCCATTTGAATGTTGTTTCTTTTGTTTTTTTAAATCAAGCAATATGGACATTAACCAGCTGTTAAACAAAGTTGTGTTATGGTAGACATCCCTTAAATGTGTTTAAACGTTAATGTTAAACATTAACGTTGTTCATTTGTGCGCACAAGTCATGAGGTCAAGTGCAAATATTTCCCCCCCAAAAAACTGCTGAGTTCAAATTGTTTTGGTTGTTTATCAGCTGTCTTTTCTTCAGGTACTATCAAACCAGTACGTATTCAATTCAGATGCAAGATGTGTCAGTTCTCTCGTTTGGAAATTAGTGAGCAACTCAACTTTGCTGCAGAAATAAGTGGGTGGTAAACTTAAGTCTTGCCTGATATTTCCATCTGTGGGAGCAGCTGAAAGGGGCATTTGACTCAGCAGCATGAAGCACTTACCAATAGCCATGAAAATTTCATTGACGTTCATCGCGGTCTTGGCTGATGTCTCCATGAACAGTAGACTGTTGTCATCAGCATATGTTTGTGCCTCCTGAGACCAGAATTTAGACATTGAGGAGAATATAAAACATAAACAGCACTGACAAGTGTAATACAATTTTACTACATTTTAAATAGGATAAGAATATCTGAAATAATTTTGCTGTATTTGTTATATTGATGTATATTTTTGCATCTTCATACCTGGAGGTCTATAGCTCTCTTGTTTGCGATGTCTGCCTTGTTTCCAGCCAGAGCGATCACGATGTTGGGACTGGCTTGTCTCTGCAGCTCCTTCACCCAGTTTTTTGCTCGTGCAAAGGTATCCTAATTGAGCGGCAAACTTGATTATTATGGCTCTCACCCGGTGTATTCACATGACAACTATATTTAACCTAGGTGGGTCATAACAGTACATTTCAAAACACCCACACGCCTGAACCTCAACAGGTCTAATTTGAGACTTAAAAGAGCAACAATTGGAGAGTGTCTTGTTGTATATTGCAGTATTCTGCCTCTAAAAAACCCAATACACCTCTATAAGATATTCTAACATTTACAAACTTACCTCGGATTGTCAACACAGTTTTGCTTAAAACTTCACGTTTCAGAGCAATGGAGTCAACAAAGAAATTATACACTAAATAATGCAGAACAAACATTAAAGTAAATGAAGGTAATATCAAAAGTAAAACCAATCAGAGTTCATCATGTTGCTCCCGACTGATAAGACTCTGTCCCCCATTGTTTCCCTGCAGGTGAAACCTACTGTGTTGGTGATGTCATAGACCACGATGGCCGCCTGAGCGCCTCTGTAGTACATTGGAGCCAGGCTGTGGTAGCGCTCTTGACCTGCGGTGTCCCAGATCTCAAACTTCACAGTGGTGTCGTCCAGACAGACGGTCTGAGTGAGGAAGGCAGCTGAGGAAAGCAAGTAATAAACATCAGTGGAATTATAGTGTTTTAGGACCATGTATGTTTCCATCCTCCTGAAAGATCATATTCATGTATGCAGCAAATAAAGGCTCTCACACACTCGTACGCCAAAATAATTAGTAATTTGACTCAGACTATTAAATTAAACATTCCACTTCTTCTGACCATTCAAGCTAATTCTTGACCTTGGGAACAGTACTTGTGACATGTGGTTGAAACTCCCAAAAAGGGCCCAAAATGAGATAGCTTTTTTTTTTTTAGATATGACACTTATTGAACCATATGATGGAAAAGTAATTTATCGGGAATACAATTGGAGATTTCTTCATTTAAAAGACTTTTATATTAAAAATAATTTTATATTTAAATGTATATTAAATATTAGAGTTTGTAGACACTTACACTATTATTACAATGATGAACCTATTGAACTAGAAGTGGAACAGAGACCCCAACATGGTAAATATTGGTCCAATGCTTTATTTAGTGAACTACACCTCTACTGGGTATTGAACCTGAATGTGTGTGTAACACAAACTGTCATCGGCTGTCCAATCAAATCTGTAATCTCCTACAATTACTCTTTGTTTGATTAGTTCCTTGAACAGCTGCATATGTTAATATTTGATAACTTTAGCTTATATCAGTAAATTAAAATGTCTTTATTTTAAATGGACATGTCTGTGGCATTGTATTAGCACGAGTATTGATATATTTTAAACAATATTAATCATCATCTAAGTACATGCAACAACCCAATTTACCTGAGACACTCCACAAATAGAGAAAAGTGTTTTTTTTGTCTCTTACCTCCAATGGTACTCTCCTGGAATTCATGAAACTGGCCTTTGACAAAGCGCAGCACTAAGCTGGACTTGCCCACGGCAGACTCCCCCAGCAGCACCAGTTTGAATTGGCAGATTTTGTTTGCTGCTGTGGCTCCATTTGGCCTGGTTGGTCCTCCACCGCGCCCAGCCATTGACAGAGACAGAGGTTGTTATGGATGAGATGGGCTGGAACTATAGGTCAATGCAGGTAAAGACTGCTCAGGAGACACAGGCACTGATGGCGAGCAAGGAGAGAAGCCAAACTCCCAGCAGGAAGAACGGAATCAGATGGGAAGCAGTGGAGTGACCCCGTCTACCTTGAAAAAAAGAGGAAAATTAATGGATCTAATAAAGAGAACCCAAAATACAAAACAGAATTATGAAATGGCAGTTTTTCAGGGCAGCAACTAAGTTATTTTCATTATCTATTAGTTTGCTAAATACTTTATTAAATAATTGACTAGTTGTTTGTTTAAACAACAGTTCATCATTGGTTGCAGCCCCATACTTTTTTTATTTCATGACATAAACATGTCATTTGTTAGGACAGTGCAGCCTCGACACCAGGATAACCTTCTTTGTAAAACACGTTTTAAAACGTTAGTTAGTTGATCAAGTCTTCAGACAACCCCGATTGTTCACAGAGTGAAAACGGGATAAACAGTTTCTGATAAATCAAACACTTTATAAGGTTTATAAGTGGATAATTGTACTATAACCTGAGCTTTTACTATATTGCCTAGCCATATTTTTGTATTTTTATTCTAATAAGCAAATTCTAGATAATATATATTTCATTTAATTCAAAACACCACAATAACAACCATCCAACAAACTGATTCACCTGCTGGTCTAAACTTTGACCGAATAACCTGATAAAAATAAAAAACAACTGTGAGTTAGCTGCGAGGCTAAAGCTAGCAATGCTAACATCGGCTAACAAGAAATAAATACTAAAAGGAAACGAACAACAAGGTGGCGTTCTTACCAACAACGAGACACAATATCCACTTCACCCTGTCACTGGTGAGTAATATCCGTGTTGATCCACGTTAAAAACGTTTTCTTCTCAGCCTAAAACACTTTCAGGTTCAGTAAAATATGCGCTTCCGCCTTGTGTAACCAAAATACTTCCTGGTTTCATCCGTCATGTGATCCACTTTGAGAGCCAATGAAATCGCCGGATAGTGGGCAACAGAAGGAGAGCCAGAAGAAGCCAACTCACTGCTAAAAAAAACGTCAAGCAGTACGAGTACATAAACTCAAGCACTGTACTTTTTTGTTGAAGTATGTATTTGAATCCAGGAATATATATATATATATATATATATATATATATATATATATATATATATATATATATATATATATATATATATATATATATATATATGCAGAGTGTGTCCTTTAAGTATATTTTAATTTAACAGAGTATTTCTGAGGTATTGTCACTTTTATGTTAAAGAACTGAGTACTTCTTCCACCACTGATTATATTTACGTATCATTTTGCCTACCATAAAATTAAAGGACAAAAGTTACAACTGATTGATCTTTATTATAACAATGCAAAAGTACACAATACAGTATTACCATTACTGGAAGATATGTTGCTTGATGAATTTTTCATTTTGCATGTACATTCATCAGTTGCAAAGATCAGTGCTGCAGCAGGTGTCAGCGGCTACGAGTGGATTTATCCGCCTCTTGCAATCCTTTTCCTCCATGCACGTCTTATAAAAGATGTCATCTGTGAAAACAGAAAAAAAGACAGGAAGTATTACGAGACAACTTCTGCAAGTATTTAATGAATGATTCTAAACTGATTTAGAACGATTGTTTTCCCTCTTTGTTTTTAGCTGAACAGCACATGGCGGGAGCAGCCAGTACTTACAGGGTGGAGTACGTTCAGTATAGTGGGCACAGACTATATTCAATCCGGAACAGATCAAATAAGGGCTTCTACACAGCACCAAGGTTCCTCCACACTTACACCTCAAGGCTTTACCTGGAAATAGAAGAGAAAAATAATGTTCAACCATCGTATACAAACTAGTGCTACACTTGCCAAACCACAAAGGATTGTCCTAAAGCTTTCAAACCAGACACACAGGATACATAATATTAATTTACAGTAATCAGCTGCAGATCATTGTGGCTGGTTTTGAGGAGGATTTCATTCTTGTAGTGGAATACACTGCAGGTTTGTTTGTTTCTCGTACATTAACTTACCCTGGCTCACAACCACCAATAACAGAAGAGCAAGAATCACAGTCTTCATGTTTGAACCTGTCTGTACCGTGTACACCGATCTCTGCATGAATAAAACAAGATGGAAAAGTGTTAGAAATCAAAGGACATATTTAGAACACTTTTATCATGCACATATGAAAACACTTAAAGATGTCCCACCTTGTTAGTCGTCCTACTGGAGTATTGATGCCTCTGATGTGTGCTGTCAGGCTGCAAGCTCCTTTTTATTTGAATTTGTTTTGTTTGTTTTGGACAAATTTCACTTTCACATAACATCCCATCAAGTAACATTTGGCACACTATCATTTGGAGGTCAGTTCACAATGTTGAAATGGCACCATTTTTGGATTATAAATAACAGATCACAAACAAACAAAAATGAGCACAAAGTCTAATTATTGGAATATTTCCAAGAGGTGTGACTAAACGCTACTGGACATTTCTAGTAAGTGGACTTTATGAAAGTTGTGTTATTGCCAAATCAGAGAATTGTTTTGCAACAAAAACAAACTTGAATGAAAATGATCAGACAGACAAAGCAAAATTATAATGGGAAATGAGAAATTAAAGCAAAATGGAGAGCGGTGAAAATAATGTCATTCAAATCAGGATCAATGAAACATTAAAGTCTTCATGTAGTAGGCAGTTTAAAGAAATGTTGCAATAAAGATGCTTTAAATTTCCCCATGCTGAGAAACTGAGTTAGTGAGATCCACATATTAATAATCTAGAACAAATAGGCAAGTGCCTCATAGTGAGAACAGGGTGTGAGGACGGGAAGCAAACAGTTTTTGACCGTGGTCGTGTCAACGTGGTCGTGTCAACGTGGTCATGTCTTTTCCTGTCTTGTGGTATTCTGTGTTGTGCTGTTACCAAGCTTGTAGGATTAATGTAATGCAAGTATATTGAACATTACTGATTTGATGCTATGTGTCACGGAGCAAAGGAATAAAGTGGTCAACAGATTGAAGGAAATACTGACCCAGGCCGTGTTTTGTTTGTGGCAGAACACGCGTCCAAACAAGTTCTCCCCTTCGCCCCTCAGTGGCTTTAAGATTTAAATTGGTTATTTGTTAAAGTCACTACAGTGTGGTTGAAATAAATAGAGAATTATGAAATAAACACACTTTAGACACACTTCAGAAAATCCAAAATAATGCACAAATGACATGCTTTTGCATAGAAATTGTGTACATTTTATTGGAGTTTGACAAATATGAGATCCCATAAATTAAAAGGTGGAATACAGCACACATTGACATTCTCCAGCAGGGTCTCTCTAACACTGTAAGTAGTTGCATGTCCATAACTTTTTGTTCAAGTCAAACACTTCAAAAGTTTTAAAGAACTGAGTACTTCTTCCACCACTGATTATATTTACGTATAATTTTGCCCACCATAAAATGACCATTCGAAAGTGTTATTAAAAGAACAAAAGTTACAACTGATTGATCTTTATTATGACAATGCAAAAGTACACAATACAGTATTACTATTACTGGAAGATATGTTGCTTGATGAGTTTTTCATTTTGCATCATTCATCAGTTGCAAAGATCAGTGCTGCAGCAGGTGTCAGTTGCTACATTTGGATTCTTCCGCTTCAAGCATTCCTGTTTCTCCATGCAAGTCTGGATATAGACGTAACCTGGGAAAACAGGAAAAAAGACAGGATGTATTATGAGACAACTACTGCAAGTATTTAATTAATGACTTTAAACTGATTAAATACGATTGTTTTCCCTCTTTGTTTTTCAGCCGAACAGCACAAGGAGGGAGCAGCCTGTACTTACCGGATCTAGATTGATGAGAGACGCGGGCACAGACTTGATTAAATCCGGAACAGGGATTATCAGGAAAGAAACATCTCACAAAGGTTCCTCCACAACGACACCTCAAGGCTTCACCTGGACATAGAAAAGAAACATAATGTTCAACCATTGTATACAAACTAGTGCTACACTTGCCAAACCACAAAGGATTGTCCTAAAGCTTTCAAACCAGACACACTGGTTATATAATATTAATTTACAGTAATTAGCTGCAGATCATTGTGGCTGGTTTTGAGGAGGATTTCATTCTTGTAGTGGAATACACTGCAGGTTTGTTTGTTTCTCGTACATTAACTTACCCTGGCTCACAACCACCAATACCAGAAGAGCAATAATCACAGTCTTCATGTTTGAACCTGTCTGTACCGTGTACACCGATCTCTGCATGAATAAAACAAGATGGAAAAGTGTTAGAAATCAAAGGACATATTTAGAACACTTTTATCATGCACATATGAAAACACTTAAAGATGTCCCACCTTGTTAGTCGTCCTACTGGAGTATTGATGCCTCTGATGTGTGCTGTCAGGCTGCGAGCTCCTTTTTATTTGGATTTGTTTTGTTTGTTTTGGACAAATTGCACTTTCACATAACATCCCATTAAGTGACATTTGGCACACTATCATTTGGAGGTCAGTTCACAATGTTGAAATGGCACCATTATTGGATTATAAATAACAGATCACAAACAAACAAAAATGAGTACAAAGTCTAATTTGTGGAATATTTCCAAGAGGTGTGACTAAACGCTACTAGACGTTTCTAGTAAGTGGACTTTTTGAAAGTTGTGTTATTGCCAAATTAGAGAAGTGTTTTGCAACAAAAACAAACTTGAATGAAAATGATCAGACAGACAAAGCAAAATTATAATGGGAAATGAGAAATTAAAGCAAAATGGAGAGCGGTGAAAATAATGTCATTCAAATCAGGATCTATGAAACATTAAAGTCTTCATGTAGTAGGCAGTTTAAAGAAATGTTGCAAAAACGATGCTTTAAATTTCCCCATGCTGAGAAACTGAGTTAGTGAGATCCACATATTAATAATCTAGAACAAATAGCCAAGTGCCTCATAGTGAGAACACGGTGTGAGGACGGGAAGCAAACAGTTTTTGACCGTGGTCGTGTCAACGTGGTCGTGTCTTTTCCTGTCTTGTGGTATTCTGTGTTGTGCTGTTACCAAGCTTGTAGGATTAATGTAATGCAAGTATATTGAACATTACTGATTTGATGCTATGTGTCACAGAGCAAAGGAATAAAGTGATCAACAGATTGAAGGAAATACTGAGCCAGGCCGTGTTTTGTTTGTGGCAGAACACGCGTCCAAACAAGTTCTCCCCTTCGCCCCTCAGTGGCTTTAAGATTTAAATTGGTTATTTGTTAAAGTCACTACAGTGTGGTAGAAATAAATAGAGAATTATGAAATTAACACACTTCAAACACACTTCAAAAAATCAAAAATAATGCACAAATTACATGCTTTTGCATAGAAATTGTGTACATTTTATTGGAGTTTGACAAGTATGAGATCCATAAATTAAAAGGTGGAATACAGCACACATTGACATTCTCCAGCAGGGTCTCTCTAACACTGTAAGTAGTTGCATGTCCATAACTTTTTGTTCAAGTCAAACACTTCAAAAGGTTTAAAGAACTGAGTACTTCTTCCACCACTGATTATATTTACGTATAATTTTGCCCACCATAAAATTACCATTAGAAAATGTTTTTAAAAAGACAAAAGTTACAACTGATTGATCTTTATTATGACAATGCAAAAGTACACAACACAGTATTACTATTACTGGAAGATATGTTGCTTGATGAGTTTTTCATTTTGCATGTACATTCATCAGTTGCAAAGATTAGTGCTGCAGCAGGTGTCAGCGGCAACGAGTGGATTCTTCCGCATCAAGCATTCCTGTTTCTCCAAGCAAGTCTGCCAATAGACAACTGTGAAAACAGGAAAAAAGACAGGGTGTATTACGAGACAACTTCTGCAAGTATTTAATGAATTAATCTAAAATGATTTAAAACAATTTGTAAGAGCCATAATAGACTTTAATAAGATGTGTCTAGTAATTTATAGAAGTGTGTTGAAATTCTCCTTTTAAGTTACGTTGCTGACTACGTCAGAGCCTATATCCCTCAGTTGAGGTAAATCAGTCTGCGGAGCAAGACAGTTTTTTGACCGTTGTGCCAAGTTGAGCACAGAATGATTCTTGTATCTTTATTTTTGTTAAGTAAACTTTTAAAATGGAGTTACTGTCTCTGAAGGTTCATTAGTGGTATTAGGGATTACCGGACGGAGACATGATTGCCGCTACACAATTGTTTTCCCTCTTTGTTTTTAGCTGAACAGCACATGGCGGGAGCAGCCAGTACTTACAGGGTGGAGTACGTTCAGTATAGTGGGCACAGACTACATTCACTCCGGAACACATCAAATAAGGGCTTCTACATTTCACCAAGGTTCCTCCACACTTACACCTCAAGGCTTCACCTGGAAATAGAAGAGAACAATAATGTTCAACCATCGTGTACAAACTAGTGCTACACTTGCCAAACCACAAAGGATTGTCCTAAAGCTTTCAAACCAGACACACTGGATACATAATATTAATTTACAGTAATCAGCTGCAGATCATTGTGGCTGGTTTTGAGGAGGATTTCATTCTTGTAGTGGAATACACTGCAGGTTTGTTTGTTTCTCGTACATTAACTTACCCTGGCTCACAACCACCAATACCAGAAGAGCAAGAATCACAGTCTTCATGTTTGAACCTGTCTGTACCGTGTACACCGATCTCTGCATGAATAAAACAAGATGGAAAAGTGTTAGAAATCAAATGACATATTTAGAACACTTTCATCATGCACATATGAAAACACTTAAAGATGTCCCACCTTGTTAGTTGTCCTACTGGAGTATTGATGCCTCTGATGTGTGCTGTCAGGCTGCGAGCTCCTTTTTATTTGGATTTGTTTTGTTTGTTTTGGACAAGTTGCACTTTGACATGACTTCACATCAAGTGACATTTGGCACACTATCATTTGGAGGTCAGTTCACAATGTTGAAATGGCACCATTATTGGATTATAAATAACAGATCACAAACAAACATAAATGAGCACAAAGTCTAATTTGTGGAATATTTCCAAGAGGTGTGACTAAACGCTACTGGACATTTCTAGTAAGTGGACTTTATGAAAGTTGTGTTATTGCCAAATTAGAGAAGTGTTTTGCAACAAAAACAAACTTGAATGAAAATGATCAGACAGACAAAGCAAAATTATAATGGGAAATGAGAAATTAAAGCAAAATGGAGAGCGGTGAAAATAATGTCATTCAAATCAGGATCTATGAAACATTAAAGTCTTCATGTAGAAGTGAGTTAAAAGAAATGTTGCAAAAATGATGTTTTCAATTTCATCACACTGAGAATCTGAGTTAGTGAGATCCACATATTAATAATCTAGAACAAAAGCCAAGTGCCTCATAGTGAGAACAGGGTGTGAGGACGGGAAGCAAACAGTTTTTGACCGTGGTCGTGTCAATGTGGTCGTGTCAACGTGGTCATGTCTTTTCCTGTCTTGTGGTATTCTGTGTTGTGCTGTTACCAAGCTTGTAGGATTAATGTAATGCAAGTATATTGAACATTACTGATTTGATGCTATGTGTCACGGAGCAAAGGAATAAAGTGATCAACAGATTGAAGGAAATACTGAGCCAGGCCGTGTTTTGTTTGTGGCAGAACACGCGTCCAAACAAGTTCTCCCCTTCGCCCCTCAGTGGCTTTAAGATTTAAATTGGTTATTTGTTAAAGTCACTATAGTGTGGTTGAAATAAATAGATAATGATGAAATTAACACACTTCAGACACACTTCAGAAAATCCAAAAATAATGCACAAATGACATGCTTTTGCATAGAAATGGTGTAAATTTGATTAGAGTTTGACAAATATGAGATCCCATAAATTAAAAGGTGGAATACAGCACACATTGACATTCTCCAGCAGGGTCTCTCTAACACTGTAAGTAGTTGCATGTCCATAACTTTTTTCAAGTCAAACACTTCAAAAGTTTTAAAGAACTGAGTACTTCTTCCACCACTGACTATATTTACGTATAATTTTGCCCACCATAAAATTACCATTAGAAAATGTTTTTAAAAGGACAAAAGTTACAACTGATTGATCTTTATTATGACAATGCAAAAGTACACAATACAGTATTACTATTACTGGAAGATATGTTGCTTGATGAGTTTTTCATTTTGCATCATTCATCAGTTGCAAAGATCAGTGCTGCAGCAGGTGTCAGTTGCTACATTTGGATTCTTCCGCTTCAAGCATTCCTGTTTCTCCATGCAAGTCTGGATATAGACGTAATCTGGGAAAACTGGAAAAAAAAAGACAGGATGTATTATGGGACAACTACTGCGAGTATTTAATAAATTATTCTAAACGGATTTAAAACGATCGTTTTCCCTCTTTGTTTTTCAGCCGAACAGCACAAGGAGGGAGCAGCCTGTACTTACAGGATCTAGATTGATGAGAGACGCGTGCACAGACTTGATTCCATCCGGAACAGGGATTATCAGGTAATAGACAATGAATATAGGTTCCTCCACATCTACACCTCAAGGCTTCACCTGGAAATAGAAGAGAAAAATAATGTTCAAGTATCGTATACAAAATAGTGCTACACTTGCCAAACCACAAAGGATTGTCCAAAAGCTTTCAAACCAGACACACTGGTTGGTACATGTGTTTCTCGTACATTAACTTACCCTGGCTCACAACCACCAATACCAGAAGAGCAAGAATCACAGTCTTCATGTTTGAACCTGTCAGTACAGTGTACACCGATCTCTGCATGAAGAAAACAAGATGGAAAAGTGGTTGTATTCAAATGACATATTTGGCTAGGAAAACCTTTATCATGCACCTATGAAAACACTTAAAGATGTCCCACCTTGTTAGTCGTCCTACTGGAGTATTGATGCCTCTGATGTGTGCTGCCAGGCTGCGAGCTTCATTTTTATTTGGATTTGTTTTATTTGTTTTGGTCAAGTTGCACTTTGACATGACTTCACATCAAGTGACATTTGGCACACTATCATTTGGTAGTCAGTATACAATGTTGAAATGACACCATTATTGGATTATAAATAACAGATCACAAACAAAAACAATTACCACAAAGTCTAATTACTGGAACATTTCCACGAAACGCTACTGGACATTTCTAGCAAGTGGACTTTATGAAAGTTGTATTATTGCCAAATTAGAGCAGTGTTTTGCAACAAAAACAAACTTGAATTATAATGGGAAATGAGAAATGAAAGCAAAATGGAGAGCGGTGAAAATAACGTCATTCAAATCAGGATCTATGAAACATTAAAGTCTTCATGTAGAAGTGAGTTTAAAGAAATGTTGCAAAAACGATGCTTTAAATTTCACCACGCTGAGAAACTGAGTTAGTGAGATCCACATATTAATAATCTAGAACAAATAGGTAAGTGCCTCATAGTGAGAACACGGTGTGAGGACGGGAAGCAAACAGTTTTTGACCGTGGTCGTGTCAACGTGGTCATGTCTTTTCCTGTCTTGTGGTATCCTGTGTTGTGCTGTTACCAAGCATGTAAGATTAATTTAATGTAAGTATATTGAACATTACTGATTTGATGCTATGTGTCACGGAGCAAAGGAATAAAGTGATCAACAGATTGAAGGAAATACTGATCCAGGCCGTGTTTTGTTTGTGGCAGAACACACGTCCAAACAAGTTCTCCCCTTCGCCCCTCAGTGGCTTTAAGATTTAAATTGGTTATTTGTTAAAGTCACTACAGTGTGGTAGAAATAAATAGAGAATTATGAAATTAACACACTTCAGACACACTTCAGAAAATCCAAAATAATGCACAAATTACATGCTTAATACAAATATGAGATCCCATAAATTAAGAGGGGGAATACAGCACACATTGACATCTAACACTGTAAATAGTTGCATGTCTATAACTTTGTTTCCCAGTAGTAGTGAAGTCAGTGAGTCTACCCCTGTGTTATGACTCAGAGTGTAATGAGAAAACAATGAACTGTAATCTGCTGTTCACCTCCCTGCCTGAGGGGGTGCTGTTGTATTGTTTTCGGTACTTTGCTCTGTTGTGTTGCAGGCATTTCAGAGGGAACCTGTGGAGGCTGAAGGTTTCTCTCCTGTCTCTCCAGCTTCCAACCCGGCCATGCTGCTCGTCACTGATCTTTGGGTGGTGGGGTTATTGAGCAGTCTGTGTATTGGTAGAGGGGAGAAGCTCTTTTTGTTCCACCTTGTTTTCTCTAGTTTTCTGGTAGGGAGATAGGTAAGATACATGTTCTTTCTTTTGTTTCTTTGTGTGCTAAGGAAATTAGGTTACTTGCAAAGATTGTTTTGTTTGTTGTTTTGGGACAGGCTCACCCTGACACAATAAATACAAATTGAGGACTATAACACTGCAGCATTGCGTTGCTAATCAGATGGGAAGCAGTGGAGAGACCCCGTCTACCTTGGAGAAAAAAGGAACATTAGTGGATCTAATTATGAAAACCCAAAATACAAAACAGAATTATGGAATGGCAGTTTTTCAGGGCAGCAACTAAGTTATTTTTTTTACTATCTATTAGTTTGCTAAATACTTTGTTAAATAATTGACTAACAACAGTTCATCATATAAGGCGAGGAGAAGCTCATTTGTTGGTTGCAGCCCCATACATTTTTATTTCATGACATACACTTAAATATGCCATTTGTTCGGACAGTGTCACCTGTCACCAGTATAACCCTCTTTGTAAAACATGTTTTAAAACGTTAGTTGATTGATCAAGTCTCCAGACAACCCCGATTGTGCTCAGCGGGATAAACACTTCAAAAGGTTTAAAGAACTGAATACTTCTTCCACCACTTATTATATTTACATATACATTTGCCCACCATATAATTACCATTAGAAATGTTTTAAAAAGGACAAAAGTTACAACTGATTTTGTATTATTACAATGCAAAAGTACACAATACATGAGAGTACATTATTACTGGAAGATATGTTGCTTGATTAATTTTTCATTTTGCATCAAATGAGTTAGTTGCAAAGGTCAGTGCTGCAGCAGGAGCCAGATGATACTTTTGTATTAATCAGCCGCCAGCAGATCAGTTTGTCCATGCATTTTCTGATTTTCCTGTCAACTGTGAGAACAGGAAAAAATGACAGGATGTATTATGAGACAACTACTGCAAGTATTTAATGAATGACTCTAAATTGATTTAACACTATTTGTTTTCCTCTGTTTTTTAGCTGAACAGCACACGGAGGGAGCAGCCTGTACTTACAGGGTTCATGAAGAGTGACGCTTGCACAGACTGGATTCAATATGGAACAGGTCTCAACAGGGTTTCTACATTTCACCAAGCTGCCTTGACAAAAACACCTCAAGGCTTCACCTGGAAATAGAAGAGAACAATAATGTTAAGAACAATAGAGAAAAAACAGAACAACCCTAGGTTTCTCTTTAGCACTGTGGCCAGGCTGGCTGAGAGTCATAGCTCGGTGGATCCGTGTATTCCTATATACTCAGTAGTAATGACTTCATGAACTTCTTCAATGGTAAGATTCTGGCTATTAGAGGCAGGATCGGTAATCTCCTGCCCTCGACTACTGCCGGTCCATCCTCAGGTGGGATGGCCATGGAGGAGGCTGTGGGCCCTGCTGTGTGTCTGGATGGATTTTTTACCATCAACCTCGACCAACTGTCTTCAATGGTTTCTACTTCTAAATCGTCTACTTGTCTCCTGGACCCTGTTCCGACTAAGCTGTTTAAGGAAGTTTTACCTTTAGTTAGTGCCTCTCTACTAGATATTATCAATGGGTCTTTACTAACTGGTCATGTACCACAGTCTTTTAAAGTAGCTGTAATTAAACCTCTTCTTAAGAAGCCCACTCTGGATCCAGAGGTGTTGGCTAACTACAGACCTATCTCTAACCTTCCCTTCCTCTCTAAGATACTGGAGAAGGTAGTCGCAAATCAGTTGTGTGACTTTTTACATAACAATAGTTTATTTGAGAAGTTTCAGTCAGGATTTAGAAAGCATCATAGCACAGAGACAATTACTAATGATCTTCTAGTTGCATCAGATAGGGGACTTGTCTCTGTACTGGTCTTGTTAAACCTTAGTGCAGCGTTTGACACCATTGACCATGACATCTTATTACAGAGACTAGACCAGTTGATTGGTATTAAAGGTACAGCACTAAGCTGGTTCAAGTCGTATTCATCAGATCGATCTCAGTTTGTATTTGTAAACGATGAGGCCTCAATGACCACTGCCGTTCGCCATGGAGTTCCACAAGGTTCTGTGCTTGGACCAATTTGATTCACCTTTTATATATGCTTCTTTTAGGCAGTATTATCAGAAAACACTCCATAAACTTTCATTGTTATGCCGATGATACTCAACTATATCTGTCGATCAAGCCAGATGAAACCCACCAGGTCGCTAAACGTCAAGCGTGTCTTAAAGACATCAAAACCTGGGCCCTGTTTCTCGTACCTGGCTAAACAAAGTCAAGCAAATGTCCTAATCTCCATCTTAAATTAGCGAGATGATTGACATCGGGCTATCTGGGTTTCTTCACGGCTGATCCGCGCTGAAACGGTCTCGTTAATTCTAGCCAGACGTCAGTCATCTGGATAAATGCGCAGGCCCGCTCCTCTTCAGAAGGGATAATAATCGAGCACCGACACCACGATCTTCTAACAGTACAATGGCAAATAAACTCAAAGGAACCTCTTTTTATTCCTCTGCTGAGAAGCAGGAGATGATCATGAAGGCATATGAGGAAGTCAATACCGTAGTCATTCACAGCAAACGCGTTGCGAATATTCCAACGTTTTTGCAACATTGTTGCCGTGAACGCAACTTTAACAGCGCCCCCGCTGCGAGACATAAGCGTCGCAAATAGGCTCGTTCGAGATGAGCCAGTTCTGCGCAGAATCGATCGGCGGCGATCGGCGCGCAATGCATGCCGGTTAGATTTGTGTCCGACTTGCTCCCGACTTGCTCTGACGTCATGCACACGTGGTCAACGATACTCTCACGAGACTAAGCCGACCGTCGATTTCAGAGGCAGGCGCTGCAGTGGCTCTCCCCTGACTGCTTGGCCCAGTGCATGATGGGAAACGCCTGGCTGTCGCCACATCAGAGAGCTGATTGGCTCTTAGATCTGACAGCAAACACCACGTGTTGTATAAAATCCTTATTGTATGTGTAGTTGTAATACTTAACACTGGATTATTGACTATTCATATCATGTTTGATCTAAAAACACATCTTGTGTGGTTGTTAATACAAAATCGTATTTATATAACACATATCAAAACTAGTAGTAATGAATTTCACAGGCAGACATCAAAAGACCAAAGGATGCAGCTACACACTCATTTTTACATAAATATATATTTATAAACACATATAACAAATCCAAACGTGATCTGTAAACTACAAGTAAACAAAAGTTCGGAACTAACAGGAAGTACTTTTTTCTGTGACTTCCTGTGTATACACAGCTGACAGCTGACAACTGTCCGACTTGATTGCAGTTTTTTGTCAACGCCTCCTGCTGCGGCCGCCTGCTCTCGTCTGGATTCCAGGCGAGGCGCAGCTCTAACGAACGAGCCTAGTATATCAGACAAGTTAAATGCCTCAGTGTTGGGAAAATGTATCGGCAAATTTGAAGTGCTTCATCACCCAAATCAATCAGATTATATTTACGAATAAATATATACTTATGAGGATATATGTACTGTATGCGGGTATGAATCATGTACTATATGTATATCCATGTATGTGTAGATTACTATATAACTAGGAGTTTGAATATGTGTATGGGCGGATCAGTATATATGTATTATTCATAATCAGGAATTCAATCAATTAAAGCAGTGAACATTTTTTTTGTGTAATTCTCTGTATTCTTATCACGATAACCTTAATCATGTTCTACAATAATGATATGTATGGTGTACTAATAACACTGTCATATAATTATGAGTGCTTTCACTCCTTAAGTTTCTTAAGAGCTAAATAAACTTAAGAACAGCGCGGCATGCAGCGGGTGATAGTCTGTGTCTGAGACGGGCGATCGACTGCGCCTGTAGTGATCAATGTCCGCGACTCGAGAAACTCTCGTAAATAAATGATTTCTTGCCGGCAAAATCTATATCGCCGCGTACAGGAAGTCATGATAATGTAAAGGATGGATCCTGGCGATCTGAAAGAACTCTCTCCCTATAAAACTAATATAACTAATATCGCTCCTTCATCAATGAGGAAGTGAGCTGCCTTTTTTGTCCGGTGGGAGTGGCCAGCTTATCCAGTGAATTTCAGTAAGCCTGCCCGGGAGCAGGTTTACATTTTTGGATGTGTTGCTATGGTGATTTATCTAAGCTTGCTTCGAGAAACCGAGAAAGCCTGACCTACGTCATCTTATCCTGACAATTAGCCCGCTAACTCAGTAAGCCAGGTACGAGAAACAGGGCCCTGGATGACCTGCAACTTCCTGCTGCTGAACTCGGACAAGACTGAAGTTATTTTACTCGGACCAGAACACCTCAGAAATCAAGTATCTGATGATATGGTTTCTCTGGTTGGCATCGCTCTGGCATCTACCACCACCGTAAGCAATCTCTGAGTTATTTTTGACCAGGACCTGTCCTTTGGCTCCCACGTGAAACAGATCTCAAGGACCGCCTTTGATCACCTACGGAACATCTCAAAGATCCAGCACATCCTGTCTCAAAGCGATGCAGAAACATTGATCCACGCATTTGTTACCTCAAGACTGGATTACTGTAACTCCGTTTTATGAGGCTGCCCTGGTAAATCCCTTGGATCTCTCCAACTGATCCAGAATGCTGCAGCTCGTGTACTAACGAGGACGCGGAAGAGAGATCACATTACTCCTGTACTAGCTGCTCTCCACTGGTTTCCTGTAAGATCGAGAATCATATTTAAATCCTTCTCCTTACCTACAAAGCATTAACTAGTGATGCACCATCATACCTTAAGGACCTTATAGTGCCATATTACCCCACTAGAGCGCTACGCTCACTGCATGCAGGGTTACTTGTGGTTCCCAGAGTGTTAAAAAGTAGGTTGGGGGCTAGAGCTTTCAGTTATCGGGCTCCTCTTCTATGGAATCAGCTTCCACTTTCAGTCCGGGTGGCAGGCACGGTCACCTCATTTAAGAGTAGACTTAAGACTTTCCTCTTTGATAGCGCTTATACTTAGGGCTGGCTCAGGTTTGCCCTGGTCCAGCCCCTAGATATGCTGCTATAGGCCTAGACTGCTGGGGGACATCTTAGGATACACTGAGCTCCTTCTCTCCTTCTCTTCCTCTTTTGCTCCTCCTCTCCTCTTCACCTCTTCTTTCTCTCCTTCTGGATAAATTATTGTCTCTTCAATGCACATTACTAACTCTACTTTCTTTTTCCATGGATCGTGGCTGACTGGAACCGGTCCTGCCTGCTGCCATGGCCCTGCTGATGGAACCGGCCTGGAACCAGGCCTGCCAGCTGCCATGGCCCTGCTGATGCCCCTCCTCTCTACCTCCTTCTGCTTAATGGATCGTGGCTATCTGGATCATGGACCATGCCTACTACTCATTATATGAATAATTTCTGTCATATTCATTGAATGTGCTGTAAATCCGTTACGTTATTCATTCTGGCCACATGACATCTATTGCTTCTGTCCATCCGGGGAGAGGGATCCTCCTCTGTTGCTCTCCCTCAGGTTTCTTCCCCTTTTTTTTCCCTGTGAAAGGGTTTTTACTATCTTTATTGGGGGAGTTTTTCCTGATGTGAGGTCCCGGGACAGGGATGTCATGTGTACAGATTGTAAAGCCCTCCAAGGCAAACTTGTATTTGTGATGTTGGGCTGTATAAAATAAACTGAATTGAATTGAATGTTCAACCATTGTATACAAACTAGTGCTACATTTGCCAAACCACAAAGGATTGTCCTAAAGCTTTAAAACCAGACACACTGGATACACTGTAAAACCTTTTCATGTAAAATTACAGTAACTTACAGGAGAAACTGCTGCCAGTAAGTTACTGTAAAATGTACAGCATCTCTACTGTATCAATAGAATACAGCAGCTTGCTGTATTCTATTGATACAGCATCTCTACTGTAATAATTCCAAATTACAGTAATTTGCTGGCAGCAGTTTCTCCTGTAAATTACTGTAAAATGTACAGCATCTCTACTGTTTTTACTAGATTACAGCAGCTTGATGTATTCTTTTTATACAGTAATTTACTGTAATTCCAAATTACAGTAATTTACTGGCAGCTGTTTCTCCTGTAAGTTACTGTAAAATATACAGCATCTCTACTGTTTTTAACAGAATACAGCAGCTTGCTGTATTCTTTTTATACAGTAATTTACTATAATTCCAAATTACAGTAATTTACTGGCAGCAGTTTCTCCTGTAACTTACTGTAACATATACAGCATCACTACTCTCTTATGGACATACAGTAACTTGTTGTAATCCAAATGTAAAGTAAATTTCTAAATTATTCAAAAAATATATAACAGTACTTTTAGTGCCAGCATCAGGAAAATTAACAAGCATGACAAATAACAACTTACAATAAACAAGACAAAAGGACATATTCATTATAATATTTTATTTATTACAATAGCCTGAGTTTTACAAAAAATAGCATCCAAATAAGAGATTAATTTACTTGAACAATAGTGTGCTTACCCAATAGCCAACTTCAATATTAAACAAAAAATAATGCCTGGTTGAACATTGTTAAGATAATTAAATACAAATAAATACAAAAAAAGCCCTTACAAATACAAATAGAAATGTGAAAGAGTGAGACACAGTCATAGATATGAAGTGTGTGTGTGTGCGTGCGTGTTTATGTGCGTGTGTATGTGTGTGTGTGTGTGTGCGTGTGTGTGTGCTCCATGGACAGAGTTAGGGTAGTGACAAACTCATACAAAGTCCCACTCGAAATCCATGAGCTTCCTCAAGAGGGTGCACACATGCGGCTTCAGGGATGTCACTTTCTTTTGGACCGTTCTCCCGCTCTTCTTGCTGATCACCTTTCCCTGACGTGCCTTTGTCCCTCTCTCTGGGTTAATTCCATCACAGCTTCTGGAAAGGATGGCAAGGTAGAACAAAAATAAATAAACGTGAGTCAAACCACTTCTAAACTATTGTTAATGGCCACCACATATTGTTAGCATAATTGTTCTTTTTCCTACTTTATGTTTATAATGCATATTAGAGTAGATATCTGGAAAAGTGGTGCTATATTTATTGCTAATACTTACTTTTCTTAGGTTTTTATAAGTGTCACGTCTTTGGAATGTGTAAAGCCCGCCCACTCAGTCGCACAGGAGACTTTTCTGTCTCTTCCTGTGTGACTGAGTGGGCGGGATTTACCCATCATGCAGTTTGGCGGTGTAATTCTTTTAAAACCATGAGTCAAGTTCTATCCCTGAGACATAAGTAGCTCAGACTAGTGTGTCGTCAGCTGTGAACATTATATTTTGTTGCCTGCTGAAGAGCAGGATAAATAAATGACAATAAAATGTCTAATGTTAATGTCCTTGTCCCAGAACATTCTTCACTTAATTTCTACTCCCTCTGACTTGGGAGATCTCTATATACTTGACATGTTAAAGCCAAAATGTTGCCAAATGAACGGCTACAACCATAAAAAGCATGGAGAAACATGTGCTAAAGCTAACCCACATGTTAGCAAAGGTGTTTGAAAATGTATCTTAAGTTGAAACTGGACGTACCTTGAAGTAGTTAATTGTCGTCCTTCTTGCGCTTTTCGTCTGGACTGAAGATCAAAACTTAAAAATAATACATCCACTTGACTTTCCCAAACTGGCAGTGGTGAAAATAAAAAAAATATAGATCGTAACATTGTGAGGTGTTGTGTCTCCTCCACCTGCACTGGAAGGGAATGGGTCTCCTGCTGCTGCGACGAGCACGAACCGAGCAGCGGTGAAAATACAAATAGCCGCGAGTTTTAAATGTTTTATCTTAATCTGATAAAATTAAAGTGATTTACGTATTAAAACAGAAGACATTATAATTCAAATAGAAAATGACGAGATTGACAGAGGAATTGCAAAACTCCGCTCTGGCTGCTCATTATTTATGAGAACTTCAAAACAATAGATGTTACTTTCCCATGATTCTCAGCGGTATGCAGTAAATTACTGTGAAAAGAAACACTTGACCGTAGGATCATGGAAGCAAGCGCTATACCTCCCAGAATGCATTGCTTTTACAGCATTATACTGTATTAGCACATTACAGTAGGTTACTGTTAGAATTTCACCGTAAATTTACATCAAAGTATTACAGTGTACGTACTATTAATGTACAGTAATCAGCTGTAGATGAATGTGGCTGGTTTTGAGAGGATATCATTTTTGTAGTGAAATACACCGCAGGTTTGTTGTGTTTCTCGTACATTAACTTACCCTGGCTCACAACCACCAATACCAGAAGAGCAAGAATCACAGTCTTCATGTTTTAACCTGTCTGTACCGTGTTCACCAATCTCTGCATGAATAAAACAAGATGGAAAAGTGTTAGAAATCAAAGGACATATTTAGTTGGGAGCACTTTTATCATGCACATATGAAAACACTTAAAGATGTCCCACCTTGTTAGTCGTCCTACTGGAGTATCGATGCCTCTGATGTGTGCTGTCAGGCTGCGAGCTTCATTTGTATTTGGACTTGTTGAGCTATCAAGGGAAATTCCAGTGTGTGAGTGACTCATGAACATGAAGGAGGTTTCAGTTTCTTTTTGCAGCAGAAAAACAACAGAGCGGAGCAGAAGGAGGGGAGGAATCCGTAGTGACTGTATTATACGTCATAGCAAATCAGTGAAAACTGATAAAGAGGAAAACCCCGTTATAGAAGGAGTGTTAGAATGAGTCTAGTATCACTGTGACTGTTTCATTGAATTTAAATTGTTGTATGCGATAGTTTTGAGAAAAACTTTAATAAAAACTCGGGCTTAGAATTTGTAAATGACTGAACTCGAACAAAGTATTCTGTTTTTTTTTTTAAAACAATTTAACCCTCTTCCCCTGTCCGTTAACCGTGTGACACAGAAGCAGAGGTGTCAAGTAACGAAGTACAAATACTTCGTTACCTTACTTACTAGAAATGTTGGGTATCTATACTTTACTGGAGTATTTATTTTTCAGACGACTTTTTACTTCTACTCCTTACATTTTCAGGCAAATATCTGTACTTACTACTCCCTACATTTAAAAAATAGCCTCGTTGCAATTTCATTTTGGTTTGTTTTCACTCCCGCTTGTCATCGTTCAAAAACACACACACACACACACACACACACACACACACACACACACACACACACACACGCACACACACACACGCACACACACACGCACACAAAACCTCTCCGCCCCGTTGCCCACAGATACGTGCACGCGCACACAGGTGAGCGCTGAGCACACACACCAGCGGACAGAGAGCGTCGAAAAATATGTCACGTGAAAAGTAGACCGCTATATCTGCGTTTTAAACGCTCCCAGGGTGAAGATGCAACAGCAGCTCTCATGTGAGGAGCAACCGGAGTTCTCCTCGCACCGGAGCAGCTCTCTGAACCCAGAGCAGCTCTCCTGCTCCAGGTGAAACGAGCCACGGTGCTCGTGTCTTCTGCCAACAATGAGCTGCTGGCTTCACATATTACAAAAGTGCAAAGTACACGGATATAAAACTAAGTCATTAATAAATACATAGACAAAACATTGTATGTTGGGGCAATCTGATTTACTTGAAAGTGATTGCAATTTTCTTTATTCTGTTATTTATAAAAGCACAGATGAGTCACACAGTTATGTTATTTACAGAAAAAGTTTGAGAACCACAGCTTTAAGTGTTTCTGTCGGAGTCGCCGTCGCCGCCTATTTTGCACTATTACAATACTTATAGGCAACTAGTTATCATGTCTTCCGCTCCATGAAACGCATGTTAATGCTCAGTAGTACACATATGGTACTTTAATGTATTTGCATTGTAATAAAATGTGATCATTTTCAATGGGCATATATGCAGCTGAAACGGGTAGCCTAGTGCATCCCACATTTTTCAACATAACATTTTAAAACATTATAGTCATTATGGCCTTTATAAAAATGATTGTTTTGGGGGAGGTGGGGTAGTGCACTATAGGCCCCTGAGACGCGGCTAAAGAGTTTGTCCTTAATGGAAAAAAAACATTCCCCTTACATTACTTTTACTTTTATACTTTTAAGTAGTTTTTAAACCAGAATTTTTACACTTTTACTTCAGTAAAAAGCTTGAGTTGATACTTCAACTTTTACAGAAGTATTTTTAAACCCTAGTATCTATACTTCTACTTGAGTAATGAATGTGAATACTTTTGACACCTCTGCACAGAAGTGACGACGGAATCTACCAGAGGAACTTAAGGTAAGTATCTTTGAGTGAAGACTTTGCAGTGTTAGTCATAAATGGTGAGCTGTTCACATATCATCTACCAGAAGGTGGTGCAAAGTGATGGAGAAAAAGAAAACTCAGCAGAGCCTCGTCGGCAGCCTTGAGAGGCTTTATCAGTGATACACTCAAAGAAACTTAAATGTGTGCAATACAATCTTTTTAAGAGCAGGTGGCGATATTCCGGTCTAAATCTACCCTGTTCAATTGTCTACTGAAGACAAATACGCAAAAAAGTTATATATGAAAAAGATGATTCATGTGTCATTCGTCCCACCAGGTGCAAAAGAGCTAACGGGAGCGTTTGGGAGATGTCAATCAGTCTGATCTGAAAAAGGTCTAATCAGCCAAATGATTACAGTCACCGTGGATGTGCAAGGCCTGTTTCTATTATTAAGTTGGACAAAAGTTACAACTAATTGATCTTTATTAGGACAATGCAAAAGTACAAAATACATTAAAGTACTTTATAACTGGAAGATATGTTGCTTGATTAATTTTTCATTTTGAATGTACATCCATCAGTTGCAAAGATCAGTGCTACAACAGGAGCCAGATGCTACACTTGAATTAATCAGCAACCTGCAGTCATTTTCCTTCATGCAACTCCTGAAATAGCTGTAGTCTGTGAAAACAGGAAAAAAGATAGGATTTATTATGAGACAACTACTGCAAGTATTGAATGAATGACTTTTTTAGCAGAACAGCACAGGGAGGGAAAAGCCTGTACTTACGGGATCCAGCTTGAATAGTGATGTGGGCACAGACTGGATTAAATTCAGAACAGGTCTCAACAGGGTCTGAACATCTCCTGGAGGTGCCTGCACAACGACACCTCAAGGCTTCACCTGGAAATAGAAGAGAAAAATAATGTTCAATCATTGTATACAAAATAGTGCTACACTTGCCAAACCACAAAGGATTGTCCTAAAGCTTTCAAACCAGACACACTGGATACATAATATTAATTTACAGTAATCAGCTGCAGATCATTGTGGCTGGTTTTGAGGAGGATTTCATTCTTGTAGTGGAATACACTGCAGGTTTGTTTGTTTCTCGTACATTAACTTACCCTGGCTCACAACCACCAATACCAGAAGAGCAAGAATCACAGTCTTCATGTTTGAACCTGTCTGTACCGTGTACACCGATCTCTGCATGAATAAAACAAGATGGAAAAGTGTTAGAAATCAAATGACATATTTAGAACACTTTCATCATGCACATATGAAAACACTTAAAGATGTCCCACCTTGTTAGTCGTCCTACTGATGTATTGATGCCTCTGATGAGTGCTGTCAGGCTGCGAGTTTCCTTTTTATTTGGACTTGTTGAGCAATCGAGGGAAATTCCAGTGTTTGATCAACAGACTGACTAACTAATCAAGGCCAGGCAGTGATTCTGCAAAACCTCTATGACCTCAGAAGAAAATACAAATATGTTCTATTGTCACATTGTACAGCTAACTAATGATAATGCTAGCTTTACATAGTAATAGCAATTACAGTGTAAACGTATATTCCTGCATGAGAGCACATGTGAGGCACTTTGACAACCAATAAAATCGCTGCATAATGGGCATCAGAAAGAGAGCCAGAAGAAGCCAACTCGCTGCTAAAAGAAAACGTCAAACAGTACGAGTACATAAACTCAAGCAATGTACTTGTTTGTTGTATGTATTTTAATCCAGGAATATATATATATATATTTATATATATATGTATATATACATACACGCACAGTGTGTATTTTAAGTATATTTTAATGTAAGAGTATTTCTGTGGCAGTCACTTTTATGTTAAAGAACCGAATACTTCTTCCACCACTGATTATATTTAACTTATAGAACACTTACGTTGGGTGTTTTTCACCCGAGCGATTGTGGTTTTGTTATTTTCATTGTGTTGCTTTTATCCGAGTTGTGCGAGTCCTTGTGTAGCTTCATGCTGCTCACAGATGCTATTGAAGGTGGGCGTGTCTCTCTGCTCCGATCCCTGTTTTTTCAACAGGCACGTGTTCAGGTGATTTTCCACCGGCGTTAGTGATAGAGGGTGAAAAAATTCCGGGGTAAAAAAAAAAAAAAAATAAAGAGTACTTCAACTTGCCTTGTATTGTTGTATTTTAATGAGAAGTATATTTTATCAGGTACATTATATTAGGTGAAATATAGCTCACGTTAGTGATAGTGTTACTATTTTTAACGCTAGTGTTCTAGGGAAGTATAATTTTACCCTCCATAAAACTACCATTAGAAAATGTTTTAAAAAGGACAAATGTTACAAATGATTGATTTTCATTATGACAATGCAAAAGTACACAATATATGAGAGTACATTATTACTATTACTGGAAGGTATGTTGCTTGATTAATTGTGCATGTACATTCATCAGTTGCAAAGGTCAGTTCTGCAGCAGGTAACAGATGTTCCTTTTCCTTTCAGCTTCTTGCATTCAGCTTTCGACATGCAAGTCTGGCGATAGGTGGAACCTGTGAAAACAGGAAAAAAGACGGGATGTATTATGAGACAACTACTGCAAGTATTTAATGAATGACTCTAAACTGATTTAAAACGATTGATTTCCCTCTGTTTTTTAGCTGAACAGCACACGGAGGGAGCAGCCTGTACTTACCGGTTCCAGTACAACGAGTAATGTGGGCACAGACTGCATTCTTTTGTGAACAGGTATACTCAGGAAGTAAACATCTCACCAAGGTTCCTCCACAATAACACCTCAAGGCTTCACCTGGAAATAACAAAATAATGTTCAACCATTGTATACAAACTACATTTGCCAAACCACAAAGGATTGTCTTAAAGCTTTAACACTTTAAAACCCCACCTATTTGTAGGCCCTTTCCTTGAAAATTGCATACCCAAACTAAAAAGGGTGTATCTTTACAACCACTAGGGACTTTTGAATAATTTTGGTTACAATAAAAGCTGATAGGTGCAGCTACGGGAGCAATTTATGGTTAAGTGTCTTGCTCAAGGACACATCAACATGGTCTAGCGGAGCCGGGGATCGATCCGCCGATCCTCTGATTGAAGGACGACCCTGCTCACCACTGTCGCCACAGTTCAATACATCCAACGCCTCAGGTTTGTTTGTTTCTCGTACATTAACTTACCCTGGCTCACAACCACCAATACCAGAAGAGCAAGAATCACAGTCTTCATGTTTGAACCTGTCTGTACCGTGTACACCGATCTCTGCATGAATAAAACAAAATGAAAAAGTGTTAGAAATCAAATGACATATTTAGTTGGGAGCACCTTTATCATGCGCATATGAGTTAAAGCAAATAAATGCAATAAAGATAGCCCACCTTGTTAGTCGTCCTACTGGAGTATTGATTCCGCCGACGTGTGCTGCCAGGCTGCCAGCTTCCTTTTCATTTGGTCTTGTTGAGCAATTAAGGGATATTCTACTGTGTTATGAACAGAATGACTCATCGAGGCCAGGCAGTGGTTCTGCAGAACAGTATAAAAAAAAACAGATCACAAACAAAAACAATTAGCACAAAGTCTAATTACTGGAATATTTCCAAGAGGTGTGACTAAAAGCTAGTGGACATTCCTGTCATATAAGTGCAGGGCTGGACACAAGAACTAAGGAGCAGTACACAATTATCTTTATTTAAACAGAACCAGAGGTGGAAAAGGTGAGGGATCTGTGATGGCGTCCAATGCGGGCTGGTTACAAACAAACAGATGCTGGGAATCAACGTGGCCGTAGTTCCATGAATGTGAACTTGGGGTAGATATACTGTGGTGCTTGATGAGAGAATGGGTTGCATGTGTGCAGGTTAAATTGATAACAGGAGGGGGAAAGAAAGGCCACACCCAGGCACTCACACACACACAGACAAACAAACAAACAAACAAATAGGACAAATGGGGGACCAAAAAGTAAGTAGACAACAATGTATTGACCCCTTTGATGATGCACTGTACATTTAAACGATCTGATTAAATGTAATTTGTATTAACTGAAATGTATTTCATCGTCTGTGAACATTATCCCCTCTTCCTATATGTTGTGTATCACAGATGGGAGCAGGACATTGAACAATGTGATATCGTGACGTTGTACTGTGACGAGTTTGACAAATGAGTGATAATTTGTAGTGATAATTTTGACATTTGTCTCCAGAAATGCCATTTAATCTCAGCAAGCTCTCTTTCCTGAATTGGACTGCTGGAGTGCGCTCCCAGTTTCTGCTTTCTTTGAGTCCTTTGAGTCCTTTGAGTAATTTTAAAACCAGATTAATGGAAAGATTCAATACAGTGTAGATTTCTCCTAATGACTGCCATGCCAGCATGCAGCAAACTGGATTAGTTTGCTTGTTTCTGCCTGCATTTACTCGATTTAAGTCAGACTGTACTTGTCCCAGTGCAGACATGACCACTAGGGGGAGACAGTCATATATGTAAGACTTCTACAGTAGCTGTTACTCTACTATACAGGTCTTATTGTCTTAATTTAAACAGTGGATTCTTGGTCAAAACTCTGACTTCAGTGCCTTCATCTCGATTACTGTTCTCATTGTAAGTCAGAATACATAAAACCACAGTCTATAGACAGTTTTCCTTTGGCTGTGTAAAGGTCAACCAGTTGACAGTCCGCCCCACTTAGTTGTTGATACCTCTGCAATGTGCTCCCAGGCTGCCAGCTTCCTTTTCATTTGGACTTGTTGAGCAATTAAGGGATATTCTACTGTGTTATGAACAGAATGACTCATCGAGGCCAGGCAGTAATTCTGCAAAACAGTATAAAAAACAGATCACAAATTAGCACAACGTCTAATCACTGGAATATTTCCAAGAGGTGTGACTAAAAGCTAGTGGACATTCCTGTCATATAAGTGCAGGGCTGGACACAAGAACTAAGGAGCAGTACACAATTATCTTTATTTAAACAGAACCAGAGGTGGACAAGGTGAGGGATCTGTGATGGCGTCCAATGCGGGCTGGTTACAAACAAACAGATGCTGGGAATCAACGTGGCCGTAGTTCCATGAATGTGAACTGGGGTAGATATACTGTGGTGCTTGATGAGAGAATGGGTTGCATGTGTGCAGGTTCAATGGCAGCAGGAGGGAGAAGGGAAACACACACACACACACACACACACACACACACACACACACACACACACACACACACACACACACCAGGTACCACAATGATTTCTAGTAAGTGGACTTTATGAAAGTTGTGTTATTGCCAAATCAGAGAAGTGTTTTGCAACAAAAACAAACTTGAATTAAAATGATAATGAGAAATTAAAGCAAAGCGGTGGAAACACTGTCTTTCAAATCAGGATCTATGAAACATTAAAGCCTTCATGTTGAAGGCAGCTTAAAGAAATGTTAAAAAAGGATGATTTCAATTTCACCGTCCTGAGAAACTGAGTTAGTGAGATCCAAAGAATCTTATAGTCACCTTTTTGTAATAAACACAACTACTTTTCTACTTATTCTTCACCTGTGTATCGGTGAATATTGATTTCATGAATAGACCCGAATGTAATTACCCAGTAGATGTGAGTACTTTTCAAGTAAGTAGACAACAACGTTTTGACCCCTTTGATGATGTACTGTACATTTAAACAATCTGATTAAAGGTCATTTGTATGAACTGAAATGTATTTCATGGTTTGTGAACATTATCCCCTCCTCATATTGTGTATCACAGACGGGAGCAGGACATAAAACAATGTGATGTAGTGACGTTTTACTTATTCATGTACCTGATTGGAGTTTGACAAATGAGTGATAATTTGTAGTGATCGTTTTTCTCGACTTACTTCTGACATTTGTCACCAGAACTGTCATTCTTGAGATGAATGGAACGATTCAATACAGTGTAGATTTCTCCTAATGATTGCCATGCCAGCATGCAGCAAACTTTTTACTTGATTTAAGTCAGACTGTACTTGTCCCAGTGCGGACATTACCAGTGTCAGGACTTTATTGTCACCACTAGGGGGAGACAGTCATATATGTAAGACTTCTACAGTAGCTGTTACTCATGCTGTCTACTATACAGTTCTTATTGTCTTAATTTTAAACAGTGGATCCTTGGTAACTCTGAATTTTAGTGCCTTAATCTCAATTACTGTTCTCATTGTAAATCAGAAAACACAGGCTACTATAGACAGTTTTTCCTATGGCTGTGTAAAGGTCAACCAGTTGACAGTCTGCCCCTTAAGTGTTGATACCTCTTATATGTGCTCCCAGGCTGCTAGCTTCCTTTTCATTTAGGCTTGTTGCGCAATTGGTTCAAATCCAATGAACTCTAAAATTGTCATCTGGCTTAAACAGAGAGATTTATCAACAAATATTGAACTCAAAGTCTATTTCTTTCGAAGGAGACAAAAAACTAACTTGAATGGAAATGATCAGATAAACAAAGCTAAATTGTAATGGGAATTGAGAAGTTGAAGCAAAACCATAGAACATTGAGGTGACCATGATGGCACAAAAATAAAACTCCTCATGGTGAAGGGATTTTAATAAATGTTGTAAAATACAGATTGATTTTGCCAGCCGGAGAAACTGAGACAAGGATATCCGAAGCTGAGGAATCTAACAAAGCCCAACAGTCACCCTTTGAAAGAAACAAAAACACTACTACTCTAATTCTACCAGCTACAAAAGAAGTCTCTTTTTCTCTGGAATAAAAGTGTTGAATATATAAATATATATGTAAGAAAGAACACACTTGGTTAGATCTTTGTTGTTTTGAAATACCATTTGAAGAAAATAAATTTGGAAAAAGGCCCAAAGTTTCAACTGACTGATCTTTATTTTAACAATGCCACACAACACAACCAAAGATTTATTATTATTATTATTATTATTTTGGAAGATTCGTTGCATGATACATTTATCAGTTGCACCGATCCCTGTTGCAGCAAGTGCCAAATGAAACCTCTGAACTACTCATCCGCCTGCAGTCATCTGCATTCATGCATCCTTGGATGTAGCTGACATCTGTGAAAACATGGAGAAAGACCGAATGGATTAGAAGACAACTTCTACAAGTTTTCAGTCAAAGTAATGACTCTGAACCGATCCAGCTAATGTAATTTTTCCTTTTAGTTTTTTTGCTGTACAGCACATTAAGGGAGCAGCCTGTACTTACGGGATCCAGCGTGAAGGGTGATGCTGCCACAGACTTGACCTGATCCATAGCAGGTCTCCACAGAGTCTGAACATGGCTTCGATGTGCCTCCACAGTTGCATCTCAAATCCTCTTCAACTTCAAACGCTGATAGGTTCTGCATACGTTCAGCTAAAGACACCATTTAAACTTTAAAAATGTTGACAAAACCTTCAGCTATTATTCTATAATTTCTGATATCTTTTATAGTTTTTTAACTGTCAGCGTTTTCATTTCATGCTTTTTTCCAACCATTTCTGCCTTTAACATGGGTGTGTATTGCGCCGCTTAGAGGGCGTGACGTCACAGCTTGAGTGTAGTTCCCCTGGAGGATTAGTTAGATTTCATTTTTGCTTTTTGCCATCTCCTCCACAATACTAAGTCTTTGGGCATAATTTATACATCAAAACGTAAGAAATCTTGTCTTACTTCGTAAACTTGGGTCGATTTGAATCCAAAAGATTCAGACGTGTTTAAATCAGACGATATGTGAGAGGTGGCCTCTTTCTTCTTCCATTCCCTCCCATGTTAAATCTTCCTCAAAAATGTCTCTCTCCGACGACCGTACCTGATTTAGAAATTGCAACTAGAGACAAATCGTGTAGCCTAGAGACCCACAAACAACCTTGACGCGTTCGCAAGAGTCTTATCTCTCAGAAAATATTATTATTTTGGCGTCTTGCCTTTGAAGTTCTTGAGATATGAAGCTTTTTATGAAAAAAAATGCACTGGAGTCTATGGAGATCATACAACTTAGTCTCTCATTCATGTCACAGGTGTTTTCAGTTTGAACTAATCACCATGCGCGCGCGAACGGCCGCGCGCGTGCACGTGGTAATACGGTCGCGCGCACTGTCGCGTGTGTGAACTCAGTGGAGCTGTTGCTCCCACGTCTATTTAAACTCCAGAAAAATATCAAGGATATCAGTGCGATCGTCTCCTCCTCTCCTCTCTGTTGAATGTACTATAATGGTGATTTGAGCATGTTTTTGCCTCGAAATATGGGGTTTAACAGATGGTTTTGTACACATTCTGCACACACATTGGAGTGTGTGACTTGGAAATATTCATGCAGATATTCAGTCAAAGCATTGTAAAGCCTCCTGTCTGTCTGTCTGTCTGTCTGTCTTCCCTTTCAAAATAAAAGCCCCATGAATTAACTATCATAACATAAAGCTCAAATGAGGATTTTTGGATTAAATACTTAATGCGCAGACTAATACTTTGACTACTGCTGCTAATATTTGGACTATTACTGCTACTCCTGCTACTAATACTACTACTGCTATAACTATTACTCATTACTACTACAGCTATTAATGACTACTGCTACTGCTATTACTATGAATACTACTACTACTACTACTACTTCTACTCATACTATTATTTAAACTACTACTTCTAATACTACTACTACTGTTACTTCAACTACTACTACTTCTACTACTGTTACTTCAACTACTACTACTTCTACTCATACTACTGTTATTTCAACTACTTCTTCTACTACTGTTACTTCAACTACTACTACTTCTACTCATACTACTGTTATTTCAACTACTACTTAAACTACTACTACTACTGTTACTTCAACTACTACTACTCATACTACCGTTATTTCAACTACTACTTAAACTACTACTGTTACTTCAACTACTACTACTCATACTACCGTTATTTCAACTACTACTTCTACTGTAATTTCAAATACTACTACAACTACTACTTCTACTCATACTACTGTTATTTATATTACTACTACTATAACTACTACTTCTGCGACTACAACTACTGCTTTCACTCATGCTACTGTTATTTCTACTACTACAACTACTACATTTAATTTATCTCTTGGATTATTTAGATGTTGCAGTTTTGCTTCCAACTTTTCCATTTAAACATTAAGGATGTTCAGCAGTTCAGTTCAACGCTTTTGGGCTTCAACACTTTTCAGCAGGTAGTTTATCTTTTCAGCTATTTCCAGCTATATTTAGCTATTTTCAGCTAAATTCAGCTATGTTTAGCTATATTTAGCTATTTTCAGCTATATTCCGCTATTTTCAGCTATAATTAGCTATATCTTCAAATATTTAAGCTTTAAGCTTCAGCTTTTTGCATTCCAACGCATTTTCAGCAGGAAATGCAATTTCTAGTTGACTTGTTGAGCAATCTGTTGAGCAATCTTGTTTTTTTTGACAATTCCCTAATTTTTCACCCGATTTTGAGCCTTTTTTCAGGGGTCTCCCCGTGATACCTGTTTATTGTTTTATGAGAAGTTCTATAGGGTAAAATAAAAGAGTACTTCAACTTGCCTTGTATTGTTGTATTTTAATGAGGTATATTTTATCCGGTACATTATAGCGGGTGAAATATACCCGACGTTAGTGATAGTGTTACTATTTTTAACGTTAATGTTCTAGGGAAGTATAATGTTGCCCACCATAAAACTACCATTGGAAAATGTTTTAAAAAGGACAAAAGTTACAAATGATTGATTTTCATTATGACAATGCAAAAGTACACAATATATGAGAGTACATTACTACTATTACTGGAAGATATGTTGCTTGATTAATGTTGCATGTACATTCATCAGTTGCAAAGATCAGTTCTGCAGCAGGTAACATATGTTCCTTTTCCTTTCAGCTTCTTGCATTCAGCTTTCGACATGCAAGTCTGGCGATAGGTGGAATCTGTGAAAACAGGGAAAAAGACGAGCTGTATTATGAGACAACTACTGCAAGTATTTAATGAATGACTCTAAACTGATTTAAAACGATTGATTTCCCTCTGTTTTTTAGCTGAACAGCACACGCAGGGAGCAGCCTGTACTTACCGGTTCCAGTACAACGAGTGATGTGGGCACAGACTGCATTCTTTTGGGAACAGCAGCAAGACTCTGTTTTTTGTATCCTTTTTTAAAGCCGACTGGTGGCTTTCTGTTTTTCTCTGTTCTTACCAGAGATTTTTTTTTCTACTTTTTGATAATTTCGTCTGTCTAGTAAATGGATAATAATAATAATAATAATGCATTTTATTTAGAGGCGCCTTTCAAGGCACCCAAGGTCGCCTTGTCTGTATATTTTTTAACATCCTGGTGGGAGGTAATTCAAATTAAAATAATTCACAAATTTTATATTTGGCAGCAACTCTTAAAGCAACGGTAAAGTGCTTGAATGACACCGTATTCATTCCAATTTACAGAATTTCCTCAGTGCAAAAATATCCCAACATATCCTCCTATCTTGCAACTAAATAGTTGTTCATAGAATACGTGACATATTTATTTTCAGACAATTGATATACATCAAGTAAGGTAAGTGTGATGCCAAAATAAAAGACACTTTAATACATTTCTGTATACTTTATTTTGTCAGTTAGGAGAAATAATTGAAAAAGAACAAAGTTCTTGAATTATTTTTCCCACGAGGCATTTATATTTAGTAAATTAATGACAGTACTTAATATTGAATTGGACCGTCTTTTCATCTAAATATTTATGTATGATTTATGTTTATTTATTCATAGCTATGCTGCGTTAATAGAAATATAGATCTGTGAGAAATAAATGATTTCAAAGCACTAATTTGAGTGCCTTGGTGTGGAAAACAAAAATACATGTCTTAATATCTCATAAAGGATCTTTAAGAAAGCATAAAACATGAACATATTTGATGGAATTTTATTGAAATCATAAATGATGCTGTGTACTTTTTAGTGGAAATTGGATATTAGATAATCATAGTAAATTAACTCACAAATAAAAAAATGTGAGAAAAACATTCAATTTAAAACAATAAACAATCTATACTCAATAATGCACATACCTATGCAAGGTGAAGCATGTGTCTTTTTTGTTCCACATATTAAAACATCCAACGACTCTGAGCTGTCTGCCTTACAAATACAGTGTCTGTGTATCACAATCAACAGGTTGTCATGTAGAATGCTTACACATTATTTTGGAAACCTTTTCCTTAGGAAAAAGAATAAACAACTTTACCATGCAAGGAGGTAACTGGTATTATCAACTGCAAATTGCTCCAAGGGATGTTGGAAAAAGTATACAGTCTACACTGGAACTGTTGTATTGAAAGACACACTTAGTAAATCCAAAATAATGCACAAATGACATGCTTTTGCATAGAAATGGTGTAAATTTGATTGGAGTTTGACAAATATGAGATCCCAGAAATTAAGAGGGGAAATACAGCACACATTGACATTCTCTCTAACACTGTAAATAGTTGCATGTCTATAACTTTTTTTCCCAGTTGTAGTGAAGTCAGCGAGTCTACCCCTGAAACAGTTTAATCTGTGAGGTCCAGACACCACGACTGCTCTGTGCTCTGAGTCTGAACACCAATGCTGGACCTTCTCGATGACACGCTTTCACTGTCCCTGCTCTCCATAGAGCCCCCATTTCCCAGTAGGCACTCCAGACTGGTGTGTTCTACGGCAGATGGGTCGCCCAGTGGAAGATCAGGCTCAAGAGCATCCGATCGCTGTGAGGCTGAATCCAGGGAGGATCCAAGAGGGTGGCCTGGCAATATGGGTGGAGATGCAGACACAGGGTGGATCGAGGGGTCCGAGTCCTCGATTTGGAAGAGGGAGGTGTCCTGGATCAGATTATGGGATGTTGTCGCAGATATCAGATCACACATGTCCTCATGTGAGGCTTGTGATGAGTTAAGATGGGACTCAGAGGGCATGGAGAGATGGGGGTATGATTTGGGTGACGAGTCCAGCAGGCTGTGTGTGGACGTACCTGTGGGGGCACCGGACAAAAGGCAAGAGTATTCATCACTATCACTGGGAGGCTGCAGGCACAAAGTCGGCTGGGATTGGCTGATGGTGGTCGGGCTCGCACTGAGATGTCTGTTGTCAGAGTCTTTATACCCAACATGAGGTCCGAGGCCTGGACTTCCACCCTGGAAGCCTCTGCTGGCGCTAAGAGGAGACGGGCTTGTCCACAGATGTGTCGTCATACTCTCAGAGCTGTGACACAGGCCTAACCTGGGTGCAGAGTTTACAGAGAGGGGCAGGCGGGAGTTGGCAGGTGGACTAGAGGATTGAGGCCAGTGCTGGCTCTCTGTTTGGGTTTCAGTAGCTCCACTGTAGTTCCAAAGGCCAGCAGGTGCAACACTTCGTTGGCTGTGGCCTTCCTGACTCCCAGGATCGTTATTGGGGTGGAAGGTTGGTGCTAAATTGAAGGGCATGCCAGTGTTGGGGACTGTAGACGGGCTGGAACCCATTTGGATGCCATACGGGTATGAAGGGAGGGAGGCTTTGTAGTGTTGCACAGATACGTGGGCCTGAAGGAGATGCATCATGTGGTGTAGGCCCTTGGTGAGGATAGATACTTCCTGGTTTAATGTGCCCATCTGCAAAGACAGTGCACACAGTTTGGTTGTGACGTTAACAGATTTGGATCATATTCTATCTGACTTTGCATATTCCATTATTACACTGAGCATGGTAAAGTCAACAAGTACAGTACAGCTTCAAAGTACACAGAAAACAACAACACAGTTTTGCTCAATTTAGTCCCCAGCACAGTATGACAAATGAATCAGTTTCTATCTTTGAGGTTCGATATTGGATTCCTATCCAGATATAATTGTCTGATGACCTCTATAAAGATGGCTAAACCATTTGAATCCCCTCTTTTATTAAAGGAGTCAAAAGTTGAAAAATAGGGAAGAAAGTACACAGAATACTGGGAACAAGGTAGCAAAACAAGAGGGAAAGGGTGTCAGAGAAGGGCCACAAGTAGATCGAGGTCATTATCAAACTTTATTTTTGTCGAGTCAGCACTCCGCATTGCAGAAGCATCCTGCTGATTTAATTAATATTAACTTCAGAAAGCACCTACATGGGTCCTGTATCTGTATCCTCTCGCTGCACCTGCTTTCGCATTATTTACATACAAATTGCAGGGGCAGAAAGGGAGTCTATTTCTGCTTATGTTCTAGGTCTGCACTGAAGAGGTCAGCGAATTCATTTCTAAACAGGAACAATCTTAAACAGGTTGTATTTTATCATCAAAAGTGAATGAATGCTTCCTGTATTTCATATTCAGTGTCTCCAAAATACTTTACAGACAGATGTGATGATGCAAAGCAAAATTTGGATCTGTGAGGCTACATTGTTTTTGGTTAAGAGGCTGTATTTAGGTTAAGAGGTTGTACCGTACCTTTTGGTTGAGTTGACTGATGCTCTCTCTGACCTCCTCTGTCTCAAGCAGCAGAGTAGCATAAGCCTGTGTGGAGTCTAGAGATATGAGGAAAAAGAAAAAGTAGTTGACGCAGTAGCACACAACTCAGCCACAGAGGGTTTAACTCCAATCCCACCTCAATCTTAACAACCTCTTAATCAACCTCCTTGACCTCAGCGCTGCCTTTGACACCATCAACCACTCCATCCTCCTCTCACGTCTCCAGCAATCCCTTGGCATAACTGGCACTGTCCTCTCCTGGTTCACCTCATATCTCTCAGACCGACATCAATTCATTGCATTAAATAACTATAAATCCTCCACCTCCCCAGTCACCCACGGTGTCCCCCACGGTTCCGTGATTGGTCCCCTCCTTTTCATCATCTACATCCTCCCCCTTGGACAAATCATCCATCATCATGGTCTCAGTTTTCACTGATACGCTGACGACACCCAACTCTACCTCTCTTCCAAGACCATTACCTCTGTCACCCACTCCACTCTCACCACCTGTCTCACTGAAATAAAATCATGGATGCAACAAAACTTTCTCAAACTCAACTCCAACAAATCTGAAATACTCATCATCGGCCCTAACTCCCTCACCCGCTCAGCCCAGACCTTCTCTTTGAACATTGATGGCTCCATCGTCACCCCCTCCACCCAGGTCCGCAACCTCGGCATCATCCTCGACCCCACCCTCTCTTTCCTCCCCCACGCAAACCACATCACCAAAACTGCCTTCTTTCACCTCAGGAACATTGCACGCCTCCGGCCCTCCCTGTCCCCTGCCACCACCGAAATCCTCATCCATGCCCTCATAACATCCAGACTCGATTACTGCAACAGCATCCTCTACGGCTCACCCAACAAAATCCTCAATAAACTTCAATATGTCCAAAACTCTGCCGCCCGACTGCTCACCTCCACCCGCCGTTATGATCACATCACCCCGGTCCTACACAACCTCCACTGGTCAAGTACAGGATAGACTTCAAACTACTACTCATCACCTACAAAGCCTTAAACAACCTGGCCCCTCCCTACCTTTCAGACCTCCTCCCCCTCCACGCTCCAACCTGTTGCCTCAGGTCCGCCGGCACAAACACTCTGAAGAGCATCAGGACCAAGCGCCGGACCTGGGGGGACAGGGCCTTCTCAGCTGCTGCACCCCTCCTCTGGAACGCTCTCCCCATCCACATCCGTCAGGCTCCCACCCCTCCATCATTCAAGCAAGCCCTCAAAACACACCTCTTTCAACTTGCTTTCACCTGCTAAACCCTGCACCCATCCTCCACTATGACCCTCAGCTTCTCCAGTTTTCTTTCCTTTTCTTTCATTGTCACAAAAATATCCTGTTTGTTTGTTTTTGTTTGCTTTCTTTCATTTTTGTTCTGTTCTGTTTGTCTTTGTCCATAATGTAAAGCATCTTTGAGTATCTTGAAAAGCGCTATATAAATTGAAATTATTATTATTATCATTATTAAAATGAAAAACCTTTCTCCAGAGGATGACAAAATACAGATACAGTATGTCTACATATTGCATGTACACATACACACATGCATGCATGTACAGTTGAATAGTATGCAACCTAATACAACAGCAGTGTGAAATACTGCAAAACATTATGCTGTAGAGCTATGATGTTATCTCTACTCTTATGTCTATTATCTAAAGCAGGGGTCTTCAACATTTTCTGACCAAGGACCCCCAAACTGATAGAGAGATGGAGCAGGGACCCCCTACTATATATATATATATATATATATATATATATATATATATATATATATATATATATATATATATATATATATATATATATTGTATATAATTGTGTTTCATTTTAAACTCGGCCTAGTGCCATATATACACATACCTTGTTATTGTGCATTTAATACACAGGTTCATATTTGTAAAAGGTATAAGTAGGGTGGCCGTGCCACTGCCATTTATAAACATACATTGCCAACTGATACCAATGCCAATATCAACATTGTCTGTCAATTGCATTATAATCATGCTTACAAGCCATTCAAATTTACATTTTTTATTTTGTTATTTACTGAAAGATAGCATCTTCTGCCTCCATTTATCCATTCACTACAATGTGTTGGATTCATGCTAATGTGTATTTAAAGACAATTACATTTGTGGATAAAAAATAGTGGAAAAAATATGTAAAAAAATATGAAAAATTGTCTAATCAACCAAAAATGTTACGACACCCCTTGCAGTACCTTCATGAACCCCCTAGGGGTCGCGGGCCACCTGCTGAAGACCTCTGATCTAAAGAAATGGTTTACACAAGCTTTGTAGAAAGTGTGTTGACTACTGTTGTTGCTGCAGTATGTTAAGCTTGTGAAGACTTAAAAGATAAGCAATATGACAGTATACAGACCACAGCAGCAATTATGTGGAATCAATGAGGCAAAAACTAAAAAGAACATAATGCAGGACAATCCTCTGGGAGGCGCTGTATGATGGCAAGAACAACTCAAACCAAATCAGGAGGTTCATCCTACACCACAGCTTTTAAAAACACTTTTAGTGATTAGAGAGCTGTACTCTGCATTGATTAGTGTGTAATGTTGTGCATCTTGTTGCAAAAGCACTCATTAAACTAAAGTAAATGAGTTGGACTTTAACTGAACTGAAGGTGATATTCATCCCAGAATGATAGCTATCGTCAGTATTAAGCTCAGGTTAGATGATCTGTACACTGCTTTGACCTCTGTTGTCCTTTAACATGTTCTCTGACTCTTTGGACACCCGGCTGTCATTTCATTCCTCTGCGCTCTCATATTTCCCCCAGAAGGAGTCAGGGCAACATTGTTGTATCCACTGTTTGAACTCTTGGGCTTACCTCCAGCCATCTGGCACCCAGGTGACCCTCGCAGCTGGAGGTGGTTTGACTTACCTTGGGTGCTGCCTCCTGTGCTGGCTTTGGGCCTGCTGTGCTCCACGTTGAAGTGGAACGCGTGTCCATTGTCTTCGATGCCGTCTACAACCCTGGCAGGGAGGGGCGAAGAGAAGGGAAGCCGGAGTTAATGTAACAGTAGAGCTTTTTCAATTATCATTGGAGCCAGCAGACGACCAAGGAATGTGGCATGAGAGCTGCTGCTGGCAGAGGACCATGTGGGTTTGAACATGAGGAGAAGAGCCCAGTCTGGAGGGGCGGACACCTGAGCTCTCTGAACCAGCACTTACCCATATCTAGGACTTACTGGATGACTTAGGGATACATTATGAATACAGATGGTTGGGGCAGGAGGATAAGGTGCCCTGGTAATGACATACAGTGACATCTGTTGAAATAAGCAATGCAAATACACTGCATTTACATTAAGTGGATGATGCCGGTTCCTGTGACATGACTTTAGGTGCCATAGGCATCAAGGTCCATGGTCTGGTGGTGCTGTTATTCATGAGGTAAACCACTGTTAAATAGTTTTTAAGGGGACACACATTTTGGATTCTTGAAAATGAATGAATTTCAGCCTCTGGAAGGAAACCCCAGTGTTTAAGAAGGAATGACACTAGCATGTTGCGACTCACAATGAAAGATTATATGATGATAACCAATCAAAATAAACCTATTTATATAAAATCCCTATCACACTGTAATGCAATCTAATACAATTGTTTGAATACATTCTGCCTTTGTGGATCTTATAATTTGCTGTTGACACTGTGCCATGTGTTAGATCTACTTGAAGTGTTGTTGTGTTGAACTGCATTAGAACGTTATTTGAAATATAATGAATACATTATATATAATGAAATGCAATTTAGCACAGACTCAAACAGTTTAATCAAACTTAATCAGGAAATAAAGACATTTTAGTTAATTGACATTTAACACTTATGGCATTTTTTATATATTACATATATATTGCATTACATTATATTGCTGTTTCTATTTTTTTCTATTTTGGTCAACCAGCGACCAACATGTAAAAAAGCATTTTCATTTAGACTTTGATACATTTTTGTTTGTTTTCTACTTATGTTTTGAAAACTGATATTGATGTACTGGTAATAGCTTTCAGGCTACCTGGGACTAAGATCTGGGGGTCCAACGCAGGTGACAGTTGGGATTAGCAGCTTCAAAGGCTTTTTCTCGACCCGCGACTCCCCCTGGGCTGAAGTTGAGGCCGTGGTGGCTTTAGGGGAACTGTGCTCTTTCTTCGACAGTGGCTGAGGGGATGAGCTCTGCCCGTGGATGCCACGGCTGAGGTTTGGTGAACGGCAGCGGCGCAGGGCGTTGAATTGCCGCAACTCATCCCCCAGGAGGTTCCCCAGGGAGGTACGCCGAACAGGGCTGCTGAAGTTGGGGAGCAAGAGGTTGCGACGGGAGCGGGTAGCTGGAGAGAGGTGGAAGGAGTCGTCGGGGTCATCCCCCTTAGTTTCCACAATAGAGGGGAGCCTGGCTTCCTGCATAACAGCAAATACAACATGCATCATTATTAAGTGTACCCTTCTAATGTGAGCTGTCACTACCAAGGGATGCAGAGGCCCTAAAACTGCATGGTTTGTCGTCGTGTTTGAGGATATGAAAACAGATTTTGAAATACTGGAGTAATAATTGCATGAATGCTGAAATACTTAAAGATATTGGAATCATGTCAGGAAACTTGACCAATTTAAAATGCCACTCACAATACACAAATCATTCCATGGGTAATCCTGCACATAATAAGCCTTGTAATCATGAAAGCTGCTGATAAAGAGCCATTATCGTGTTATTTAGATTTTAATGAGATGCAGCTGATGATATTTTAATCACATTATTCTAATCTGATACAGATCTATTACACTCCAGTCATGGCTAACTGTGTGCTTCACAGTATAAACAACAATAACCTTTTAATGGCAGATAAAGGGAGCACTGTAAACAGTATTTTAATATTAGAAAAATAAGGCGGGGCGATAAGCATAATGAGAAAAGTAGCTCACAAGGTTTGCCATTAGGAGAGCTACTGACCCAGTTAGCGAGCTAACTCCAGGGACTCAACTGATCCCTCTTTCCCAATTGAGTCTCAACCTGCAGGGGAAGTCCTTGCACAAACCATCCCACTAGCAATACAGTCCTGTATGTCAGACACGCCAGTCAAACCTGACACAAATGCACCTTTGACGATTCAAAAACAGGCTTTTTTTAACTTAAAAGTTTAGGAGACTGTCTGGTGGAAAAAGGAATATTAACACCCCGAAAAGAAGAAGTACATTTCATTTGAACTCACGTGGGGAAGCCTGGGTGACCTTGAAAACCTGCTGAGGCCCTGCAGTCACAAAAAGAAAGCAACAAAGATTACAAAAGACACAGCCTCAGGCAAAACATATTAATGTATTCAACTTTATATCCTCTTTATCAAACCTTCAAACATTTAACGTAACCCTTGTAATGACACATTAGGAATTTAAAGTTGCCCTGTGGAGTTTTCTCATCAGCAAAACAAAGTTGAAATTCCATGCATTCTGTGTATCCTTGCCTTCTAACAAAAGTGTATTTCCTTCCTCAAAACAGTTGCAAAGCTGATCTTTAATTACTCCAGCATTGGCGCATTGCAGCACATCTTGCCGTGTTACCACCACCTGTTGATCCATGGAATAAAGTGTGACATCATCGGCAGCTCCTAGTGCAAGTAGAGGTCAAAAACTCCACAGGGAATATTTTATACATGTTGGTGATGTCTTTGCATTTACTGTGTTCAATTACAATGTGTTATCTACTGTTTTATCCACTGGAACCCTTTTGGAACTATCTCAATGACCTTGGCCAGTGATGAAGCCATTGCTACACAAGTCGAATCTCGCATAACCGATCCTTTCTCTTCAATCGATTGCAGAGGGATTTCGGTGAAAGTTTGTCTTACACCGTTGCGAGCAATTTAGCATAATCACCAGCTGGATGGCAAATGAAACTGTGTTAGTGTGAAGTCTTCCCTCATGTGTGAAAAGTGTGCTTCTGACAACATGGCTTAATGTGACAACACAAGCCACAGTCTATCGCTCTACCAGCATAGTGCAAGTAATGCTCTTTGATGCATGAAGGCAATTCACTGAGGAAACACATTACATTTAATCCTTCAATGAAGCACAATACTGAGTTTAAAAATCATCTCCACTAAAAGGCGGTTAAAGCAAAAACATAACTCTAGTTGTGAGACGTTGCATCTCTTTTCGGGCAAGGGTGATATGTGAAAGGCATGTGAATCCATTCAAGGCAGGAAGAATTCCCCTCATAACGAAGACGAACCCTGGGGCAATATGCAGTGATTAATTAGCCAGACAGGATTATTGGGGCCAAATTACATTAATTGAACATAGTGATGCCACAAGTGTCCCACATATGAAAATTGGTTTGCGGGGGATTCATTCAGGGACTTCTTCCTGTCACTCACAAGAGGGCTATCTTGTTTTTGCTCATGCAAAGAACAGACCTACTTAAATTCATCCTGATATATCTCAGAGTGAGACGGGGATATGATATATTGCACTGAAGGGATGTACTTGAAATGACACCGTCACCTGGGACAATTGTTGTGACATTTGCTTTTGTCATCTCCTCTGTGTACTCCTTCAGCCCACTCCTGGTTGGTATTTTTATCCCATCCAACATGTAATAACATGTTTCTAGCTTTTTTAAACTCCTTTCTCTCCCACGACTGGTTATCAGTGGCTGGCTTTATCATCTTTGTTAAACTGTTGTTGTCATATGAGGCTCCAGCGGAGGTTGCGTCCCTATAACTTCTGACCGGCCACCTTGTTCTTCACACTCCATGACTTCTGACTACTTAACTCCCCCTGTGGCGACATGGTCATTAAAGTGGGACTCAGTGCTGGTTCCCTGGTGGTGTATTGACCTTCCCACTCTGCCCAGCAAAGCACAGTTATCCCATATCTCTCTAAATCCACCTCCCTTAAGACATAAGCCATGCTCCTCGATCTTCAATCATTCCATACCAAATCATTCAACCTGACCTTTTTGCTTGGGCAAAACAAACAGAAGCTGCGAGCACACTGTTGACTTATCATTCATTACCTTTTACTAACTGGGTATGTCAGGTATAGAGCAGGTGTACAGTGTTTTAAAAAAAGGTATTTTTTCATTGGAAACAGCTGCCTGCTGTGCCCAAAAACAACACCATGAGAGTCTCCTACAAAATGACATTCATGTACGACTAAACTGCATTTGTACTTATGCTTCAGAGGAAAGATATTTTCGTACGATCGCAGTTGTAACATATGATTAACATTGTAAATATGAACAAATGTTAATGAAGACATGGCTTGAAATAAATTCACTAGTTACGTTATTTAAATTATGGACATATGATTAGAAACCTATTTGTGACAGGTCATAAACAAACGTAATTCGGGAGAATATGTTTCCATCGAAATGTTATTGAGAATAAACAGGGAAGTAATTTTGTAGAAGACCAGTAAGTTTTGGCTAGACAGCAAAACATTGAGCTGAAACTGACAATAAAGCTCTGTAAAGGTAGATGCAGATCCAGTGATAATTCTCTATAGCTTGTTCAATATGAACGACACTTTTCACATTGTCATTTGATACATTGTCATAATAAAATATGAATAGCTGCTTTGAAAGCATAAACAACTTTTTTTGCTCAGTACAAATCGCTGAAAAAATGTCACACTCTCCATCAAAACCTATTGAAAATAATTGAATTGATATCACATCAGTAAAAGCTATTTAATTATAGAGCTGACAAAAAAAATCCTCAAACAAAATAATTTCCATCTGGTAGTCTGGGTTTTTTCCTTTTTTGACAAGATAAAGTAGTCCCTCTTGGAAACCTTACAGTAATAGGCATTCCTACAATCTGTTTCTTTGGCAGTATTTCACGATGACTAATTGCTGTACAGTCAGAATACAATTCTCAAGTATCTCTCGAGTGTAACAATTCCCAGCTCAAACCACCCACCGTGAGGACGTGGAAGAGACGAGTCCTACTGTGTGTGTGTGTGTGTGTGTGTGTGTGTGTGTGTGTGTGTGTGTGTGTGTGTGTGTGTGTGCGCGCGTCAGGAGTTATGGAACCTGGCAGCTCGACCAGCTAGCTGAGCACTCCTTCATCCTAGGGATCGACGGAGCCCCGGCTTTGTGCATAAACTCTGAGCAGATGGCCTGAGACAGTTAGAGAGCTAGTGCTTGTGATCAGCCACGCCACAGAGAAGGCTGCTTGAATCTTGAATCATAACTGAAGACTGTAAGAAGTCTAATGTACATAATTACAATACTTTACATTTCATTTAGCTGAGCAAACATACGCTAATGGCCTCTATATACACAACATTCTTTGTCTTGTGATAACCTTTATCCAATAATGAGCTTTTCTGTAGTACATACATATGTTTGGTGCCAAATGGTATCTATGATGTCTCTTTATAGGATGAAACCCCTAAAAAATAATAATCATCTTTTTGAAACCCTCATCAATGGCTAAAAAAGGACAAAAGGACGTCCATAATGAACATGGCCAGCACAGATGTCCTGTTCTTCATATTCCAAACTATGTTTTATTTCTTTTTATTAAATGAATGAGCTAATGAGCAAGAAAAACCTTCAAACAATGGGAGCCAAAGAGGAATGCTTGAAGCAAGTACAAAATGCTTGAGATTGACAATAAGGATGACATTGGAAAAGTTTTTGGGGAACTTTGTCAGTTTTGTCAGTCACACATCAAAGACATCTTGGCATTAATTTGTTTAATTGTACGGTTAAACAAAATGCTGTGCAAACACAGCCATTGAACTTTGTCACACTGTTTCTGTAATTAATGGAACTATTACATTTCTGGGTTTCAAGATGCATCTTTACGCAGATTATATAACAATGCCTGAAAACATGTGCTACATGTGTAACATCAACAGGTGCATTTTTTCCACGGATGGAGGACGGTCTTAAATAACTGTTAGGGGTAACAGGCAGCACTGAGAGGAGGCCAGTGTCTGGCTGTAATGTCATCCGGCTTTGCTTTCGGGTGGCACCAGGGAAGCGATACGGCGGCCTGACAGTGGCACCAACGCATTGTAATTGGTGTGACAATCAAGCCACCAACAGCCCTTTGGTCGTTGTGGTAGACCAAGTGTCAAGGAGAGTGACAAAGGTCCCTTAGTGGGGAGGGACAAATGCGTTGTCTGGTATATTGTTGCTCTATTCTATCAGACTAATGTGTGTCTCTGTGTGTGTGTGTGTGTGTGTGTGTGTGTGTGTGTGTGTGTGTGTGAGAGGGGGAGGGGGGAGGGGGGGGGGGGGGGGATGCAATACAACTAGATGAATTTCTGAATTCTCTAGGCTTCAAAAACATTTTGAGAGTTATAAATTAGAGATTGAATTTGAAAAGACAAAGAAAAAGGGAACCCAATGACACATTTCTGTTTGGGAGTGATTATTCGGTACCTCGTCCTGGCTGCCCTCACGCAGGTTGTAGGTTAGGTTGTTGTGGATGTCAGAGGTGAACACACTGGCGTACTCAGGGTAGAGTTCCAGCACCTCTCTCAGACCGCGCACATTGATATACTGGAGGTCACAGTAGGTCAGCGCCTTCACATCAGCATTGGTTTTGATCACCTGGTCGGTTCCAGGCAGGTCAGACCCAATCAGGTCCCCTTTTCCTAAAAATCAAAACAAATATTCACTGTCTTGCTCCACTACATAATCAACTGAAACAGGATGCAACAACAGTCCACGCCACAATACAAACCTAATATTGCCAGCACCATGCTGTCTTTCAGCACCTCCAGAGACCCGGAGCAGACAAAGTAGTTGGCATGCAGCGCGTCACCCTGACGGATGAGGTACTCCCCAGGGACACAGAAGGAGGTTTTTATATGAAGAGAGAGCGAGCGCAGGCAGCCACGACTGGCCCCCTTAAAGACCGGCAGCTGGAGGATGTCCTTATTCAGATGCATGGCGATGTCGGCCCGCAGCTCATCAGGGAAGTCGTGCAGGAGCTGAGGATGTGTGACAGATGTAATAAGGTGTGACACTCAATGGTATTTAGGGAATGGACTGTGTTGACACCAGTTACCCTCCTCTTTTGAATTTCAATAGGATGTGAATTGTTGGTGTACAGGCAGCCGTGGGACGTGAAAGATCACGAACAATTACAGCTGCAAAGGGTTGTGAATGGATTGTAGAACAGATGCAGTGCACAAATCCCATCTAAAAAATGACCCAGAAGTTTCCTGAGGGCAGACAGCAGCTTGTACAAAAGTATTACATGACAACAACAATGAAAAGGACTCCTACCTCATTGGCATCTATGCCATTGTTGACAGACCATGTGGTCTGGAAGTACTCCAGCATGCGCTGTTTGATCTGCTGGGGCAGACGATGGACACGGATGAAGTCCTTCAGGTCCGTCATGCGTGTGTGGTAAAGAGAGCGCCGTGAGTACATCCGCTGAATGATGGCCGTCACGTTACCGAACACCAGGGCGTGCATCAGCGCTGCGGGACAGAAGGAAACAAAAAGCACAAAAAAAATGTACATTTTAATATTAAGGCTGAATAGATCTATTGGTACATAAAACACGTACAATCTGACATTTTATTCCAAAGGCGGTTTCTTTTGGCCTTTTACAAATCTAATTAATGGGTTGAATCACATCTAATCTGAATTCACTTTTTAATTTAACTTTGACTTTTCACTCCTTTCAAACACTTTTCCTGCTTTAAATTCAAAATCACATTTTATATTGATCGCTACCTAATAATCTACCCTTGTTCCTGGTTATTTGCTTATTAATCCACACAAGAGGCAGAGTAATTTACAGCTTTGTGTATATCACTGTTTGCAAAATACTTGCCACACAATAATTATCTTCTGGATTGTTGAACCAATAATTGCCACCTCAGCTAAAATAATCGGTTTATTGGTATATACATATACAAGCTGTGTTGTAACAGCTATTCAAACCATCAAACCCACTTCCTGCTGAATCTCTAGTCTCTAGACGCCAGGGGGGGAATGTACCCTGGTGTCAGACATACCGCCGATGAGCATGGTGCAGATGGAGAATATCTTCTCAGCATCGGTGTTGGCACAGACGTTGCCAAAGCCCACACTGGTCAGGCTGCTGAGGGTAAAGTAAAGGGCAGCGATGTAGGAGCTGCGCACTGTCGGGCCGCCCACCGTGCTGTTGATGTAGGGTGTCTCCAGACGTTTGCCCAGCTCATGAAGCCACCCTTGAATGAGAAGGTAGAGCGTGCACAAACAATGTTCAAAGGTTATGGTTCATGTTATTATCATGTCTGAGCTTCTTCTGTCTGCTCTGAGACAGGTGGTAGTGGCAGAATGGAACTGCAATACCTGGACAGAAGTGCATGTTTGGGTCTGTGTGTGTCTGACAGAGATTTCCAGCGGTTTCAGGAGGCTGGCATGTCGGTGCGTGTTGCTATTTATGGTTGTTTAAAGAAAACATACGGCTGTTAAACTGTAAGATTAAACTATGCTCTTTGATCTGACGCAGGCAATTGTGTAAAAAAAATAATCCTCAAATCATTTATAGACTAGAAAAGATTTAAAAGTCAGTTTGTGATATAGGCTTTTCTTTAGTCTCCATGTTGAATCATTTAGAAACAGTGGCACAAACAACACATTACTGTGCTGCTTCCTACCAGTCATCTTTTTTTACCATCTTTTGATCTGGTTTCAGACAGTCCTCATTCGAGCCCCAGAGTATGGTGTTCGCCACCATTTCACCACTGAGCAGAGCCAGACACCCCAATAGGTGAACAATGACTATTTATAGCTACATGAGACACACAATTGTCTACCGAAGGCCCAGTGGGGACAATTAATAATATCATTTTCTCACTATTGCTGGATGGAAAACCAAATCTGACCTTCAAACTTTAATAGCTAGGATTTAGGATTTAATAACTTTAACAGGTTTCTCTTAGCAAGGCCTCAATCAGACTCACCAATGTCATAGGTCGCATTGGTCTCTATCTCTTTACGTCCAATCATGTACCAGATGCAGGCCATCCAGTGTGCCAGCAGGGCAAACACAGACATAAGCAAGGTCAGCACCATGGCGCTGTACTGCGAATAGCGATCCAGCTTCTGAAGCAGACGAAGGAGGCGTAGCAGGCGTACCGTTTTCAGCAGGTGGACAAGGGAGGTCTGAAGAGGAGAAGCAAGTATGGGTGGGCATAGTGACAGAGAAAAGGAGAGAGAAAGTGAATCCCTTGGGTTTGTGTTGTATCTGGAAACGCACTGTGACTGTACATACAGCTGAATATCACAGCTTGAACAAGCGGCAACTTGTTTTGATCAAACAAATGTTCTTATCTTTTGTAAAATTCACTATTCAGGGAGGACTAGACACACAGGCAGGCGAACGGCAACAATAGAAGCCTTGTGGAATGCAAGGTAGTGCATTTCAGAAACTGAGTTTGTTCATTAGTTATAAGTAATCCAATTGCTGCATGTCAACAGTCCCAGTGACAAAGAACGACATTCTATTGTCCAGTTGCACTCACCACTGTGATGTTGAAGGCGTACAGCAGGTCAAAGGGCAGGGCAGCCACCAGGTCCACAAAGAACCAGGTGGTGGCATAATGAATGCAAATGGAGCGCGCCTCGTACTCCACCTGCCCTGACTGGCTCACATAGGTGGTGCGGAAGTTTAAGATAATGTCTGCAAATACAAAGTTTGAAGGTAATATTTCCCTCCCCCACCGTGACGCATTGTCATATTCATTCAAATGGAAAAGGTCACACATGTCTGTGTTTTGGACTGATAAAATAATGAACACATTGCATACAGAGAGGAGAGGTTCACTTGTATGTGATATATACTTTAGACCACACCATGATGTTTGTCATTCACAATTTTGAAAGTGTAGAATGGGTTGTGTAACAATTTAAAGTAATTGTTTTAATGCATCAATATGAATCAGCAGGTTGGCAAGACAAATCATCTTCATCTTTGTGTCAGAATGTGGCAAGCACACATAACAAGCAGGCCTCTGGGTGTACAGTATGGTTTCATGTAAAAATCTAAAACATATATGTTATCCAAGCTGTTGATATGTCCGGATCTGTTGGCTCATCACTCAATACAAATCTCAGTTATGAAAAGCTAAAAGGTAGAATGATAATGATGATTTTGGAACCTGTTCAATATATCATATTCCCTGAATGTGTTTGGCTGGCATGCCTTATTGTATAGTGATATACTGTTTGAGGCAGTTTCTACTTTTTTTTAACCTGCAATCTATCAATTATATTCAAAGTCAAATTACAGTCAAATTACAATTAAAAAAGCTTTCTCCCTAGAATGGTTGGTGGCCTCCCTCTTCTTGCTTAGTTGAGGGACTCAGACATGAAGTCTAAATCAAACCACTGTTCATCTACACCCTAAGTGGCCACCTCAATTCTTCCCTTGGGTGCTTTCCTTTGGAGGTTGCCTGAAACTGGGTGTGCTTTCACGGGAAAAAAAGATATCTCTTGTTGCTCCTTTGCCATAGGTGGCAAGAAAATTAATGTTTGTTAAATGAAAATCTTGTGTCGTCACATACAATTTTTTAAAGGACTAAATATGGTTAAGATTATGAAAGTTCAGCACGATTTGATTTGACTAAACGCGATGCTCAAAATAAGTGGAAAGAATTGGCAAAACCATAATTGTGTCACTAGTGATTAGTTGAGCCGCAGCACGAGAACTTCAGAGCCAAATCAGGGAGCCAATGTCTCCTGTTTAACACTCACCTATAATAAAGAGCATTTCCACCACAATGTCGCTGACAATGGTGGAGCGCGCAGCTGTGACGGTGTCATCATACGGCGTGAAGCTGACGTTGTAGGGCACCGTGACGGCCACGTAGAAGGTGGCCAGCAGGATGAGCCAGTCCCACAGAGCTTTAGAGATGCTGTAGTGGAGCAGAATAAAGCGCGACTTCTGCACTGCTGCCACCTTGTACTCCGGTATTGAAGGCTTCATGCCCTGTAAGAGAAGTGTAGAAGTTCAAACATATCTTGATGAGAATACATACCCTATCATATATATACATACATACATACATGTGTATACAGTATACACACACTCACACACAAACAGCCACTTGAAATTCAAGCTGACATTGATAAATAAAATACAAAACACCCAAGCACATCAGAGAAACTGCATAATTGAATAACTTGATAACCAGATGGTCATGAGGTGGAGTGCTGTGAAAATAAATGGTAATCAGATGGACATTGCTGTGCCAAGATTTTGCAGAAACAGACAATATAAATGTCAACACCCTGACCGGTGATGATTCAGTACGGTATGCAACTCAAGTGAAACAGATATGGTAATGCTGCTGGTTATCTATTCATGACAGCCTCCTTATAGACAGTGATAAAACCGTTAAATGGTCATGCAGTAATAACACAAAAATCACAAACATTGGACTGTGGTCAGTGAAGGGGAAACAATTGCCAACAATGACGCCTGATAATCTCATACATGACTTTGCCTCGGCTTGACTTCATCCCTCCAAATGCCATAAATGCTTTAAGTATTAGGTGGTACGGTACAATGGCCATCATCTGCTTTTATTTTTGAAACTCCTGCGTTTTCATTCCACTCATTACATTTTTGATTGAGAAAATCCAATTGCAGAAAGCATGAATTGTTATTGCTGATGAGGTGGGGGAATCCATTCGGCACATAATGAGAGTGCAGTTCTCCAAATGGGGCCATGCACTTGGCACTTAATAGCCTTAACCATTTAGGAGACAGGAGGAGAAGCTATTACCACTGACAGCGGTGAGAGGGATACAGAAAGACACACGGGAAGTAATTCACCCAAGAACAATGCGGCCACTTCACGAACAGGTGTGGTTGAGCAAAAATGGAGCCTCGATAGATAGTCAGTCCCGACTGACTATTTGAAAGTAATTGGGTGACAATGGACAGCCTTTTAAAATAAGAAAAATACTAAAGAACAATGACACACTCTCCTGTATAAAGAAAGGAAAGGAAAGAGCATCAAATTGTAATGCAAAAATGTTCAAATTGTTTGAAGGGGTACAACCTTCAGAACTGTATTAATGATGGCTGCTTGACACTGGATAATTTCTGGTCAAAACATACGTTATTCATCATAATATCAAATATCAAAAGTCAATTGTAACCACAATGGGAAATCTAGAGAGACCATGCTGACTGACTGTGGCCACTGTAATGATAGTTCAAGCAATGTCAGCAAAAGCTGGACTGTTTTTTTGTATTTGCCTTACAGTGCACCGCCTGACCTTTGGCACTTGAGGCAGTCAGCCGAGCACATCCCAATGATTAAAAAATAAAAGCCCAACACTTCGAGAGCACATGCGTGTTTCACAGCTACAGCTGGTCTTTGCACTTCATTAACTCACACTGTAGCTCAGAGCTTACTGTTCCAACTACATCTCCCAGTATGCTTTGGGCTTCAGCACTGATACAAGCCCGTCCTTGATGGGGGAAAAGATACACACATGGCTTACCATGTGACTCAAGAACTCCCTCAAGCACATAATCTATTCTAGACTATTGCAGAGGATCCACAGCCTTCAATATGTACCCCAACATTTTTTAAACAATGCAACGGGAGTACAACACAATAAAAACTGTAAAATGAGCCCGCAAGTAAGGAAATACTAGTCAACACTCAACAATTGACTCTGCTTTGTTATTATATGATTATGTGTTCACTACACATACTACACTTTGCAATACAATCTTTAGTTTCAACAACCAGTTTTCTCCTTCAATAAATTGCGTTACAGCAAGAAACTAAAGACAAGAAATTGCTGAGGGTGAGGGTACAGGGCATGGACACAAACTATGGGCTCTGTATTTTACAGTCAGCCAAAGAAGTATTTGAATCATAGCTTAAAAATGCCTCCAGATTCATAGCTCTTTGACAAGTGTATTAAAGTGCAAAGAGGCAATAGTGGTCCTCCGCTGGGAAGTGCTTAAAATCAAGTCTGAACTACTAGTCAGTGTGCTCGTGGTTACAGTGAATGATACACTCATGGGCTGTGGGCATCAAAACTGGCAGAACGGAGAAAACAACTTCTCAGTGTTTGTGTTTGGCAAAAGGCCTTCAGGCAAAGAAACACTCGAGCTGAACATGTTTCTGGAGAGGCAACGTAGTGTGTGGTAGACCATTTAAAAAGGATGCAACCTCTGCAGTTGGAAAATAAGGTACACAGAGTACAATGGAAATGTGAAACGAGTGAAATCAGTTAATGGATTTCCATTTGTAATTATTGATGCTTTAAGCAGGTTGTGCCTTGATCTAAAGATCTGTGCATGTGTCTATGTCTTTTCCAGCCAAAGGATAGCTCCACTTTTTCTTCCTTGCCTGCAGGCTGAAGGGCTAAATGTAGATCTAGTCAGACGAGCTGACTGGTGTGTGGAGGCAGAGGAAGACATTGTTAGCTAACTGCCAGAGAGACAGACAGACAGAAACAGACAGAGGGACAAAGCCAGAGAAAGATGGAGGGGGAGACAGACAGAGAAGAATGAAAACAGAATGGGAGAAATATAGTCAGAGTCAGAGTGGGAGGATGGCAGTGGTGGAAGAAGTAGTTTGACCCATTACTTAACTTAAAGTAGCACAACCACAATGTAAAAATACTCTATTACAAGTTAAAGTCCTGAATTTAACATCTCAGTTGTATAATCAGTAAAAAAAAATACCCAAGTATCAAAGGTAAAAGTATTCATTATGACTTATTATTACTGATGCATCATTGCGTAAACAGTAATGTAGTAGCTGGTTATTGAGGAGCTAATATGAACTTCTTTATATATCGTTGGGTCATTTCATTTTTATATTTTATTAACTCATAATGGATTTTATAAATGCAATTAAGGACAGCATCTCCCTCTGGGTTGTAAGCTATTAACTTTCAGAAAATGTAAGTCCTGGAGTTAAATACAAGAAGGCTACTTTAATATTCCACTAATATGAAACATTAAGTATTGAAGGTCCAGGTCGGAGGGTCACACTTTGTGAGCTGCAGGAAAAAAAGTGGAAGCGTGACAGATCATTCAAAAACAGTAGAAAATTGGGCACCACAGAGTGACAGATATACAGGGAACGACTGCAGGACACAGAGAGATGACGTCAAAAGGAGATGAGATTCGTGATGGAGTGAGAGAGGGAGAGAGAGAGAGAGAGAGAGTGAGGGGGAGAGAGAGAGAGAGAGAGCTGGTCTAACACACAGAACAGGGGGAGCTGAGGACACTGGAAAGGACACAGAAACAAACTTAACATGCACGCTCTCCAGCATTATTTTATTTTTTTTATGACAACTGACAGTTAGGTAAACTAACTAACTGCCGGTAAACTCAATAGTTGTCTCTGTTACTGCATGTAATGTCCGCAATAATCTAGATTCTAGACATACTCAAGCGGTTCAAATGTAAACATTTCATTTTCTCGTATGTTCCAGATTTGCTTAAGATCTCTATTGTTTAACACTACTATGATGATGATTTAAGTATAAAACAATATGTTTTGGGTGTCCCTGCCTTCCAACATTTACTTCACTATTGTTATTTTACTGCTTAGCAGTAATTTCACACAGAATTTATATTGTGTTATATGAGGAGGTGATTTTATGAAAGGTAACCTTCTGAGAAGTGCATGAAGAAACAGTCCAGTGAAATTGTGTCTAATATGTGCCTAAACATGGGTAAATTGTCTGTTTTAGGATAGTTGACTGTACAGCCATATCATGAAACATCTAGTGAATATTAGTTCCTAATCAATACTCACTGATATGTATGATGCAACATGAACTGCACAGATATATAAATTTAAGAAATGACTCGAGGGAAAGCCCATGCACACAAACCAGCAAACACTAACATGTTTCATCTCATTCTCATGCAAACTGCAGCTCATCTGTTTAATACTGGTGGCAGGTCTGCAAGGCAAGGTGTTCCGAAGTCACTTAATCACAAAACACTGTCAAATGAGCCGTCAAAGATCCAGAAAAACACAACAATAACTTGCAGAAATATATCTGATTTATACTCTAACCGGTCAACGTTTTTTGTCTGCATCCAAAAATGCAGGTTGCCTTCATGTGTGATATGAACCTCATCACATGCTTGTTCTGAATGTCTGCTTATTGTTTACAGTTGCAGATATGATATTATCAGTCCCAAAGGTTAAGTTTAAGGTTAAGGTAAGTCCGACCTTTTTCGTTTATTTTTCTCACTGAACTCAAAAGTTAAAAAAGGTTGTTCAAATTAAAACACAGAAGCTTGATAATGCTGTGTCTACCTCCTACTTTGCAGCAGGAGGTCCGGCGAACAGAGGAGAGGTGTAGCACCTTGATTCCCATGAAGACGGCAGCAGAGCTTTTGTTTCAGGTCAAGTTCATCTATCCAGGAGCTCAATGGGATCTTTTTAAATTGCTGGTTTTGTTTGACCATCAATCAAAACCTCCAAGTTCTTCATGTTACAATGAGATAAAACTGAGGAGAAGCAGCCAATCCTCACACGTATGAGGATGTTGTTTGACATTGCTTAATTCATTATGAATTAATCAATGTTTTGTCAGTCGACTAACCAATTTATCGACGGACAGCAATAGTAATTTAAATATCTACAGTATAAAGTAAATGGCATGTCCTATTATTTATTTACGAATGTAAATGTATTAAATTAGAAACTCCATATTATCTTGTTCTCTCTTTTTAGTAGATCTATATATATCTGCCGTTGGCAAACACGTTTGACCGGTCACTGGAAAATTTATAGTGTGTTCGAATGATAAGAGTCAGAAAGCCAGATTGTATGTTAGATTCATGCGTTTGCAGGTTTTAGCAATAAGTGTACCAGAGAAGGGAAGCTCAAAATGTGGTGTCAAGTAGGGGGCATACCATTACCATGACCATTAAAAGTTAAAGTGCTTTAGAGTTGAGACACCTAAAAGGGTGAATAAATCTCTTTACATATACACAACAGCCTTTTTTTTCATTTTCAAATGTTAATAATAACCACTTGAGTCACACATGTCTCACAGGTTTTCAACCTTTTTTTCCCCCCAACATTTTAATTTCCCCCTGAAATGTTCTGAATTGCTTTTAGCCCCCTGGGATGAAACGCCACATTGTGAAAGACAGGTTTGAGTACAGACCCAGTTGGTAACTGAGCCTCTGCAGGGAGGAAGCGGGATTATCTTAAAATGGTGCTACGCTAGAAAAACTGCTCCTGTTTGCTATTTGAGAGCAAAACAGGGGCTCGTTCTCATTTGTCTGGAGTGTAGAATGCCTTTGTTCTGTAGAAATAAGACAAGTGGCGAAACTGACCATACTTAGGGTGTATATCACCACAACAACGTACCTGAACACACACACTTGAAAGACCAATAGCACCGGCAAAATGACACACTTATCTGAAATGGGTTGAGATCTATATGAGCCTAGATGAGTTGTGTATATATATATGATAATGTATAGCAGCATTAGACACAGCAGTCTCACCAGAACCTACTGTAAGGGTGAACGTAATTTAAGGGAACACGCTTGTGATATAATAACCTACAATACAAGAATCCTACTGGCTTGTACTGTTGGCATGTCCACATAGTCCTAAAAAAAAGTGATGATGACGCATCCAGCTTCGCCTATGAGCAACACCTCACCGTCAGTGACAACCATATTGTGCCTCCCAGCACACTGACCTTGCTATTTGTCCATTTAAAGCCACCAAACAACAGCTTCCATGTAAATAAATGCAACAGAAGGAAGAATAAAATCCTTTAGTATAGACGTAAAGTAGTGATCCCGATTCATTTTCCAGATATAAGCCACACTCTGGGAATCTGGGTCAAGACTTCCCTTGTCTTTCTAAAAACTCATCTCAAGTTCAAGATTGAGGATGCTGCATGTCTGAATAACTCTTGTTTATTTTCCTCAAGGCTATTCCAGGGTGCACGTAAGAAATACCATCATAAACAAACAGAAAGTATGTGAAAGTGGTAAAAGTACTCACGCCACTCAGGTTGACTTCTCTTTTGCCTCCCCGTGAGAACTGGCTGGTCAGCTGGTACAACATGGTGCGTCCACGCTTCCTGGCCTCGACGAAGTGGGAGCTGCTCTTCCGCCGGCGCCTCTTGTCCTCTGAACCTGTTGCACATGTCAATTAGATCACAAGGAAGACAAAGAACACCTGAGGAGAATGATGTGTAATTTAATGAATATATTATTATATTGTTTCCTGTAAGACACAAAAACACAACCACTGATATGTACTTGATTGCATTATACCACAAATGATTTCCCCTGGCATACTGCTTGATATTTTCAATGGACTGTGTCCAGGTTCCACTTGAGGACGCACCACTGCCCAAATCAAACTCCCCATTGGAAACACATTGTCTGAACAAATGCCAGCCTCAACAGAAACTGCAGGGCAGCATGCCGACAGTGATGAACAGGAGTGCGTGGAGAAAATAAAAGCTGGAGGCTGGGAGGATGACCTGCTCGTAAATCATGCTCAAATTAAGCGAATAAAGGCAGTATTTTTGGAAGCAGGCCTTGTAACCTACCCTCCTTCTTGCTGTTGTGGTGGCCCCTTCCATAGGTGTCAGTGATGTCCTTGAATGAGAAGAGGAAAAGAACCATTTCACCCTTCTCGTTCTTTATAGGCACGATGTCTAGCAAACACCAGAAGGCCACACCTGGAACAAAAAACAGAAGTCTTCATTTGGGGATTGAATGAAAATTTTCCAGCAAGCACATCCAGTGTACATGTGATGCATCTCCTTAATGTGATTCCCCGTGTCATGTCAGCTCTCACCATGTCTGAGCCGTTGATACTTGTCAAGTATGGCATAGCCTTTCTAAAAATACACCTCCAATTAGATATGGACCATGTTCGGGAGGATTGGGCACAAGGAGAAAGTCTGAGGGTTGGTTATAACAAGTCGGCAGGGAAGGAGCATCTTGGATCTCTACGACCTGTATGCTCATTAGGAACTCTGAAACTGTGCACTGCCAAACAGATGTTTCACATCTATCATAGTGTCCCTAGTGTGTGTGTGTGTGTGTGTGTGTGTGTGTGTGTGTGTGTGTGTGTGTGTGTGTGTGTGTGTGTGTGTGTGTGTATAGAAAAGGATAGAAGACAGAAACAGTGTAGATGCTGGTGTTTCAGCACAAAGCTGTGGGTGTAAATGCACAACACGAGAAGCTATTTATGTATTTTGTGCTAGCAAGCAGAAGGCGCCAGTGGTGGAATGTAACTAAGTATATTTACTATAAGTACTGCACTTTTTTTTAGGTGTTTTTACTTTACTCAAGTCTTATCTTTTCAAGGCATTTTCTACTTCTGACTGACTTTAACAGAATAATTCTGGTTTTAAAGGAATTCATGAGTAATAATAATCAATTATATCATCTATAATATACAATAGTATTCACAGGAGTCATATTTTTTTATTGAATATTAATACTTGAAGAAGTGTTTATGATTATACTTACATACATTTCAATTCAGGAATAAAACTTGTGACGAAGTATTTTTTCGATCTGAATACTTCCTCTGGAGGTGTGTGAGTGAGTATGTGTGAAAGTGTGTGGATGTATGTGTATGTGTGTGTGTGTGTCTCCTAAATTCCTTTAGTGTCTGATTTGATCATACAACTCCTGCTAATACTTTATAAGTAATATCTGCAACTTAGACTGTAGCATTAAAATGGAATTGCTTCTCTTTCATTTTCAGTCCTTGTTGTCTTTTCTTTTCTATCGTTGTTGTTTCTGAATTGACGTTATATTATGTTTGGGGCATATTCAAAATGATCGTGTCCTTCCCCTCATTAGTCTCACTGGCACTGCCTTGCTGTTTCTCACTTACTGAAATATGTATTCAAGACTAGCTTTACGAGTGTTTATCCAGCACATAAATTCACTTCAAGCACCTTTTGCACTCACATTGAACGGATCAGCAAGAAGAACTGACTGCAAATTTTCACTCGATTCGATGGTTTTCTATTAATAAGACAGAACACTTACTCTGTGCAAAGAGAAAGTATTGCACTGCTGACCTGCTGTATTCAAGATCACTCTGGGGATTCATAATTCAACCTAAATGTTCAGCTCTCATCTAAAAATGACTATGCTCTTCATGATGTTGAGAACCCAAAAAAATCCCACAATTTACCGAACAGATTTTCACAGCCTGATCAAACCAGAACAGGATTCAGGAAAACAACTTGTTATTTCCCCAGTTAATAGAAAAGTTTGATCAACTGAACACAGTATGACAGGTTAATTGCCAGATAACCCTTTAACGTCTCAATGACAGTTATGGAGACACATTGAGGCTCTCCCCTTCTGATCATCTTTGCCATGCACCCACCATTCTTCTTGTAGAAGTGGACCTCGGCCTGGTACTCCTCTCGACCCTCCAGAGCCTTCTCCATCTGATGGGCCACATGCTCGCTGGTGTCGGCCCCGTACAGGAAGCGGCAGCTGCAGTTCTTCTGCATCACCTCAGTTCTCGTGAAGCCCGTCAGTTCGCAGAAGCCGTCTGAGCAGTAGACGATGGGGTAGCCGCGGTGGCCCTGGGCGTTACCCAACAGGAAGTTACTGTCTGTGAGGAGGACATGGGAAGGTTTTAGAGTGAATGGAGCATCATGGAGGCAGAAAAAAAGATGGATGAGATTAAGTTCTAGGCTTACGTGATCATTTGTATTTTTAACAAATTAGTTATAGTGTCATGTTTCAGTCTGACATTTGGTGCAAAGTTGTTCATTGCATGAGAATCAAAGTCTGTTTAGCTATTGAACTGATTTCAAAGTTTTGCAGGTTAACTTCAACACTAGTTTACAAGTTCAAAGTAAACATGAATCAGACTTTGGTGTGGACTCAATTAATGTGGATGGTTGAAGAAAATTGCTCCTGGGCTGCAAGATATTAAAACAGCCGACAGGAGTTTAAAGAGAGCACGAAGGTCAGTGATGTAGAGATGGAAATGAAGTGCTAAATAAAAAACTAGATTGCATAGTAGAGAGAAGCATAAGTTGGTAAATAAGTGACTCATGGATGCATTTAAAGAAATGTATTTTTTAATAAATCATGTATTTGGATGTTGATATTGCAGAAGAGATAATCAGACACAGACAACACGCCATGTTCCACCACTTTCATGCCAGAACATTTCATTCCTAGATCTTAGTCTGGTCAAATGGTTGTGTGTTTTATTTTCTTATTTGTTATTAATACATCTAAAAGTAACTCCACCACCTCTCCACTCCACCCACATGTTATGAAGCGATTATGAGTGTAACGTTATATTAAATATCTGTGATTTTAAAATGTGAAATAAATTGCATTAAATTAACTTTGGATGCATGTAAAAACGAATATATAGATAAATACAAAAACTGCATATTTTAAGCTAAATTACATCATGTTTATTTTACAGTTTATAAAAATGGTTTCATATTAAATCTTTATTCGAGCCATGGGATGGATTGAACCTCATTTTAAAATCCAATAAAACGTTGGAATATTGTCAACGTCCCTTGCTCCTACATGTAGGCTCCCTCAGCTGCTTGACACACTCGTTCATCTCAAGGTACTGGCATTAAATGGAAAAATGCAATAACAAAAATCCACCAGATCCACACAACTAAATGTTTCATTAAATTGTTGAAATATTAAGTCTGGTGTGCAGGATTTTACATCACGTGGATCACATGATGTGGATATTGCACTCCACTTGAGCTGTTTATTCAGCACCAAAGTATATTAGCTTTGCCCCGTCATTTCTTCTTGTCTTGCTTTCAGCACCATGGACAGTTCTACAGCAGCAACAGGCTTATGCCCTTTTCTTATTCTTATTCTTCTCTATTCTGGCATCTCATTAACTTCCGGCTGAAGTACATTTGTTCCGCACACCTATATATATATATATATATATATATATATATATATATATATATATATATATATATATATATATTAATCCTTGTGATAGGTATAGTTAATAAATTACTCTTTCCCTCTGTTGCTAGACGCATGTGACCTTAATAATCTTGCTGCAGAGAGGCTTCTTTGTTAGACTAGATGCCAAAGCTACCAGTGGAAGGAGCTTTGAAATACAATACATTTTACGACAAAATCCACAACAGCCTACTCTGTGCTACAAAAAAACATCAACAATAATTGAGGGGCTTCCATTTAATCACTTTTTCTGTATTTGATTAATGGAACCTAACATCAGCTATTACCAGGCGTCATTTTTATTTTTTAATTGTCAGTTTGGTCCAGTTTGCAGTTTGCACATTATTACTTGTAGCAACAGTTTCTGAACATTTCAGACATACAGTATATCCATTACTTTTAGGTAACAATTTCAACATGTATTCTCAGAAGTAGCTGCAGGGTTACTTGTTATTGTGACAATAAATGTGTTAATTTTATCATCGCTGATCTTTATCCCTATTTGTATGTGTGAATGTAATATATGATGTTTCTTTCAAATTCCATGTAGCCTCTACTGCATTAGAGTAGCTCATGCAGTACAGGCACGGCATATGTACGGATATTTGTTTGCTAATTAGGCATCAAACTTCGCTTCACAGTAACTGACTTTTTTCTGCTGCTTAACTGAAAACATAACACTTCAGATTTTCTGAATGCCGAGCTGAGAGGCAGCGCACATGCAGTGTGAATTCTCCTGATTCCACAGAGAGTGAGCCTAAGAAGGAGGAGTATTAAGCAGCTGCTACAGCGCTTTCCACAATCTCACACTTTAATTGGCCAGACTGAGCAGAAAGCAGTCCATAGGGGATGTCTTTTCTGAGCGGTGACAACCTTTCTGGGTGTGCAGTGAGCAGCAGCTAAACTGTCACTGTGGAATTATAGAAAGAGACAGGCATTAGTCGGATCCATCAACAGACAGAGGAGGGTTTATGCCAATGCTATGCCTTGACATTTGCAGTTCCCCAGACTTTAAAATGGAGAAACTGAAATATTTCTGCTCCACACATCTACTGCAGATCTTTGTGTTCATTGGTGTCATGATTTTTTTTTACCACATACTGATTATTTGCATATAAACTTTGAAGACAAACTGCTCTGGTATACTGTCTCTGCCTTTTTAAATAATAAACAAAAAGAAATCGCATTAGAAACAATGGCTGAACACAAAGTGTTAGTCTACCCTGTTGAAAAAGAAGAAAAAAAACATGCCCTCTTTTTCATGTTCTATATATTTTTAACACCCCAACTCAGTGAGCCAGGAAGTCAGAGAGCATCCGCATTCATCTCTGGATTATGTAATGTTTACTTAAGAATAGGTACATCTCTGCTCAGCATCCCTAAATCGGTCCTTCAAGTAGGTCAAGGGCAGGTGTAGTCGTAAATCACTTTGTAAGGGTGTATTAAAACCAACGAGCCACAATTGGGAGAATAACTTTTACACTGCGTTTGGAGGAATGCAAACTGCTGCTTCACAACGTGGATTAGATCAGCCATTGAAGTTATTTTCATGAATCAGAGTTGGGAAATTCAATGGTTTCCTCAAATGATAACAATCAGGTTGGGAACATTTTTAGTTGGAGTAAAGCACATTCAAAACAATAGTTTAGCATTTATTTACTGACAAAAGTTAGACTAGAAGATCTGTACCACTGTCATGTTTGCATGGCAAAAAGCTACAACCAGCAGATACTTTGTCTTGTTTAATTATCTGTACGTATGAGTAAAGTAGAACTATTCCTTTAAGATATTGATGATTTATGATCATTTTATATCCTGAAAATCCTCTGATGTGATCTTATGAAAATAATTAAAAAAACTAAATGCTTTCACTTTAGCTTCAACAAACACATACTTATTTCTTCTCTGGTAACTTTGCAAGCAAGCAGTCCAGTGCCCACATGGACCCCACTTGATAAACCGCTTCTGTGAGTGTGTGTGTGAGAGATTGTGACATAGCCTCAATTCTTAGGCCATAATCCTCTCAGGGATGTTGCTTTGAGTGGCTGCTCCGCTGTGCCAGCTTCCTTAATTACACATCTGTGCTGACTTGCTACAACTGTAATCTGACATGATGATGCTACATGCTACTACTGACAGAAAGCAGCCTGCATCATGTCCTTCTATTTGAGACAGATGAAGCCCATGAGGCCTGGCCACTGACTCACCAGCTAATTACCGCCCAGCAGTATGTAATTACTTGTTGGGGCAGATGGGTTAGAGTGCAAAGAGCGGTAGTCTTGCAGGGGAAGAGGTCACTGTAATGAGGAAATCATCAATCATTTGATATATATATATTGGAATCAGTGATGAAATAGACAATTTTTCAACAACATCAGGACCAAATAATGCTTGTTTGACAGAAGGATTTGTGGTATTGTGGTGGGAATCATTAAAAAAGCCAAACGGACTGCATTTATGTTGTGGCTTTATTCTGAGAATGGTGCAAAGTGCTCTACAAATCCTCACACCCACTCACACCTACATTCACACACCAGTGGAGGCGGAGCTCTCACGAAAGGTGCAGACCTGCACATCAGGAGCAAATTTAGATTTCAGTGTCTTACTCAAAAACATGCATTCAGGAGGAGCCAGGTACCAAAGCACCAACTCTGCTATGACTGAATGATCTCTATTGTTTCATTTAAAGACTTTTACAATGTCAAATCAATACCTAAATTAAACATAGCACCTGTAAACCTAAATACAACGAAGCAGCAAAGGATGAACCACACAAGTAATTCAGCTATCCACTGGCTTCTGTCTGCCGTGTTCTGGCCTTTCCAGCTGCCTATGAAGACCCGTTCATCACCTGGCTAACAATGAGCTCCATAAGGTTCAATCTGACAGTCCTCCCCGTTTCCTCTTTGGTTCCTCGGTCGCCTTTTAACAGAAAAGTGTTTAGAGGGAAAATAAACCCCGTTCTTATCTCTGGCTGCAGCTGCCCTGTGGTTACGCTGTCCCACAGGGCGAGCGCTGCTGTCAATGTGAAAACGCCGCCGGGGAGGTCGTGTAAAGGAGCTGGGGGAGATGGGGACGGGTGTAAAGGACAGGCATGTATGCCGTAACACTCAAACACACAACACAGACAGCACACTGGTGGTAAACATAGTTCAAGGTCAAAGTTTTTCCCAACAAACATCAGAGGTGCTGCTCTGTAACGTGGCCCTCACCTCAGACATCAGAGAATGACCATACAGGGATCAATATTCAATCACAAACATACGGATACATCATATAGAGTCAGCCTGTAGTTCAGAAACTAAGCCCTGAGCCCCTTAAACACACATGCACACAAATCCTCGGGGAACAGGAACGCTGACATTGCCATGAGCCAAGTACTGTGTTGTGCAAAGGTTAGTGACTTAACCTGATCTGACATTTGGCTTATAGTGAGGGGGAGTCTATATGGTGTACATGTGCTTCGTCCAGTATCTGTTCAATTAAAAATCAATTCAGAATTGCTTTCAGTTCTGTAAAGGTCATTCCTAAGGTTGAGCACAGTCCAATCAACATTTGTGAGCATGAACAATTTTCACTCAGAGACACAGACTGAAGAAATTACACTGAAACCCCTTGATGGCATGACAATGTGGAATGTAAGCTGCACAACAGAGATCGTCTGAGAGGTTTTTTTTTTAAATCAAAATGCTCTATTATTTCCCCCAGAGAGTAGTTACGCTTTGCATAAAGGCAGAGGGCGGTCTTGTTTTGTGTAAGGGAAACAATTATGGTAAGGTCATGTAAAATAGAGAAATACAACAGGATAATGATTTTACATAAATAATACTACCCTGATATAAATTCTACTTACTGTAGATAGTCGACCAGACAATGACAATGTTGGCGGCTCTCTTTTGTTTTGCTGAAATAACATTTGTTTAACTAATGTGAAATAGTGAGACAGCCTTCCTGTTTTATATATGTTAAGGATGCATACAGCTTGTTATGTATTAGGGCACACAAAAAAATAATTATGTTTGTTTAAGTTGTATTCTGGATGGGGATTCGCTTACAGACTAGTTTTGATGTCACACATCCTGCTCATACGTACACACATGAACCTCACGGAGAAACGTCCCCACCTTCAACAGATGAATGTGAAAACAGTCTTTGAGGGTCAAATACATCATTCACTGAAGGTCAGAAACAAGAAGCAGAGCACATTCTTTTGAAGGGGACTTCAACAAACACTAAGTTTTAGCACTGCATAGAGCCAAATTGTTTTCAAGGCAAAGTGGAGAACCACCTTTAGCCACAGCGGGTTGAGGGCAGTGACACTGAAACGAGATCGCAGCTGCACGACACACAATGCCACTTGTTTGAAGATGCGCCTTTTCCTAAACAAGAGACCAGCTGGATTCTAGAAGTCCTTGATTGGAAAGCAAGTTCAAGTGTTTTGTCTTTAGCGGACCATCTTTTTCTCAAAGACCAAAGTGTTCAAGCATCATCAATGTCAAGTGGCGGGACCCTGTCGCCCCGGCAACAGGAAGGAAGCTATTCTGGGCCGTGGGCACTCTGCCACTCTTCTGGGAGCCAGGAGATATATCGGCTTGAAAGTGGCAAGAACTGGCATGTAGTTGCAAGGAGGCGTGTCCTGCTGCTACCAACATCTCGGCCATTATTTGGTTGTTTATCAACAAGCATGCAGGAGAAAGAATAAACACTTTGCTACACTGAAGTAAAGCACATATGTGAATGTTGAAATTACTAAATGCTTGTCGGTGGGAAACTGTGACGTCATATAGCGCTGGCTATAGGCTCAGCTGTCCAGAGCTACAGCAGTGCTGCGGGACTGAGGGCTGAATTACCACAACATGTGAGAGAGAAAGGGTCCTGTGACACTTCAGCGCTCTAAGTGTTTCTAGACATCGCTATCAAGAAGGGATACGCATAACAAAAGAGTAGAAAATGGCATGTCAGGAAGGCTTTTCACTGATGAATAGTTTCTGCTGTTTGTTGACTTTACACATTAGAAAATACATTGAGCCCGAAAGGGAAGTGTGTTGTTCCCCTTTCACTGGTTCAACCAGAGAGCAGCCCTGTGGAGTCAGCAGGGTGTCCGTGTTTATCTCACAGACCCTTCAGCAGGTCAGATGCAACATGGGGACCAGATCCTCCAGCTGCACTGTGTGCACGTACCTCTCGATTCAATGTGTTTGCATCTTTTTATTTCACAAGCCTCTTCGTTTGTAAACCAGGGCCAGTTTTCCTGATTGGCAACGTGTGTTTTAAGCTCTTGAAAGCTCATTTAACACCTCATTAGAATGCCTCACCCACAAGTCAAAGCTGTAATTGCATACGCTACACATCAATTACACTGCAATGTCTCTCATTTCACTGCGTTTACTTCCCCGAGCCGAGTTGAGAGCCAGCTCGGAGAATAACTGCGAGCCAGCGGTTCGTTCAGGCAGCTCCGACTAGCAGAGAGCGGGTAGGCTGAATCGACAAGCGAACACAACACAGACATCCCCTTGGTATTTGTTTACAACAAGCCACAACTTCCCCTGAGGCGGCAAGAGGTAAAAAACACAAGAGACACAAGTCAAGCAGAAATGGCGCTGCTGCCTACTAGCTGCAGTGGTTAGTTTGGAACTAACTGTGTGAAACAAATGTGAAGTGACAGGATTTTTGAAGGTCAATTTTCTGCTTGTGTCTTATTATAAAAGTGAAAAACAAACTTTTCTCTACATCCCACTGCCCCCTGCCAGCAGATGTGGATTTGGTCAGGTAGTCAGATACAGAGCACCACAGACTGACCTGAGAACAGGTGTATCTCGCTGATGTTCAAATTCAAAATTATTTATTTTCTCGTTGAGAAAACACTAAGCAAGCTTATTTCCTGTGACGACAGCCATGCTGCATAAATACATTTTAATGATTTCATTTTTACTTGTTCTTTTAAAGTATTTTTTCCCTCATTAAATAGGATAGAGTTTAGGGGTGAGAGGAAATGAGGGGAACAAACTAGTCGGAGTCAAACCAGGCCATGCAGTTACATGGACAGCAATATAAACCACTAAGCCACCTGGGCACCCACAAATGTCTTCAATTTGAAAGAACAGTAAGTTGTGAGCAAAACTACAAGTACCAAAACAACTCAGATGGTTCCATTGTACTTACGGGTGCCATCGAAACGTGTAGCGATGGTGTCCAGAAAGGTGTTCTGTGGGGCCAGGAGGCCCTTCATCACTGGCATCTTGACCCAGATGTGGGACGGCCAACAGCTGGCTGAGGTCACACCATCCCAGAGACACGACAGGTGGCTTCCAGGAGCTCTCAGCTGGTGCAGGTGACTTTGAGGGTGGCAGTCCAGTGCCGGCAGGGACACACATTTACAGTCAAAGCTGCCCCCCTTCTCCAAGCGATGCCTCTCCCGAAGACAATAGTGCAGTCGGGGAAGACTAAATTAGCTCACTCCAACAACGCAGAGGTTCAGGTGGGGGCAGCCTAGATAAGTAGAAGTGAAAAGTAGCAATGACCAGCAGCTGCTCAGTCAGCAAGGTAAGATCAAGTCCAGGTGACGCTGAGATCCAAAGAGCTTCAGATCAGTCCGCCCAGCTGTTGCTCGTCTGCACCTTTCAGCCGGAGGGCTCATTACAGCAGCAACGTGGAGCAAGTCCACCGCTTCTTCCATCTATAGGAGGACCCAGAGTCTGAAAGACAAAAATTGACAGTGCATGTGTCTGCACCTTGCCTCCCTCCGCTCAGAGCTCTGTTAAGATGCTGTGCCAGAGTAGTTGCATCTTCTCGAGGTTTCTCTCTCTCTCTCTTTCTTTCTTTCTTTCTCTCTCTCTCTCTCTCTATCTCTTTCTCTCTCTTTCTCTCTCGCTCCTGCTCCCATCCACTCCTGCGATGCCCCAGCCAATGAGATGCTGGCATCCTCTGTGGGGACCAGTTTTCATCAGTGGTGGGGGTATAGGGAGAGCGAGAGTGAGAGAGAGAGAGAGAGAGAGAGAGAGAGAGAGAGAGAGAGAGAGAGAGAGAGAGCAAAGGTGGAGGATGGAGGGAGTGAAGGAGGAAAGGAGGAGAAAGGATGCTTTTGGCGCAGCTGACAGCACCATTACACCCCATAGTGCTACTACTGGCACATGGCTTTTGTGTGCAAGTCTGCAAATAAAGGAAAGATGGATTACCTGCATGTCGGTCCATGCCGGCCATTGTATTCAGTTGGACTGTGTGCCATTGTGCGGTTCTGTCATGTCGACTCTAGGGATATTGTTTGTCTGTCTGTGTGTGTGTGTGTGTGTGTGTGTGTGTGCGTAAGAAACATTCAGACTTTTTTTCTCACATATTTACTTTGCTATGTGAAGGCATGAGGACTGTAGTCCTAAAAATACCATTCCTAGAGTAGTGTTGTTTTAAACTTGACTCTGCTGGATGGTGCTAGTCATCATTTCCCTCACAGCCTCAACAGTATATTCATGAGAGAATTACGGCTCTGGGATAAAAGCCGCTAAGAGCGGATTAAAAGGATAAGCCTGGAGATGTTTGTCGTGAGGACTTGGTGATAAACACCAAAGGAAAGTTGCGACTTAACTCACTTTGACCCAACAAACAACTCAGCTTAGGAAATACCTATAGTGTAGACACAGGAACACTTGTTTATTGTATTGTGTTCATTTTGTCAACAGCAGATATTACAGTAATCAGGGGAAATATTATGCTACTCTTAATTCAATTAATGTCATCAAATATTATCATTTTAAAGTAACTTGAGAAACCTGATAATTAGGGGCTGTTCTTTGAGGAGATAACATGTCATATTCCTTCCAGTTTAGATGCAATGCATTAAGATCATTTATTTCCACAGAAGATTTTAGCAAATAAGTGGGAGACTGAATTTATTCTGTTCATTTTTAAGTGAACAATAGGAGGTTTTCAGTCAGAGGAAGGGTCTGGGTTTAACTGAATTATGAGGTGGAATTGTTAGTTTTTTGTCACTGTGATTTATGTGGAGTACGAGGACGAATCCAACAACTGTGTTCAGGTTGTATATATTGTTCCAGGAGCTTAAAGCCCCATCAACGACAATATATCATTTTGAAGCTTTATTTAGACCTTTCAGCGCCCTCAATTTAAAATGAACACGACAGTCAAGACTAATTGTTTTTGTGTTTTTAACATTCCTGTAATATCAGAGGTTTGAAACTTTTTTGTTTTTCTATGATTTTCTAAAATCAAAAATATATCTCCTAGATTCTAGGAGATATATTGTGAGGACTAGATTATTTATTTTGTACACCATGCAGCAAGTGTTGCTTTATGCAAATTGGGAGTTGAGTACACAAACATGGATGAGAAAAGTTTCTTGTGGGGGCGTCAATAATCTGGGGAAAGTTGAGCAGATTCAGCAGCTGTGTGGGCGCTTCTTCAACCAGAAATGAAGTTTGTAATCTTCAGGGGGGGGGGAGTTTGGTTTTGATCCGTTTTGGCAGTCCCGGCAGCAACTGAGATGAGAATGAACAGGTCAAGGAAGAGGTGAAGGATAACAGCCATTGTACTGTGTGCATGTAGTTATTTGTTTTGAAAAAAGCAGTGAGAACAACATGTGCACGTGTCGAGTCTGATCCATTCGGTCTCTGAGTGATAGAGAAGACAATTTTCTGAGCTCAACATTGATATGATGTTATTCCAAAAATGGTGGAGAGAAAAGATGATTTAAAGAAAAAAAAAAAGCACAATTAAACCCATCCAGCTGGCAGCACAAAGGAGCTGCATTTAGAGAAAAGGGGGGAAAACACAACCAGTGAAAGTAAAAGACCGGCTCTCAGACTGTACGAAAGTAATTTCCCCTCTCGGATCCTATTCAAGCCCTGGCAGCTCCTCGCTGCTATATTTTTAATGACCTCTCTTCTTGTAGTTCATCCATCTCTGCTTGTCGTTAATAAAGAGGCTAATCCATTAAACATTCTCACTATCTACTAATACGACAGTGACGCACAGACGGCCAGGTGAAATATGATCCTAACTACATTTCCCAAAGTTCCTAGCTCTGTTGGTATTTTCCCAGATTGTATTTTGGGAGGTGCTTTTAAAAGGGTTGAATCAAAACTCACCGCTTTAAACTTCAATGAAAATCTGCAGCTGTAATCCCGATTGGAACTGTAAAATAAATAAGCTCTGCAGTCGGCGTCATTCACTCAACATGCAACATCTCCACTTTCAATCAAACATATCCTCCATCCCTCAGCAAACCCATTGAGAAAACAGGCCTGTCATTCTCAAATCTCGGCTATTTACATTGAATTAACTTGTGACTGAGCAGATGTGCTCAGAAGCTTTGTGCGTAAATCCTCGAGGCATGTGAGGAAGACAGACACACACCATTCCACTGAACACCAATCAGAGAAAGACGACAGTCTGTCACAAATAAACAAATACATGGCGAGATGATGGATACAAAAATAAATATTTACCTCCCACGCTGTCATTATATTATACCCTGGAACCCCACTAGGCACAATCAAATTGTTTTCTCAAAATAACAAAAGCAGAAAGTCATGGGTTTGAAAGATTTTGTTGAACCAAACGTTCCACGATTATTACATTCACATTTTTTCAACAAAGTGTGTTATTCTTCCCCTGCGGTTAAAACATCAACTAAGTAGTGTTTTTGTGCTGATTAATAAAAACAAGATATTACATGCTAACTATTGAGCTTTAGGGCGACTGGGATGAGACAGACTTTCTCATCTTCAGGTAACTAACATTACTGTTTAACTCTAAATATCTTCTGAGAGAAAAACAACATCTCAGCCTCTGTTCCCTCGAGTCTCCATCTCATGAAATGGCCTATTTGACTCCTGTTTGGTCCTGATCACACTGTGAAGCCAAAATAATGCGAGAGTAGTGATAAATCTCTGCTGAAATGGGACAAAACTAAAAATATTAGCCCATTTTGTGAGAAGGGAGACCTGCAGCAGAGAAGCGGGTCATGCAACAACAACACAAGAGTTAAGAGGGTCATCTCTGATGTGGGCTTGTTTAGTATTCTGCTCATATCATTTTCATAAAATTGAATAATAATGCTGGAGACAATATTATAAGTCTCTATTCTCTTTGATCTGCCAGTAAAATAAAAATACCTTTTTGCTACATTTAAACTACAGATATCACGTATAGCCTGTGATTTTATGTATTCTGACTTACAATGAGAACAGTAATCGAGATGAAGGCACTAAAAACCAACAATCCACTGTTTAAATGAAGACAATAAGACCTGTATAGTAGACAGCATGAGTAACATCTACTGTAGACGTCTTACATATATGACTGTCTCCCCCTAGTGGTAATGTCTGCACTAGGACAAGTACAGTCCGACTTAAATCGAGTAAATGCAGACAGAAACTAGCAAGCTAATCCCGTTTGCTGCATGCTGGCATGGGAATCATTAGGAGAAATCTACACTGTATTGAATCTTCCCATTAATCTGTTTTTTAAAATGACTTACGGGACTCAAAGAAAGCAGATATATATGGTCTATAAATAAGAAGGTTTACTGCAAAATGTTTTTTTCTGTTGCATTTTACAACAGAGATTTTACAAGCTTTTAGTAAGGAGAACACTACACACTATTTTGATTTCCTTCACCTGCCATCAAAACCATTCAAATAAATGATCAAACACACCAGTAATGACCAATCAAATAATAAAATATGGCACAATGGTCATTTTATGCCAGACAAGGTCTTCAAACATTTCACAAACCAAAACTACGGTAACAGTTTAATAAAACACTTTAATAAAATGATAAATGTGGTCAAGAAAATAGATCCATCAAATGAGCATTTCTCAAACATGAAGTTATGTTGTGTTTCAGAGTTCCAAAAGGCATGATAAATCAACTCATTCATGAGCAGCAGATTGAAAAACTGGAGACATGTAATTCAGTCAGCGCTCACCACCGAGTCCACACGCTTTGTCTCTTTCTCCTCAACAACGGGAGCTTTTAGGAAACCGTTTTTCCCAGGAGGAAGTCAGCGTATTCTTTCCTGCGCAGCACTCGGTGCATTTTGAAGGTGTTGACCGAGGTGTTCGAGAAGGCCATCATGTGTTTGCGTAGTTCCTTGAATGCACCGTCCGCCACCAGCTGCACCCTCATTGGTCCGATGCTGCCTTTGACACGAAAGGACTTGTAGACGGCAGAGTCCTGCTGGAGACAGGTGTCCAACTAGACGGAGAAAGAAGAGATGATAAAGATCTATTTCAGAAAAAAAGAAGGAAAGAAAACTACCGGTAGGTATGCTAAGTTTGTCTTACCTTGTATCGTTGTTCCTCTGTGAGGTTTCTCACACCTTTCAGCTCTATAAAGACCTGGTAATGTGGATCTGAGCCGCCTATTGAATCTCCTACAACACCAGCGGAAGGTAAGATTAATTGGAGGGCAAACTGAACCTGACTAACCATTTAGAAGACTTTCCACACACACACACAGATGTCTGATCCCTAATGCTGGGGTTAAAGCTAGACGTCTTACCCATGATGCCGCTCTCAGCGCAGCAGTAGTCAACGAGCTGAGCTCCCGGCCACTGAGCGACCGCTTTCTTCAGAGCATTAAGGAACAACGCCTCCGACACTTTCTCCCCTCGGACGTTCAACATCTGACCCCGTCTGGCGAAAGAACACATGTTGCTGTGATGTATACTCCAAAAACCAACATGGGCAGACGGAGAGTGCTTCACATGCAGCAGGGCATATGAACACATGTGCACAGGGACTAAATGTACCTGTACTGAAACTCAACAATGGGACACTGGTTGTGGAATCCAACTACTTTCACGATGTCTCCAATGCGATATCTGTAACACAAACGAAGAACAGGGTGATTTTTTTGCAATTTCCCCAATTCAACTGAAGTTTGTGAAATACCTGGGATTAAACCTCAGATTGTAGTTTTGAGCATCTTTCAATTTTAATGTTGGATTGTCTAACGGAGTCTGAGCACAAATGTAGATATTACTAGACTTGAGATGATGCTCAGTCAAATGAAACCACATCACAACAATGACACAAAGCAATTACTGAATATAATCTCTCACTTTTCTAATCTCAATTTTTGACAAATGGACAGTTCATTAAATGCATCGTAAATCTTCCAAAATGTTGTCTACATTCCAGGTATTTACTCCCTAATCATTTCATTCATCATTAGATCATTTTTGGTTGTAAATAAAATCAGACCTGAAGAGTCCTGAAGCATTTGTGATAATGAGCTCGTAGTTTTCTCCCTCCTTCACCTCCTCCATCAGCAGCGTGAGAGGCGTCTCCTCCTCCAGGCTGCTCTCCGGCAGGAACTCGCAGAACATTGCACGAGGACACAGCATGTAGCGTCTGGTTGGCTCGTGAGGCCACAGGTTCACCCCTATCAGACCTGCAGGGGCACACGCGCACACACACACACACACACACACACACACACACACACACACACACACACACACACACACACACACGCGCACACACACACACACACACACAATTAGAGCTCATGCTACGAACCGTAGATGCAGGGGTGTCATGCACGCTTAAATTCTGGTGGGGCACAACTAGAGCAGAGGAGTTCTTTCCCAGAAAAAAAAAGAAAATTATGTAAATTTCTGCTTATCATACTTTTAAAAGTCCCACCACGCCTTCCCTATGGTGTCCGTCTGACAGCAGGTATACATACTCTATTAAGTGTTGAAACTGGGGGAAATAAAGGCTCCAGCTTAAGTGTTGCTGAAGTGGTTAGTAGAGCATCGATAGCTTTTTCCTTCATGTGAAAATGAAAGGCAGTTAGTTATAGTTTACACGCTTAATTGTACTTGAGAAATATAGTTATAGATTGCTTTGCAAGAGATTAGCTAGAACCTACCAGTTAAAGTTAGTAGCCATCTCTCAGTTTGGTTGTCTAGCCCTCTGGCTCGCTAGCTAGTCGTGACGTGTGATAGCATATAGTATCCTATTTAATATTGGTAAAGGAGAGCTGTTTGAATCTTATGGCCGCAAGCTGATGGATTAATTAGTTCTTTTGAAATCCAGTTAAAATCCCTGATCTGCTGTCATAAACAATCCTGTGGTTGGTTTGTTTTCTGTCACACCTCAAACAAACTGCACTAGAGTTCGCATGGAGGCTCACCGAGACCTAACATTTTTTCAAATGGACTCTGTTCGGTTGTTGGTCTACACCAGGGTTCGATTAACAGATTTAAAATCGGCCCAACGAACCCAGCAAACAGACACAAGTTGCTTTTAAACCAAACCAAACAGGTTAGGTGTGGAAGCACCCGTATAATGGTTAGGTGGAATCAGGCTCCTACCTTCGGTAGCAGCGTAGAAAGGCGAATAGAAAGGCACTCCCCGGCAGTAGCTCTCCCTCAACATTTCCCCATAGATCTGATTGGAGCCTGAGTCTACTGTCAGCACCAGGTGGAGGTGAGGCCACAGCCGCTTGCCGATCCCAATGAAACCTTCCTGGAAGTGGGCCCGGAGCTGAGCGGCCCTTTCTGGGTCCGGCTTCATCAGAGCCTCGAGCCTCGACCTCACTTTGGTCTCCAGAGCCAGGGAGCTGCTAATCTTCCCTAGTTCGATGTCGTCAACAAGCTCCTGCCAGTGATCCTGCAGAGGAGATGGGATAGAAATTACTTTTCTCATCCTTTCTCCATCAAACATATGACTTAAGCTTTTCTTTCAATCAGTAAGAGCCTATCAAAATGAATATTTTCTTCAATGATTTCAATGAAAAACGTTCCCTTTTTCGGTTTATTTTTAAGTAGTAGAGAATTCCTTGATGCAAAAAAGGAGTATAAGTAACAAGGAGGGTGTTTATACGTTACATGCAAATATTATCTGTCTAAATCATGTCATGAGCTATTCTGTACCTTTAAAGCACTGAAAGCATAGAAGACTGTGGAAGCAAAGTTGGACTCCAGTGTTCCCACACTGGAGTCTTTGAGAGCAAACAGGAGATGCAAGTAGAGGGTGTCCTTCTCACTGGGAACCTGAAAGGGAGGCCAATATAATCCCTTAAACACGGTTCAAAATGTAAAATAATAAACCGATTTTGCACAAAAATCATACATAGCAAGATAATTAGGGCAAACTCATGTTGATCATCACCTCAAAGGCGGCTGCTGGGGTGGTGTAGAGGTTGAGCATGTGGCGGGAGGAGGCTGGTGTGGAGGAGTTTGGTCCGATGGGAATACCGGCCTCAGACTGACGGAAAGTAGGTGAGTAGAAGAACTTGGTGGTGCGCTGAAGGCTGTCCGTCGCAGGAAATGCTCTTCCCATGGCTTCCAAACCCACAGTCACTCCCTGGTGGAAACACAAATAAATATAGTTTAATTTGCACAACAACACGTAATCATCATCATCATCATCATCATCATCATCATGAGGCTTCACCTGCAGGAAGAACTCAGTGTTGGTGTCCTTGGTGCTGAGCAGCATGGCGCTGGCTCCCGACGTCCCAGAGGTCATGGCCAGGATCAACGGCTTCTCGGCAATGATGACCTTCTCCTCTCCTGCCGCGATGCGTCTGATGAGCTCGCGGTAGTGCTCGTATGTGGTGATGGGGTGACGCGCCCGGAAGCCAACACTGTCTGGAAAATCACAGGCAGTTTCAACTTTTCTGTTTATGAGAGAAAACTGTTTACATTCTTTACTTTTGAAATCTTGATTTCACTGGTTTGTAGCTCAGAAGAGACAGTAAGTGGTCCTTTGAGTTAAGGGTATTTATCACACTGTTCAAAGGTAAATAATGACGTATATCATTTCTTAATAGGGATAAGACCCACCGTTTTATCTTACAAAGTCTAACTCCACATAAGATGAGGTGCAGCCTCACATCCTGGCACCTTTTTAATTGTATAATCTTCTAAATTAAATATGTATGATGATTTGTATGCGCTTGTTGCAACATATTTTGACTGCCACCAATCCTGTTGTTTTTTTTGTTAACTACTTACAGTTAACTTGTTATCTAAGAAGCAACACAGTTTTGAATATTACCATTTACAGTTTATTTTCTTCCGCACATAAGTGTTTTCTTTCTTGTCCTAAAGGAATAAGTATTTTCCAGCTGATACCATTAAATATCTTACAAGAAGTTGGGCAATTTTTTAATTTAATTAGACTTTTAAGCTTTAAATGTGGCGTATATTACTACTCCTTTATAGTGAGAGCTGTCAAACAGGATAAGCTGTATGTCATGTTTAAGTAAGTTTGGAGAAGTGTGAGGTGCTCAAATAATGTGTTTTATTTCAAAGAAAAGCAAAGCATCATGTTTCTTTGTACAAATGTCTATAGATTTGTTTTAATATATTTTTCCTCACAAAAATATCAAACATTGCCTAGTTTGCAATTGTGAGAATGTGCTTAATTTCTTTGTCTTACAATAAATGATATATGTTTGGAATGTTGACATTTGGTCAAACTATATAAGTGATTTAACGAAATTTGTGTGATATATATATATATATATATATATATATATATATATATATATATATATATATATATATATATATATATATATATATATATACACACACACACACACACACACACAGAGTTACATGACAGCCGGTCAGAGGACAAATGGGTGTCAGAGGAGGCAGGCTCTTACAACACGTGCAATTTGTTGTCCTGCAAAATAGTGCTTTAAAAAAAAAAAACACCACGTCAAATTCACAGTTCATTAGCACTTTCTCATTCTCACCTTTAATTGAGTTAAAGTCGTATTGTCTTCCATAACATGTGTTGGCGTGTTTGCGCAGGCGCGTCAGCAGCGTCTGCTCCTGGACTCGTTTCACGTTGAGAGTGTCGGCTTCGAGCTTCTTCCTCTGCCGCCTGCCCAGCCAGCCCACACCCTTCACCGCCACGTACTGGCTCAGCAGGCTGCTCCACGTGCGGCTGTCGCCCTTCATCCTCGAGCTAATGTCCCTCCAGATGAGCGCCATCCCGGCCAGCGAGCACACACCGACGGCACTGCCGAGGACGGAGGGCAGCGAAGGCGGCATCACTGTGGCCGACGGCCGGTGTTACACAAGAAACACGAATGAGCCGGGTGGAGGCGCTGTGAGCCAACTTTACACCGTCACGTTTTAGCGAGGATTTAAACCCGTTTATCCTTCACTTTAAGCTATTTATTTTACATGTTTAGTCTTTTAGGGAACTATTTCAACCGTTTCTTTCACTTTAAGCAAACTATTTCAACCGTGTATTCCTTACTTTAAATGCTCATTTGAACTGTTTACTTTTAGCTATGTAATTCTAACGTTATATTAATGATATAACTACTTTTATTAAAACTTCTGTATGAGTTTGCTCGGTTTTCACTCCTGCAACATGTAGCCAGTGTTCAGGTGCTGCATCTGATTTATCTGTATTGTTTTAATCTAGTACACGATTTCTAATATTTCCACCAGGTCGGGGGTCACTGATCTAGCTCCAGTTAAAGACAGCCAACTCAGTGCCCCTTATATGCTCCGGTTATAGCGGCCCTTCCCATCACCTCACACAATCAGCTTCATCATTATGAAGCCACTTACCCAGGATGTGCCCAATGATGACGAGAACAAACGACCCAACCGCCACGCGAACCCATGAAAGAGCCATCTTCAGCAAACAATGTGCCCTAATGTTTATGTATTTTTAACTGTCCACGTGAATAATAACATATATGCCGCATTTTTTTCTGACAACAGAAGAGCCTGAACTTTGGTTTCGTAGCCTCTTGAGGCGCTTCCGTGTTTTGGTCGCAGCCTGTACCGCTGATTGGCTGACTACACGGTGACGTATGTCCAGACCCGCCCTCTTATTTTTATGGAGGAAAACATGAACGTTGGCTCTAATTTAGCTGCAGATCAGTTTAGCAAATCCCAAATATACAAATGAAATGAACATTTTGAAGACACAATTTCACTCACATCCTCAGTGATTTTCAGCTAAATTTGAACTATTTCAGGTTTGCAAAGAGAGAGCACCAGCATCTTTTCCTCCATTTTCTTCTCCTCCTACGTATCACTTTTCTAGTGAATGCATGTATATGTTTTGTATCTTAAAAAAACAAAAACGGAACTAGTCCCACTATTGTTTTGTAGGTCAAAAAGGCACTTTCATGCTTAAACAAAACCATATTTATTTTTAATTGATTATTTCCATATTTTCTATAATTTACAATCATTTTTCTGGAGAATATTTCTTTCAATCTAAAAATTACACCAGATTGAGGCTTGACGTCTGTAAATTCTTTGTTTTTTATATTGCTATTGTTTTAAGAGCATATTATTTCATTTTACTTCCAAACAATTTTGAGAATACGAGTTAACAATTCTTTATTATAAATCTTTAATACATTATTTGGGAAATATCATATATATTAAGTTACATTTTGTAATAAGAAGCCCACATTTTCTTTCTTTGAATTAGGTTTCAGTCAACCCATGAACATAATCCAACCATCAAGGAAACAGAAAAATATTAACCTTAAAAACATACATGGTTTCAAAAATCTTTGTTTTGAAAAAAATAGTTCTTAGCATAGTTCTTATTTTATTATTAATTACATACAGTAAGTAAAAGGTATTTGTCTGAGCTTACATTGCCCTGGAGACGTACAAGCATAATTTATAGATTAGGTATGATGTGAGCATCAGAGCAGTGACATTAAGGATCGTGTCCTGAGCTGGTAATGAATCCCTTTTGCCTCTGGCGGTACATTAGTCCACAGAAGCTCCTTCATCAGCTCTCCTCCTCAGAACCTGCACAAAGATCACAGACATCACTGACACCTTTGATGTCGGGCTGTGCCGGAAATGTTCAATCAGAGAGATCAGCTCACCTGTTTCATTTCCCCGGCGACGACTGAAAATGAAAGAGCACAGACAAATCACGTAGTGCACATGAGATGATAGACACACTATCGAGTTTATTTGGACTAACCTGCCCAATAAGAAGAGGGTAACACCACAGGCTCATCGGCAGGCAGCTCAGCCAGCCACGACACCTCAGCTGGGTTGTCGACAAATAACTCCACTGGTTCGTCCACACAAAGCTCAAACTCTGCCACAGTCAACATAAACACAGATGTTCAATAGATCCTCCTGATTTCCAGCAACAATCAGAAAAACTATTCAAGTCTTGATTGGCCCTATTAGCGTGTACATTTTCTGGTGGATTTTGCAAAACTTAAGGCACCAATTTTGCAGCTGTAATTGTTCCCTGTACTCTGAGTTTTTATATTTATCTTCATTATGTATGTCTAAATTAATATCATGTATTGTGCAACCTTTAGTGGAATAGAGTATACAAGAAAGGAAGTAAGATGACAGCTGACAAACTTATTTGTAAGCTGCAACGTCTTGGAACATGTTTTCTTGACCTGTGACTTCATCATCTTCCTCCTCCTCCTCTTTGAACCAGGCTGTGACTGTTTCGACTGCAACACTGCCCTCGGACATGGACGAGGTTAGGCTGTTGCTCTGCAGTCTGTGTGCCAAGCGTGTTGTGTCACAAATATAGGCCTCTTTGTACAAGTGACTGGCTGAAGAGAGAACGACAAAAAGAAAAAAAGACTCCTTTGAATTGTGATTATGTGAGAAACCGGCTGAAAAATCCCCTAATATTTGTTTTTCACAACATTGTTTAGTTTGTTAAAAGTTTGGTTGTAAAGGATATTCATTTAATGAATCATTATGAATAATGGAACCGGTCAAGACAAAGTTTGAAATGAAATAGTGATGACCAAACAAGATTTTCTTTTCAATTTCGGACCCTGCATGTCATCTAGCTGTTGGATGTAGCCGACTACTCCTCTGGTGTTGATGTGGAGCCGGTGACTGTCACTAAGGTGCTTCAGGACGTGTTTGGAGTGGAAGGCTGACGGAGTGTAATACACCAGCTTAGGGAGGCACCGAGAGCCCACTGCAGCGATTTCAAACCTGCTGCCCTGGAGAGCGAGAGAGAAGAAGGGTACAATCCAAAAAGAGGGCCAGAGGATGTGGCAACATGCACGTCTATGTGAATACTTTGTGTATTTTGGTGTGTACTATCTAGTCAACCTGGAAAGTGAGACGGTCAATGTCGGTCCAGGAAAAGTCATACATTAGGCACAGCTTCCCTTCCAAATCCTAAAGTAAAAAGTTACTACATGTAAACTCAGGAATACATCGATTAAGAAAGTAACAGAAAGTGTATTTACTTCTAGTGAAACCCTTCAAGAATGAATGTGTACATGCAAAAATAAATTCCCAAACAGACCCACCTGATAAATACGGACACCTTTCAACTCCACACCAAGAAGGATTGAACTTCTCATCTCTTTTTTCTCCTGCACATAAAATATAAAAAAAGGGGAAGAAGAGTTTTATATATAAAACATCCGCTCTTACAGCAGCCGGTGTTGCAGGACCAATATGTTTCCTCGGTTAAACACTCTCATAACGGTCTATGTCAAGAGCGTTGCAGTATTCTGGTGGTTCGTTCCGTGCAGTCAGACCTGTTTGATCCTGTAGAAGGTGACCGGTCCATCCTGCAGGTTGCCGGCCTCTTTTATAAATTGCAGGACGGCTTGGCTACGTGTCACACCTCTCAGCTCTATGTGTAACACCGGGCAGTGCCGCAGCAGGAAGTCTCGTCCACGACGCTTTATCAGCTGAAGACATAACTCATGTTACACACACACATACAAAAATATAGGTTAGGTCTAAAAGCTCACAATTGTTTTTTTTTACCCAGGAGGGGAAGTAATCTTCAGGAATAAAGTAATGTCTGTGTCTTTTCTCTTCTCCCTCCTCATCATCATTCCTCTCTGCTCTCTGCTCCAGATCTCCGACTTCAGCCTGCAGTGCAGAAGCTGCCAGCTGGAAGAACAAAGCTTCCTGATGGCGGCTCTCTGAATGCAGTACCTTCTGCCTCAGCTCAGCGTAGTAGAGCTGCTGCACTTTGCTGCTCCTTAAACAATGAGAGGTTGACTCTGTATTGTTAGCACATATTGATAGAAAGCAGATGTGACGTTTAAACAGTGCGGGGGAACATTCAGTATTTATATAGACAGATAAAATGCTGATGGGACATCAACTTACGATATCAGCCGACCACTCTCTACATAATACTGAATTCTCAGAAATAAGATGAATGGGACCTGAAAATAAATAAAATATTTCAACAGTCAACAATAAATGACAGTTTAGTTTAGTTAATATTTATATATTTAGAAACAAACAGAAATCATGTAACAACGACCTGATGCACATTTTTTTTTCCAGGTAGATATTTCCCTGAACAATAACAGGACACAGATCATCTCCCGATATAGAATATGCTTTATCACTGTTTATAAGTTCAATGAGGCACTTGGCTACATTCAATGGTACAGCTTCTAAGAAAAGGACGGCAGAGCTTAAACTCACCATTAAAGGTCCTCTGTTCCATTGTTTGCCAAAGTACTTGCTCAGTTTTTGCTCAAAATCAATGAAGAGATATTCATTATCTGGAGGAAAACAATGCACACATTTCATTAACTCAGAGAAAACACGGCATGGCATCCGGTTTGTTTGCTCATGGTTATCTTTAGCTTCACAGGCTAATGTAAGTTAAGGCCGCAGCCTCCCTACATTCCAGCATCCCACAATAAACGACTTGAAAACATTTACTCTTGAACTCCCACACAGACGCCAACTGACCTCTGAGAACCGCAAGACCAAAGACTTGGAGTTCACTGACGCCAAGCTGCTTCAACACACTATTCAGCACCTCGTGGCCTCTGGCTCTCACCTAAAAACCACATAACAAGAATATGTACATACGAGTACATGTGAGCTTTGGGCTCACACTGTTAGGGTATTTGGGCCTTTTGGTATCAGCATTTTGTGAATAATTAGTCAGAATGCGGTTTGATTTTGTTGTTATAGGTCAGAAATTGAAGGATTTACTGAATGTATAAAGAGTGATAATCTCACGTTAAAAATCAGTCAGACTTTCTCCAGAGGCTAAGGATGTCGTGATAATGTAAATAATACACGCCTAATAAAACTCGCCTCTTAAATCATATCGGTTTCTTTCCCTTTTTGCGTTTTGTACAGCTACGGTTACAGACTCTCTCCACCCAATAAACGAAGAAAGATTGACTGATAGCATTATCTTTATATGATAAGATATTGCTAATGACATTGTTAATTCTTTTGGCCACGATAACCGTGTCGTGAAAACCTGAAATTGTGAGCCAGAGTTAAATTATTGAGTTGCATCATCCCATTACAGTAAACATGTAGTTTCAAATGCTTTTCCAGTTTAAAGAAGTTCCCCTAATGTATCTGAAATATTAAAATGATCACATTCCAGCCACTGAGTAATCTGGCACATCAATGACAGCCGGGCTCTATATATTTCTAATTCCAAGTGATACATTAAAACAAAACAAAACATAAATATGACACAAAAGACATTAAAGCCACGCACCCTGATGGTACAGTCCAGGTTCTGCTTGTTTGGTAGAAGGATGCACACTCGTCTCTGCGTCGTCCTCATGGTGTCAAGAGCTTCAGTTGGTCTCAGACCTCCATGTACCGTCCTCTTGTCCTCCCATGAGCCAACTGAAGACAGCCGGCCTTCCTCCCTGACCCGACACATAATGTTGGGTAACTCTTGTTGATGTAGAAACACAGAAAAGCATCACATCCTCACATTGCACATTTTGTTTGTAGCATTTGTTTGGGCCTTATCCATGTCTACAACATTCTCACGTAAAAAAAATGAAATAGGATACAGGGAATAATATCAGGACAAAATCAAGAATGTGTGAAGTTAAAGCTGAGGCGTCGGAGAGTTGGCAGACATGGTGCTTCCAAACATCTTAAAATACTGACATTGCTAAGAGAATTCTTTGACAAAAACACTATCACACCTGTCACAATTGAGAGATATGATTAAAATGCGACATACAACCTAAAACATACAAACTTTTGAATTTGTTTTGTATTAAAAAAACAAAACATGGATGAAATGACTGAACTATGGTCATTCAAAAGGAAACATATTTTGTTACTTCACATGATATAGATCAAATCAATTAAGAGTATTTAAAAACAGTAGTTTCCCAAACATGTACCGTCCCATCCCGCCACAAAAAAATAAAATGATAAAAAGACAGACAAGACACACTTGTTAATCTATCATTAATTTATTTAAAAACAAAATCTAATAATGCCAATTGTGCTTTGCTCGGAGAAAGCAAGAACAAAAAAAGTGACACTTTTTGTTTTTCAGTAGCTGGTGATTCTTCTTCTAATAACGACAAGTTCTTGGCTCTTGTTGTTGTTGTTGTTGTTGTTGTTGAATTACAATCTACAGTGTTCTTTTGGATTCCCACACGAAATAATCTTTGTTAACATGCACAAAAACACAACAAATAAAAACACAACCAAAGAACACTACAGTGTATTAAAAAGGCACCTGCTCCCCACATACAGGCTTTCTTTTATCCTACAAAGTTACATAGTTGTAGAGGGACGTTGTTAATGCAGCTTCAGTAGCAATTAGTCTCAACAATAATCCCAATGAGCAGTTCATAAAAACTGTATCACGTGTGTACCGACTCCATGGAGTACTCTACAATATCACACTGACCTTTTCAGGGACAGATGAGATACATTCAAAGAGGTAAACAAATTTAACTTCATCTCCGAAAACAACTATCTTTCTCTGCAACATGACTGTAAAATACAATTCTCAGGTTAAGTGGAGTTCACATTGAAATGTCGATGATTAAAGGCGACCAGAGGAAACATGCAGTACAGTACGTAGTGTTTTTTTCTTTTTTAAATCTTGGCGGAGGGGGTCCCTCAGCAGATTGTGGGCTCAGAAATGCTTTGCATGTAAATCAAATCACTTTGATCACATTCACATTTAAATGACATACATTTCTGTTCTTCAACATGCTGCGGGCGTCGCTCACCGATCCTCCACAAGCTTCCATGTCAGGGTTATTTTGTACACAGATTTTAAAGACTGCATGAAAATATGCAGGTCTATAATATTAAATTAAGCAATATTGTTGACAAACAGCATTTAAGTTAATTGTAACAAGCAGTGTTGTTGATCACTGTCAACAAGTCTTTCAGTATAAATATTCACTTAAATGTTTACCACCAGACACCCAATGCCCATTTACTTTTATTGCCCTGACAGATCAAGAATGTTGATTTCTAACATTCACATTGTCTTCTTCACATTATCAATCTGAGAAAATGTTGTTAGCATTTCCTCTAGTAATCCAGAAAATGTATCAACCTTTTTTTTTTTGCCCTTTCCAAACACATTCTATTTATCTCTATCAGTTGGTGTGCACTTAACTTCGATGTTGTACATTTATGTTGATTTTGAATTACACACGTAGGACAAGGTCTAAATATTGAGTCATGTTGTGTTATTTTGCAGTAAAAATAAAAAATGGTAAATGTTAATCAGCTAAATGCACAAGAACAGTACACTGAGATTTCACTATCAGGTTTTACTTCTTTTTTTTTTTTTTTTCAACAGTTTCCTTTTGGGTCTGTTTTTGATACCACTGAGCTTTTACTACCAACCTGTCTGACACAATTTTCTTTACGTGTGCATTTTGGAACAACAACTGAAAGGATCAGGACCTACTTCCTTTAAGTGTGTTTATAGAACATTTTCAGACTGTAGTTGTGTGAAAGTGAGACAGTTTGAAGTGGAGCACTAAAGCAAGAAAAATAAAGAATAGATAAACCTGACAGTTAAGGACTATTATTTCATTTTCAGTAATCTGCACGAAAAGTATACAAAGGAGAAATATGTCCTCTCCTTTCTTCACCGGTACAACAGAGACACAATCTTGCTAACATTTAGAGACATTATCTTTTGTTTTAATGCACTACACAGTGGATATGTACCATTCATTTTTAAACCGCATTATGCAGGTCCTTCGTTTTGCAAATGCCCATCCATTGGAGCAAAACTACTCTCTCAGCAGTTATGCTATAACAGCTTTTATAAAGTAAATATATTGGAAAAAGTGGTAGTGAACCCAAATCTCTGCTTTCCCTGAATGGCGTGACCTAAGAGTTTCTGAGCTTGTTGCATTTGAACCTAAGTGGATGTGATGGCTGGTATCAAGTATTCTAAGTGCTCTGCTATGTACCGTTGATCAACAGGTGAAAAAGCTGTTATGCAAAGAGATCAAAGTTACTTTTCATCAAAAACCCATGACGAAAAGTGTAACTGAATGCACTTAGAAATTAGTGGTTTGAATGCACTTAACTGGAGATGCTTGGGATTTTAGGCTTCAACTGCGCAAACTTTCAACAGGTACATTTTGTGTTTGCAAAGGAGATATTTTTGCACGGCAGAACTGATTTGCTGCTTATATCTTTGATATCTTAAACCAGTAACTGTGGAGTATAATGGATCAAAACTATCTATAAAGAGGATTAGATTTCAACATTTAATTTAGCAAATGAAAATTTGGATATGTACGCATTTTGCAGGGAAAAATCTTTCTATCTAATGTTCCTACATCATTAAAGTTGATGACATCAGTGTGCATGTATTTATTTAAATGCACAACAAATGAGACTCTTGCTCTTCTGGCCTATGTACAGGGATTTGTTTTTAAAATGAGCCTTTCATCAAACTACTATTTTGACATGTCTTCTACTGTATGATAGTAGAGTGCACTGGAGAGAATACAGCAGTTTTACAAACAAGCAGAGTTAACATAAACACGCCTTTGCTTGTTTATGTTCACCATTATCTTCTATGCATATTTTGCTTGTTTACTTGAATAGACGAAAGGCAGCCTGCTTTGTTCGGATTGCTGTAAAAGTGATTCCTATTTACTAACCTGCTTGAGTATATTTTCTGATTAAGTTTAAAATTTTGATCATACTAAAACCTCATGACTTCAATCGCAAAGTTCACAAAGAGATGATGATCTCTCGAGGTACCTCATCAAAGAACGATACATGTGTTTTATCAGCTGCACAGTTCTTAGACAGGAAGTCAGAGACTGGAACAAAAAGGGAAGAGTGGCTTCAAGTCTCTTCCGGCTAACAGCTAACAGTTAGCGGCTGTTACGTGAAGGCACTTCCTGGTAAAGCTTTCCACAGAGTAGCACCTGGGATTGTTTAGAAGTAACCAGTAGAAGCCCTTTATTGGAAGGAGCCTGGGGTCTGAGCTGGGCGTCTTGGTCACAGCAGGGTGAAACCCAAGATGTACTGCAGGAGTTTGTTCCGATTGGCTTGAGGTAGAAAGGTGCTGCTCAGCTCCAGAGTCGTCACCTGGTTCTCTCTTCTCTGCTTCAGGACCTACAGATCACAACACAAAGCAAATTGAACTCCAGTTGGAGGAACCCCAGACCCTACTATGTTTCAACAACTGTAAGCAACATATTATGTGTTCATAAACACACTCTTACCCCGAGCTCTTTGAATGTCTTCACTGTGTTCTTAACCAGGTAATGAGTTGCACTTTCACCTGGAAAAAAAAACCCACACAAAAAGGATAAATGACTGACATTATATTTTATTGAATATTGTACTAGTCAATTCATAATTAATCTTCAGATGCTATTTTTGCTCTGAGATATAACTAATATATTAATAATATATTATATCTAGTTCCAGCAACTGTTTAACAATGATTTTTCTTTACATCATAAACAGATGAAACATGGAGTAAGTACGCATTGCCCTTTATTTGTTTATTCCAAGTCGAAACTAAGCCTGGATAATGAATTTTAAATAACTTCTGTGTCTGTGGGGAGATATTGCAGTAGTACCATAAGCAGCCACTCCTCTCTCTGTGCGGGTGAGCAGGTATCTGAAGAGCCTCTGGGTGTACTCGGACTCAGCCATGGGCTGACTCAGACTGTGGACAAAGATTGCAGCGCCGCTGTAGGCCTCCAGCACCGGGCTGACAAGTCGCTGAAGGAAGACGAAGAACTCCTGGTGCTCTGCGGAAACGCTCACCTAAAACGGGGAGAGAAAGTCAGTGACTCGGTGTTGCCTTATAGAACTTGAAAACAGATCTAGATGTTGGCGGTTCTAATTTGGGATTTAATAAAAAAGTCTTTTGAGATAAGTATTACTGAAGTAGACCTTTAGGTAGCGATCTCTCTGCTCCTCTCCAAAGTCACTGTCCTCGTCCTCCTCGTCGCTTCTCCAGGAAAGGGGCTCTGAGAACTTTTTGGGCCAAGGTTCCTCTGTGGGACTGGGACTCAGTTCTTCCTGGTCCTCCTGTCAAACACACACACACACATTACAGCAGACCATCTGGGTCTTGAAAAGACCACATATTACACATACAGTAAGAAAGTATATTTAACCACACTTCCCAAGATGTTCATCATCCATGAGTCTACTTTCAGCATTAGTCAGAGTGGTTACGTTCATTTTGTTGTCCACCAGCAGTGAGGTTTGTATCTGAATACTGACCTCTGCTACGTAGAGAACTCCATATTGGATCAGCCGGGTCACTGCATCATGAAACACCTGGTAAATAGTCTGACAGGGCTGTGAGACAGAGAGGAGGAGAGGGAGAGCCACTGTGAAACATGCAACGAACCATGTGGAGTCCTATTTAAAATCTGTTTAAATACTCAACAGAATCAGAAACAAACAACCAAAGTTGACACAACTGATTAGTATTTTGTGACCATTAGCTATAGCTGGCATTAGGTCTAATGAAGAGCCAATGTTGATATGGGTTGGCCATATGTTATTCTCTTGCACAATCCCATATAATAAATAATAAAGCTATAATAAAGCTTTTCATATTTTAATTCGGACACAGCCAAGAAGAAAATAGGGACATGAAAGTGTTTGTTTTTACAACCAAGATAGTTTCCTCTTGCTACTTGCTGGATTAATTGTGTACAGTGCAAAGTGTAGAAAGATGGTGGCAATGTGCAGGACTTACTGGTGCTACTGCGACCTCATTAATAAGAAAGTGAGAGAGCCCGGCGGCCTTGCGGATGAGTCTCTCCTGACTGAGAGGGAGGCTGCTGGGACCATCAGGCGGTTGATCAGACTCTGATTCCGCGACCAGCTCTCGCTGCAGTGACAGGATGCTGCAGGCTGGAGACATATCATGAAGTAAAAATCTAGGCCTGAGAAAACAATCATCTGGCTGAGGTAATTCATAACTTCAACAGCTAATTTGACCTATAACACACCAGTAAACGTAAAAGTAAGGTAAGTGATGCACCAGATTGAGCGCAGAATAAAACAACAACCTCTTGGCTCAACATACCAATGAATGCATCAGAAATGAAGACATGGAAAAGGCCATTGCTGTAAAAGTTGAGCTCAAAAAGCGCTGGTACAGTTTGGCTGGGTGCGATGGTGAACTCTCCGTTGCGATTTGCACTGCTAGTTACATTGACGCAGTTTCCCAGCAGGTGGAGGGCACGCATGACCACATCCTCCGAGTTCCCCGAAAAGCCCAAATCAAAGTCCCGTGACAGGATCTCCTCCTTCATGTTGAAGAAGTCCTCCACCAGCTTGGACAGCACCACCCCCTGGAGCAGAGAGGAGGTAAAAACCCAAGCTCAAAAAGAGCACCAAAAAAAAACAGAACTCAAAATGCTAGACTGGGCTTGAGTTGTATGCAGCGCTGGCCATTTCTTCAGAACGGAAATATAATTTCAGTAACTGTTTACCATTGCAACCCACTTCCATCAGTGTGCCTGCAGAGGGCAGCGGCTCACCACTAATGTACAGAAGAGAGGACGCAGGAAGAGGGAGTTCTCTGACAGAGAGGGACATTCACTACTATCATGCAGAGGTATGTGACATTTGGATCACCTTGGTGTAAGAGAGGATGATGGGCAAGACTAGGATGAACAGGAGATGAAAAAAAGAACAGCGGAGTAATAGAAAAAAGGGAGGATGCGGTATACCATGGGTAAGAACCGAGAGAGGACATGAAAAGCCAGACTTACCTGTCTGTGTCTGTACAGTAGCAGACAGGCTACAATGTGGGTGGACATGATTGCTGATGACTTATTAGCCGCTGTGAGAGAAGATATAAAGAGATTATGTTTAGAACACATAACAGACAAACAAATGTACTAATATCATCCATAAATATGTACTATGTAATTTGTATTCTTAAGATAAAAAACAGACGCTATGCTGTTCTGACCATCTGACCTGAAGACTAAATAAGTATGTACAGACGGGACTTGTTGGCCAACCTATGTTGGAACACACATTTTCAATATTAAACCTTTTAAACGTTTTACTCCCTGGGCATCTTACAGACTTAAAATAAAGTTATGTGTAATGTTAACATACATTTGAGCAATGTATCAGGTTTGTCATTGGAAATTATGTATGATATAACACAGGATTAAAAACATCCAAAAAGAGTTGATTACATTCATAAGATATATGCAAAAATAATGTAGTGTGTGTGTCCACGTGCGCATGCCTGAGGACAAGGGTTACTAGTGGTCATTTCAAAGTATAGCTCAGGTTTAAGGGTGTAAAGCATGTGTGAGCAGTGGTACTGCATTCCTCCCCTCCTCTGCTTCTCTTTCCTCCCCTTCATCCTATTGGCTGAAAACAACATGCCATCCAGCTGGAGGCTCTGTGATTGGCTGAGAGCAAAACACAAATGAGCCTAGCGTAGGAGAATGCAGCTGAATGAGCTGGGGAGAACCGGTTTCTGTAGTGCTACCCCCGCGGTAAAAAAGCCCCGAGTGATGTGAAGCGGATGGACTGATGCTGTGCTGTGTTGGATTTCAATTAACGGAGGCAGTTTGATGGATTGTATTTCACGTGTGCAGCCTTAGCTCCAGCAAGCAGGTGCACTTTTAACAGAGGATGAAAAGGAGAATGATGTGCTGAAGAAGAAGACAAAAGAGGAATGCATAATGAAGCAGCAAACATGTGCTCCAGTATTTTAAATAAATGAGATGTGATCGTGCCATAAGAAATGTAGCTTAATGGGCCATCCTGGTTGGAAGACTTTCAACAGGATTGCAGTCACATGTCGCTGTCTTTCTATTCTACAAACTAAAAATCCACCAAAAGTTGCACTGTGACTTTGATGTAAACAGCTTTAGTTAACAAACTGGGGAGTCTTGGGGAGGCAGATGATGACCTTTAATGTTATATGTAAAAGGCTATAGTTAGGGTGTAGCAAATTCAATGGCTGAGCGGTAGTGAATTTCTTACTGAAGAGGACGTGCTTGGCGAGGTTGTTAATAAGTTGTCGTCTTAAAATGTCATTGGGCAGCTCTCTGTTCAGTTGCTCCTCTTCCTGCCCCTCAAACAGCTGAGCATCGGGTCTGGAACAACAACAACAATAACAACTCAACTTGTAAATATAAATACTGAAGATATTCAGCTTGATATGGTATGCATACACCAGTTCATTTCACAGATGTGTTTACTTTTCTCTCATTAAATAGGTGTTTATAATAAGTAAAAAGATTGAAACCACCAATATAAGTTTAAATATAATATTTAGAGTATTTGTTTCGACTGACGTGAGACATGACTTGAAATAAAAAGTCTGCCCAGTGTACTACTTTTCTGCTTAACAGCTTTATGCTGCAAACAAACAGCCCCTTGTGTTTTGAATAAGTACTAATCTGAACAGAAATAAGCTTAATATCTTACCAAATGTGATTCAATTCCCGTTAGCCTCCTGAACATGTGGTGCTTTCTGCTCACTTCTACACTCACCTTTTATTTCCAGGCTATTGCAGAGTTGTCCAAGACAGGATAGGCTACTATTCAGCATGCAAGTGTTACTATACATGCTGTCGGGCACCTTTTATGAAATATGATTTGCTATTTGTGTTTTCAATTGAAACTGCTAGTATTAATTCTGAACTTGGGACTTCAGAACAGCTGGGTTGGAGCACTGCTGTCTTTATTGATGTACTGTATGACCATCAGTTGTATTTTGAAGGGACAGCGCTGAACTGAAGTGACCCCTGCCAATGCTAACTTAAGTGCTGTGCTCAGATGTCAGATAACAGACCGCGCTGTGAAGTAGCAGGGGGGAAAAGTCCAGCTTGGACACGAGGGTTTGTAATATTACAGGTGTGAATGTGGGACAGCTGGTTTGTGGTCAGAGGCGTATATAACTGATTGTCAGAGTGCGACCTGTGTGTGTGTGCGTGCGTGTGTGTGATTGCCCTTACTGTGCAGAAATAATGATGGGCATCAAGGTGTGCTCCAGGGACACCGACGGTGGAATATGGCGGCTTCTCTGAGAGTCCAGGTACTCCTGCATTAGACACACAAGACAGTATTTTTAAATACATTATATAAGCTACATTCATTCATTTCTCATTTCAAATTCTCAGCTTGGGTCCATGTTAACTTCATTTCAGCTATTGTCATTCACATACAACACACAGGAAATAAACTGTGACACATTGAACATTCAAAACTGTGAAGCATCTATAGTTATAGCTCCACATGTGGCCACAACTGCTGTAGTTCTTTTGGACAAAAGCTGATGTAAACATAGGGTCAGTCACCTTTAGAGAGAAGGGCTGGTTGAAGTCGACTCGGACGCAACCATAGTTCTTCCTCAGCATCCTGAACACTCCACATGCTATTCCCCACAAACTCTCATTCTGCTTAGGTTTGCCCTGGTGGGAATAAGGAGTTCAGAAGGTTACTTTATGTAGATAATCACAACAACATATTCTAGTTATCCCACCAAAAGTCAAAAACTTTAACAACGTTTCTTTGAATGACTGCGTAAAACAGCTTTGTTGCCAAAGCAAAAGTACACACAAACAACAGACGTCCACTAAGCACTTACCAGCTGCTCACTATTGTAGTTGCCTTCAAGAATACGATCATAAGAGATGCCAACTGGAACCACTAGAACGTCGGCGATGGACCCAATGCACATTGTGTCTACCACGATGGACAACATGCCTGCACGAGCGGTAGACGGCTTACCGCTGCGGGAGCGAGTACCCTCCAGGTAGACCTCCAAAAACTGATGCTGACGCAACAACTCCTCCGTATACTGAAGAAAGATTGATGACACACAGAGAACAAATGTTGGAACTGAGAATGGTGGGGATGAAGATGAATGATTAAAAGGTGACACTGGAAGTCAAAAGTGAGACAAATGTGCATCCGTTGTGTTTAAAGGTCACACTACTTTTGATGAAACTGCAATTTGCTGCAAAGTTTTTGACATTCTGTACAACAACATTGACTCCTACCAGGTGGAGGACAAGTCAAGTGAGTGCTGTGTATGCAGCCTGTTTAAAGTGGGTGGTGGTCTCCAACAGTTTGACCCTCAAACACACCGCAGGGTACTAGGCACCTGCCAAGGCAACCATTTTGTGTAACAGTATTCACCAGAGTACAGTATGTGAACAGCTGTCTCTCGCTACGTAGACACTTTTGAGAGGAGAAGCTTTGTTTCCTGAAATTGACTCCGTCCTTTTCACAGCTAACTTTAAATGCCAGACCAAAATTAGAGCAGCACATGGCTTTTTATTATTAACCTCTGCCTGCCCATGAGGGAATTTGGTTAATTACTTTTCTATGGCATGCCATTAAAATTATATCGTCTACCAAATTTAAGTATCAACTCTGTTTGGTGGGATGTGTTGTATAATATTGGAGGTACAAAGGGATCAAATGTAGGTCATGCTTTAGAACAGATGCTCATGTCTTAAGCTGATATAGCTTATCTTAGAGGCACAATGCACTTCAATCCTCACAACTCCCTTCCAAACTCCAAACATGAACATTAACAGCAATTCCCAACTATGATAGGCTGGCATCAATAAGTAAATCCACTAAAGCAGCCTGGCTGTTTTGAATAAAGTACATCTAGAGACTTTGCACCAAAAGTAGCAAATGACGAGAAAACATTATTATTATTATTATTATTATTATTATTATATTAACACAGTAATCATTGACATTAGTTCTACTTCAGGTTTTCTCATTAGCAAAAGCTGTTGATCCACATTATCCAAATGCTAGAGCTGAACAAAATGTTCAGATTCCAGTTTTAATCAGGCTCTAATTTCCATTCAGTCTATTCAAAAAGCTTTTGCACCAGTAACTTTCTTAAGATGCAATATGCACACATCAGGGGGGAAATACATTCCTACCAGCGTCCCAACAGCGACTTACGCTGATCTTCAAAAGTCAATACGTCAAACATTTTACAGACATTGTTTGGACATTTAAAAAGGCAACTCTCTCTACTACTCTTCATGCGATCCCTTTAGTCACCAATGACAATGTGTCTCAATATGTCAGAAGACATATAAACCTACTTACATTTCCAACAGAGAAAAACTGACTAGGAGTTGGATTTAGGTCAGTGAATTGAAGGGAAGAAAAGCAGCATAACTAATCTTTACTTTACAGCAGAAGTTGTAGATACGTAGAATATTTTGTTGGATAAAAACAATGGAAATTATTTTGTCTTTCTTTTTGCAAAACATTTTTACTTTTATATATTCTTTATGTTTAGATCACACAGGTCCAAAACAATCCTATGCAGCCACCATGGCAAGCTAATTCTACAACTAGTAGAATATTTTATCAAATAATAATACCAGTCTAGCCTAATCTTTAACTGCGCAAATTAATAGAAATTTTGGGGGGGGAAGTTTTTGATTTAGAATTTGAACATCAGCATTATGAATGAATCTTCAAAGCTTCAAACTTTTCACTACAGTCCGAAAGAGAGTGAGAGAAAAAAGTGCAAACATGGGCTAACATTATGTAACAAAAGCTTTTAAGTCTCTCTGCCCATTACTCAGGAATGAAAAGAGCACACAGAGCAGAGAAGCATGAAGACAGCATGCAGTTCTATAATTAAAAAATGCCAAGAAACACACAGACATAACTCCATTTCTCAACGGTATAATAAATCGGCCTTTACTGTAGAACATAAATAGACTCTTGGGACTTACTGCAAATAAGAGTGATCTGTACAAAACATCTTTCTTTCCATTTCCTGTTTCCTCCATTTTCCGTCGTATGAAAAATCCTCCAAGTTTACGGATAAGGGTGCTGAAGAGAAAAAAGAACGTTTGATCATGTGGCTTCCACACAGAGCTTTCTACAAGGGCAGCAGCGGCGTCCTTATCATTTTCAGTGGGCTGCAAAATTGTGATATTCCAGTAATTACAACAGGCCAATAGTTTGGATTAGTTCAGTTAATAGTATAACTGAACTGTGGTTAAAACATGTCATTATTGGGAGTATTGTTGACAACTATTCCCTTAAATTTGGAAAAATGTTGTTGATATGGAACTACTGCCTTTACTTATAGGCTTCTACACATTTATATGCTGAACCCATCGGTTCTGTATAACTCGTCTCTAAAAAGTTTTCACTTCTTCATTTCCTTATTGTTTTCTCGTCTGTGTCCTCGGTGTGTTCCTGTTCTCAGTAAACATGGCTCAGGTTGGTACTTTAGTGGGGTCTATATCATTAGCACCCAAGTACTATAGAAGATCTGTTTCAGAACCTCAAATATTATTAAGCAGGTTATAATATAATTTATAATAATATAATTTTCGCCACCTGTTGTCAGCCTGGCTTCCTTGATATTAATGTTCCCTCGATGTAAAATCAGTGTCAAGCTTTAGTTTCACTCTTTAGATGAGTTTGAATTCCTCTCTGATCGACTTCCAAGGATTTCTCTTTCTTCTTATATCAAACTGATCTCTGTGTTTTCACTTAGAGAGCACATATACTGTCCATCTTCTTTCTAGATCAAACCAGACGTGAGGCTCTGTGGGCCTTTTACCTGAGGATAGGAATGCTGAGGTTGTTTCCAGCAGCAATGTGAGGGGCTTTGATGTTGTGACAGAACAGGATCAAGGTGATGAGCAGGTAGTCAATGTGGGATTTGTGAACCGGGAGGAAGACCATTGGCACATTTTGCTGTAAAGACAAGACATAGATGTATTTTCAAATAATACATTTCTCTGTGCAGAAATGCAGAATAAGTAAGAGCAACCTTTTGTCATCTAATTTGATGTAACATCTACAGTAACTATAATCTACATTGACAATGCCTCCAGAAATGTATTATGATGATCAATATTTGTGTAATTCCTGTGGAGACACTATGTTTTAAAAACACCTTCTTGCATGTTTTGTGGAGAAGGTCATACTGGGACAGTATAGTCAATACTGTGTGTGTAGTTTCTGCTGACCTCTGTAGCAGCTTTCTTGACCATTTCCAGCTGACCCTTGTGGATCTGGATGCTCCAGAAGAAACCATTAAAGAGCCTCAGGAGGACCCACCCTGTCAACCTGAACAACAACAACAGTGTGAGAAGATGTGGAACAGGGACAAATAGTCCACATATTGAGCTGTAGCAGAATCTATTCTATTTTAGTGTAACGTAACATAAATTAAGGTGTGTAGCCTTGCACATAGAGTGTACTTTTCTAAGGTTTTGTTAATGTTTTAGAAGATCAATCAATGACTGAAAAGCAAGAGCGCTGAGATTTCTTCTATCCAGTATGTACCTGATAAAGGACGGTGAAATGTTGGCCACCATCTCCTGAAGGAAGGCTCTGGCTTTCTGCTTCACTTTACTGATTGCTTTGTGCTCCTGGCCCGGCTGGCTGGCTGCAGAGTCCAAATCTGTGGCTACCTCCACAATAGAGCTCTCCACCCTGCCATGGACCAAAGCACGGAACAAACACAAGTGGACACAAACATAAATGGAGTTTTATGCCAACAGGGGACACGTCATACTCTCATGCTCAGTTGCACATTGATGCCAAGTTCCAACAAATGCATCACGTTACGTCGGCTGTTACCTGCTGTTGTTGAGCACATTGTCCACTACGTTCCTGGTGAACATGTCCTTGTTGACATCTCTCTCCATGACAAACAGCACATAACTCAGCCTGCGAGCCAGCCATCCCCGCTGTCTGCACCAAGACACATTAACACACAAATGTGAACCGATGTAGAGACAGAAACATAAGGAAGTGAACATATTCTCAAATACACTGTACGCATGGCACCATTTGCACATATACATATATATACATATATATATATATATATATATATATATATATATATATATATATATATATATATATATACATATACATACATATATACATATATACACACACACACACATACATACATACACACATACATTTACAACTGTTGAAAACAATTATAGAAATCTCTGTCTCATAAATAACAATAAAAAACACAAAATAAATAAGGTATATTTTAACTGTTCAGATAAAAAAGGCTAGCAAGACAGAACTTGATCTCTGTTGGTTACACTGATTTCCTGGTAATATTAATAATAATTTAACCCATTTTCAGGAAACAGAGATCAGCATCGGCAGACATATAGAGACAGCTTTCTTACAACAGGGGTTACGTTAAGACAGTTTATTCTTCTTTGCTGAGCTCATACATGATAAAATACCAATCGTGTCAGACAAAACTAACAGTACAATCTGGTCCATATTGGCTCTGGGATTGCAAATACAATTTAGAACAAATGAAATGGAAGAATATAAAACTTTCAGCTTTTTCTGTGCTATTTGGATCATGACGACAATCGGCGCTCACTTAGGTACCGCTATCCAAGCTCATCTTTACACTGTTTGAGGTTGAGCATTAAGATGTCTGACTGAGTTTTGTCTGCTAAATTCAGTCACTGGATGCACGTGTTCGGTGTCTACTGACAAACATTTTAAATTATTCAACTGTCTACCTTTCCACTGTTTCACAGATCGGCCCTCTTGACTTAAAGACATTCATGAGGAGGGCCAGCGCCTGTCTGCACTGTATTGATTGTACTATACAAGTAAAGTTAGAGCTCTAGCTATTGTTGCAGGTTACAAATAAAAAGGTCATCAGAAGCCAAAACAGCATGTGAAAGCCAACCAGCTCGCCATATAGTTTCAGAAGTTGAATATGTTCCTCTTATCTGGCCAATGGACTGCTCAGTGTAAAATACTGCGGAAAGAATGGAGTAGGTTTTGCTTTATTTACCTGGTGTGGGTCTCATTAATGTAGATGACGTTGCGCAGTCCCAGAGATGGAATACTGGGGTTGAACAGTTTCTCCTGGGACCAAGACAATAATGATGATTATTATTATTATGAGGAAGACACCATCCACATAACTTAGAAACAGAGATGGGTTAAATATTTGAAAAATAAATGGATGAAAGGTATATTGTATATTGTCTCTCAAACCAATGCTTCACAGAGAGAAATATGTTTAAAAAACAATGTGTTGCCTCTGCTGTTACAAATGGAATTTAAATTTGGATTCAAAGAAGATGTCATGGTAGATTCACATCAAAACAATACATTGTAATGTTCACTTGGATTTACCGGTAGATGGATGTATTGTGTCTTCAAACAACATTAACATTACAACAAATAAAACTGTGGATGAGTTTAGTCAAATTAATTAGCTTTGGTGTAAAATTACCCAGCTCTGTGGTGTACAGGAGTGACAGCAGCGGCCCACAAAGGGCCTCTTTCTGTTCAGCAGGCCCTCCTTCCATGTGCTGGCAACACAGCGCAGGACTGAGGGGCTGGTGCTGCGGTCCTTTAAAAGACATCCACACGGAAAAATCATTGACGGTGCTGAGACAAGATTGAGATCACATATGATTTGACAAGATGTGTAATGCAGATCCTACTGTATAACGGCATTATGGAGATACATTGATGGTCTGTGGTTTACCGAGTCATCGTTGGGGTGTTTCCAGCGGTTGCACCACTGTTCTCCATTGTTCACCTGCAGCAACAAGCCATCTGACAGCTCCATGTTCTCCGCTGTCCTTTTCTCTCCCTCCAGATCACACACCACTAGCTGGCAAGCTGGAAAGACACAGGGATATCACATGGTTACAAGTTTTATTATATTAATGCAGCCATCATGGCAATATGCAAGTTTAAATGTTTTAAGCTTTAGCAGCGAGCATGAAACAGGTGTTACCAGCCTCACTTCAACCAAAAACCAGAAAAACTAGGTGTAGCCAGTAGCCAAAAACACGTCGGCCCCTCCCACACAATGCATCACGCTGCTAGTATGAGTTTGGTTCACTTAACACCCGTTTGCTCCAGGTAGGCCAGATTTGCCGAGAAATATAAGGGTTACATAGCAGGAAGTATTAATCATTACATGCCCAAACATCTGAGCCTGGAGGACCAATCAGGTGGCAGTCACTACTGAAAAGTATATCATGCAACTCAAATGGCTGGGTATATTTACCCCTCCTTTATGCACTCTCCAATATCATCTGATCATTTTTTTTTAATGCTATAATTTACTTGTTAAACCTCACCTAGAAAGCTATCTAAAAACCGGTATGATACAGTTCAGAATGGCAAAGACTTCTTCATTTTGAGAGCCACTGATTTACATGTTAATCTAGATTATTCATCAACCTTTAAACTGACAGTCAAACTAAAGTGTTCCCTATCATAACTATATTTGTATACGGCACTCAATAATATTGCGACGGTGCCACCAAAGCAAGACACAAATTATTGTTTTTTAATCTACAGTAGCAGTTTTTGATTATCACAAGTTAGACAGGTTTCCTGTGAGTACACAACACTTCATCTAAAAAGGACTAGAGCGGGGTTCTGTGATTTCAAAAAGTCAAAATCAGAACCCGATTAAGTTGTGTAGCTCTACAATACATATGAGTGAAACCTGAAACACTACCCAGAAGGGGGTTTGGGAAGAGTCACTATTGGTTTCACTGTAGCTCTTTAAATATCTGTTGCAGGATTGTTAACAACTGGATCCTTATTCAAAACAACATTTATCTCAATCTAATAAATACTATTTGTATAGTGCTTTAAAAGGGTACTCAAAGGCCCATATGACAATGGGTTTCATCAGACATACGTATTTGCTGTGTACTGCCCAGTCGACTATCTCCAAATAGCCTCTGAAAGTGTATAACAAGATTATATACTTGGAAATAGGCTGTGCCCTGATTGCATATTTGCCAGAGGCCACCTTAACAGCTTTGGTCAATACAGAAATGGACTTGGAGTATGATAATTGCCAAGGAAATGGACAAAGTATTAGACTCTAGCTTCAGCTAGTTACAATAAGTGTTCAAATCAATATTAACATAGGGAGAGACTTTTTCCTAATTATTTTTAGGAGAGTTAATTTGTCTATTTTTTTGAATACCTTATGTTTTATATGTTGTATAATTGATTGATATTTCGTGAGATGTTCTGAGGATTTAAACAATGTACAACAGTTCTGCATGACCAACTCACACATGCAGGTCTCATACTGTATTGGTTACTGCCTTGTTAACCTTTTACTGCAATATGCAGCATCTGGGCCCCAAACACCTACAAATACAATGAAACACTTTGACATTGAAACCTCTCTGCCTGTGGTTTCCGCAATTGTCCATTTCAACAACAAAATACAGAGTACATGCAGAGTCCAACGGGCTGGAGAAGCAAAAGTACAAAAGGTAATTCACAGAAAATACCACGGCCAATGCCTCTGATGCGTTTGAAAAAAGGTTAGCGAGTCACTTTATGAATAACTGCTTTAACACTAAACATTGTATAGTATGCGTGTAAGTTAAGGGAAAGGCACATATAGCAGCTCCACTTTTCTGTGGAAAACAAGTCTGAAAAATGTTCCTGCCTGACTAGTCCATCAGCAGATGAATGCCCTGTACTCCATTACCTTGTTGTAGTGATGTGGTGGGAATAGGTGACATGCACACTGATGAGGGGAAACTAGGTTTTCAAAGGGGTCAATGACCGAGAGTACACTTGCTGGGGTGACTTTGTTGGAAGCAAAACAAAGAAGTTGAAGAATGAGGCGTTTGGAGGGGTTTAGGTGACAGGTGAATGTAGCCATCAACGCACATATATTGGCTAATGTAGAGTAATAAGACTACATTGTTATTTTCTAGTCTTCTAATGGAAAGAATACTTATGCAATATTCCTCTTATCATCCAAATGATATCAAATCACAAAGTGTTTCCGCTTGATAAGAATTGAGATGGCATTTGTTGCAAAACACTAATGTTTTAAAAACACACACACACACACACACACACAATATTCAATACTCCATACCATCCAATACCATCCTCATCAGCCAATGCAGACTTGGATCTTTACAGACGTGCATACATTTAGGAAACAATTACTAATTTTACAATGAAGAAAACCACTCACAAAAATAACAAACATGACAATACTACAATATTCTTGAAGGAAACAAATACCAGTATTCATTTCAAAAGCTCTTATCGTGGGAGAGCCCATCTCCCAGCTGACCACAGCCTATTTATCTTTTAGAGGGCAACCCCCCTCCCTTTTCAGAAGCACTGTACACGACTAGCTAGCTAGGATAATCCGCCACACATCCTCCAAGCTGTCTGCCATAAGCAGGTCAAACAGGAGAAGTCTCTGTGTGACAGATGGGGTGTGCAGATAACTAGCTGGGCAGAGAACAATGGCACCCGACGGGCCGCCCGGTGTCTGGTTCGGCTACAAAGTAACGCCGACTTGTTCGGCCGCAATCTCTTCATAATAACTGGTTAATACATGGCTTCAGTGGGTCGTTCGTGTCACAATAAAACCCGCACGAGGCTCGGCCGTCGTCTTTAGGAGATTGCATGGCATGCTGCCGAGCCTCATGTGGCACAAACCTGACGTGAGGGTTTAAGGGGAAACGCATTTAGCCCGCACGGAAGATACGTTGTTGAGGCGTTTCATTATATTGGGTGACCGAAATAGCCAAGGTTAGATGTATAAAAACCTCCTGAACTCAATGTAGCGTTAACTGGCTAACGTCGGGTTGCACCACTAACATGTGATTTATGAATGAGATTTAGCAGGTCGCCAGTCGCGAATGTGCCAACGACGTCGTGTAAGACAAGCTAACGTTACAACGCAGTTGTTTCCATGACAATACATGCGCGGCATCAGTTAGACAGTTTGCGTTCCTTCAACGTACGCTAGCCCGCGAGTTATGCTCGCGAGAGCGAAATATGCCTTACCTTGAATGTTGTGTTACGCTGACTCATATCTCACAAAAATAAACTCGTCGACAAAATCTTGCAGCCAGCCAACCGTTTGGTTCCTTGGTGCCTTTTGTGTCTCCCTAAAAGAGCTCCTCCGCTCTCCTTCCAAGACTGGACGGGCACAGACAGAAATGTGTCACCCGGAGGAAGAGCGCTGTTATTTCAGTACAGCGGTGAACTGCCAGAAGTGTCATTTTGTCAGCGACCAGGAGAGGGCAGCACCGCGCCAACGAGATCACTGTGCGTTCGTTTCCCCCATTCATTACTTTAATCATCTGCAACCAAAGACTGGCTGCAGGTATAGATAATATAAAACAGCCTGCGATCCTCCAAGTACACTAGACTAGTATGTTAGATTAAACTGAATTCCCCTTTGTGATATGTGCCCTATCTGTGTCGGTGTGTGCTTCTATTATATTCTGGTTTTGTAATAAAAACTAAAAATGTTTACACGTAATTCCTCAAACAAAATAATAACATATAGTCATATACAGTAACGTACATTTGCATAAAGAACAGACGCTTTATAAATTACAGTTTTTTAAACATGGATGTAGTGCGTCCTCCAGCGGTCGGATATTTTCAAAAATGTCATTGGGCAGTACCACTGTGCTATGAAGGGGGGGCGTCGATAAAACACTTAGTGCCGTTTAAATAGTATATTAAAAGACTACGCTGCATATAGATACTACATTGAACGTCTTCCTTATAAAATATATTTTCAAAAGTTACTATAATTACTCAATTTACGATTTCCCGACAACTCGCCGTAGTTGAGTAACCCATGACGATATGTATAATGGTCGCGACTAACTCGTTCTATTTCCTTCGTTTCTGCCAAGCTAGCAGCAGCCATGAGGTGAGCAGCACATTGGGCTTTTAAATATGTGTTTTTATTCTAAGCAAACACATAATAGGCTGGATGGATTAGTTATTTAAGACAAGTAGCTCGACTTCGCTTCTGTTCGACGATGAGTAAAATGATTCATCCGCTTATTTCTACCAGAACGCATGTAGCGTTAGCATGGGGCCTACGTGAGCTAACTTAGCCAAATAACCAATACATGTCACACCATGTTCCTGTAATACCACAGATCCTTAGCGGCTAGTTAGCTGGCCACAGTGCAAGTATTTGGCGTCGATGTCTATCTTATTCGAACTAGCTGACCAATAATGTCGGTGGAATTAGTTGAACAAGCTATTATAGTACAACCCATTTTGGATGGGTGCGCTTTTCCTCTCGGTAGCGTGCAACTGGGTCCTCACACTTTCCATTTGGCTAAAGGGCTCATATTTATTAATAACATGCACTTTCATAAGTTTTTTTTATTTTAAATCCCACATTAATAATTCACAATGCACATTCTGCACACCTGTTAATCACAGTCACCAGTTTGCCATCTGCTATCACACCCGATAAGATTAATCCATTTGCACCTTTTTTTTATTAAATCAGTTTGAACCTGTTGGTTCGGTATAGTCAATGTGTACTTAGTCCCCAAAGAGCACACCTCACTCAATTAGAAAATTGGATGTCGTAGTTGAGCATAACCCTTATGGTAAGATGAGTCATTCTTTCATGAGCACACTGACACAGGTGACCAGTATGGTGGGATTGTTGATTAAATGCCAGGTGGCAACGGGTAACTGGCAGTCTATGTTCATTCAACAGCAAATATTTACAGTAGAAGTGCTTTATACTTTGATTTGGGAATTATGAGAATGTATTTTGTCTATATGTTTTAAATTCATAGCTGAGCTTGTAGGCCCTTTAGGGTTGTATGCATCTGATGTCTTGCAAAACTAATATACCTGTATGTTTAGGCTCCAGAAGCGATTGGCATCCAGCGTCCTGCGCTGTGGAAAGAAGAAGGTGTGGTTGGACCCAAATGAGACCAATGAGATTGCCAACGCAAATTCTCGTGAGTAGTTTACTTTCCATTGGGGTACTCTCCCTCTCTGTAGATTTGTGTGGCGAGAACTTCATAGGATCACATCTTTATTGTATTTGTACCACAGGCCAGCAGATCCGAAAACTGGTGAAGGATGGACTGATCATCAGAAAACCTGTGACGGTTCATTCCCGCGCTCGCTGCCGCAAGAACACGTTGGCACGGCGCAAGGGACGTCACATGGGTTATGGTGGGTAACGTCCGTCTCCTTTTCCTCATTTAGTTAACACGCATCACTTTTCATTACATTTAGCTGACTCTTTTATCCAAAGCAATGAAAAAAGTGCATTCAACCATGAGTACAAACTCGGAACAACAAGAATCAAGAAAGTACAATTTCTTCAATAAAGTCAAACTACAAAGTACTATCTTTAAGTGCTACTACAGTGCTACCTTCCTTATTTAAGATGTAGATTTGATTTCCCAGTTTTTAGATTGATTCATGTGCAAGTATTATTTAATTCAGAGTTGTGGTTGTTTTGGGACAAAATTAAAGTAACTTTGCATGTCAGTTTATTTTTTTTTAAAAGCATGAAATTGTAAATTTGAAATCCTGCAAATGGCAGTTGTTTGGTTTTGATATAAAGATTATTTGATACTGTCATTTTATAGATTTCATGATAACTTATAATATATTTCCTCCTGCCCAGGTAAGAGAAAGGGTACTGCCAATGCTCGTATGCCGGAGAAGTTATCATGGATGCGTCGCATGAGAATCCTGCGTCGTCTCCTTCGTCGCTACAGGGAGTCCAAGAAAATTGACAGGCACATGTAAGTGTAAATTTGAGCACTCAGTGCTGGTGAATAAACCAGTGTCGTTTGCACTCCTACTTCAGGAATAGGCATCTTGCTTTGAGACACTGAGTTATTTTTTTTCCCCCGTCTCCTCCAGGTACCACAGTCTCTATCTGAGGGCCAAGGGTAATGTCTTCAAAAACAAACGCATCCTGATGGAGCACATCCACAAGCTGAAGGCAGATAAGGCTCGCAAGAAGCTGTTATCGTAAGTTGCTCTTTTTCGTCTTTTCTAATTTTTTAGATTGTATTAATTCATACAAAGATTTTTACTGACAAATAACCAATTTTAAGCTTTTGCTCTTTCTGGAAGTGTCCATGTATAATGACACTTACTATTAGCTCACGATTTACTGTCAAATAATCTTTCCTCCGTCTCCACCTTCTTTTACCCAAACAGTGACCAGGCTGAGGCTCGTCGCTCTAAGACAAAGGAGGCCCGCAAGCGCAGAGAAGAGCGTCTCGTCGCCAAGAAAGAAGAGATGATCAAGAACTTCGCCAAGGAGGAGGAAGCTTTAAAGAAGTGAATTTAGATTGAAAGTTTTTCCTGTCGGATTCCCTTTTTCTTTCTAATAAATTTGGATAAAAGAGCCATTCGTAGTTTGGTGATTTATTATTGTCTGCCTGTTTTGGTGTTAAAAATGATTCCATGTTGGGAGAAGCAAAGTAATAATTGTTACATATCTTTCAGCATTTTCGGCACTTAACTCAGAACGGTTAGTATGGTAAATGTGTTCATGTGGCTTGAGAAAAGACTGCTGCATTTTTGTGTTGGTGTTCTCAACAGTCCAGCAAGTGGCAGCAGAGCACCGGTATGAAGTTCTCTTAACATCAGACGTCTTCAATATCAATCATCCAGATGTTTAAAACGCTAAAGGATAGCGGCAGAATAAATGGTGGCTCAAGGCATCTATTTTGTCATTCATCAATATTCAATCACTTTTAGCTCTATAACGACACCAGCAGACATTTTCCAGACAATATGAGTGTATATAGTACAAGTACATTTTTTTGGGGCAGTGAATGGGTGTTGGCAGCGTTACGCCAATATCTGTGCACATAAAATGCAAACATTTCTTGGATGGAGTTCTTCAACACTTTAAATTTGTTATTGAAGCAACTGATGCACCTCATATCTTGATACAATCCTAACAGTATAAACCTCAAATACTCTGCGTTTGTCTATTCTATTTGCACAGCCTACTTTTGGTTGGTTATTTATACAACTTGTAGTAGCCATTTGTCCGAATAATCAATAACAAACAAATCAAATGGTCATTGATGCACCATATTATTTACGCAGGCAAAAGAATGCACTGTCCACAGAGGATTGCATGTTTCGTGATTTTATTTATCAAAACGAAAGAACAAAGAAAATCTTGTCACTGCCTCTTCTCTATCAAAAGAAAAAACTACCTAAATAAGCAAACATCTAGAATAATTCAACAATACCACTTATGAATTAAATAACTAAATACTAACTTAAAATCAATAGCCCCTACAACTCATCGAACAAAGACTGCTGCAGCATTGTTCATGCATGATGTGTTTCACGATCGTGTGTCAAACAGGAATTGTCCAAATGTTTTTTTTGTATCACTCGAAACATTCTAGGTCTTCGTCTGCTAGTGTGTGTTTGGTTACCAGTCTTTATGTGTGAGTGATGCATTTCATCCATGACATGATCCATTTACAACTAACTAACTGTGTGAGCAATCATTTTCAATCGGTCACTTTGAATTCCTGTTGATTGCAGTTGACATTAGTGCAAAACGTCAAAGGGGTGAAGAACACAACACACTTTTGTCTTTGGACGATTGGATTCTTGTCCACCGCTGATTGTTCACACAGATTTAGACATTATGCAGCTATCAATTATTTTTTCTGCGTCACCTTTCCTGAAGGCAAATCACAAAGCCAAACGGTGGCCATGCTCCCGCCTACAACCACTGACAGACACATTAATCCTCAACTGCTGACGTTCCAGTCATCAAGTCATTTTCACTTCTTGCTCAGGCCTTGATGGATTCCTTCTGGCTTGCTTCCTTGAGAAGGTGTGGCTGAAGTGTTTGCCCATGCAGCAGTCGCTAACCAGGACAGACAGGATGCTGTGTCTGTCTGTGGTTGTAAGCAAGAACTCCGGGATTCTCCTCAGGTGGATTCAAAGCAGATGTTATTCAGCAGGATCGTATGTGTGTGGCCCTGCTGTTTTAACTTGACTTTGAATTGCTTTTTGCGATGGATACAATGTCCTACTAATGACATACAATCGTCAGGAACAAATGAATAATTCACAAGTTTTTAGGCTTTTGGATGAAGAACTCAAGTTGTCTGCCACAACTTGCCCCAGAGAGTTCACTTCCCATTCACTGGCAGATGTTTAACTTGTTTTAAGTCTGGTTTGTCGTATCCTCTGTTCTTATCATGCACCATCACGCATAAACAATAAGACACCCATGCTTTAGAGGCTGCAGTGAAAAACCCTCATGTTTAAAAGGCCGTGAGGAGCTGGAATGAAAGCTTACGCAGCATAATGCATCTGCTTACCTTGGTATGGTGATTTAATTTGGATACGCCATAGTTTAACCATACGTTTACTAAAATGCTACTACAATGTGAGCTAAACCATAGTGTTACTAAAACACAGAACCGTCCATTTAAGAGTAAATGTGAGATCTCCAGAAAGAAGCCATACGGATTGCTGATGGAGAAAACAGGCATTGTGCAGCGAGGCCATTTTGGAGCTTGGTTAATGTATTTCTTCATTACCAGGAGGCACTCCTATTTCCTGAAGCGTGAGCCTTAATGAGATTAGATAAGGAGAGGAGTACGAGATGAAATGAAGCATTGCTCTTTATTACAGTTGGCCTTCAACCCAGGCAAAACAAATGGAGAACACTAAAGAGTTCATGAGATCTTCAAAAACAACTCAGATTTGAAGATTATAATAATTAAAGTAGATTATTCTTTTAATACAAAAACTATCATATAAAAAGCTTTGCGCTTGGCATTTTGATGACCTCCTTTGCAGTCTTGGGCTTTATCTCTATGGTGTAAAAATAAACTGTTGGCCATCAGAGGGCTCAAGAGACCTTTATGGAGTTACAAGGGTCTTGAGGATGGATTGATAAATGTCAAGTTTAATGTGCATGGGATCCAGCTGTAACCTAACCTAACCTGACACTGTCACCTGCCTATAAAACAACATTACCCTCATCCCACTTCCCACGTCTCTTTTCTATCACACCTTCACCTATTTTTATTTTCTCTCTCCTCACCTCTGTTACCTAATTGCTTGTTTTATATTTGGGGAAGTATATTATAAAGCATGGGAAGGACTCACAATGTTCTCTTGTGTTTCTTTTACAAGGGATTAACTAATAGTGTGCAATAATACAGATTATAGACAGACAGACAAAAACACATTTCACTCAACCTCATTGTCATTGCTTTATTTTTGTTCTCTTGTACCATTTAAACTGCAGTTCCATTCAGCAAGCAGTTATACATTCACTGATGTTATGGTGACATTCTCAAATACTTAATTTCTGTATAATCAAGGGTAAAATATTCTGAATTAAAAGCCAAGTCAAGCAAAAATCAAGACATCACTAATGAACCTAAACACATTTGATTGACAGAAGTTATGCAACTTGTCTCATTCCCAATGATGTCTTCTCTCTCTGCTAAGGGGTCTCATTTAACAGTTCAATTTCAGCCCTGATAGACTGTTAAAGTGGTACAAATATAGATGCCAGTTATGAATTGGAAATGTACTGCCACAGTGTACAGGAAGAGCAAACAGTGCTTCGCCAAGCAAATGAATCAATACAGCTATATGCAGTGGCAGCTGCAGCAGCATGCCGGAACTAAATGCTCCATTTAATATTAAATGAGTCAGCTATGATTAAAAATCTGTTTTCTGCTGCACAATGAGATGATGAATCATTTTCTCACTTTTCGCGAGAAGTGTGTGAAATGTAGTTAATATAGTCAATGTTTTGGTGGAAAAATGCAGAAGGAATTAAACTGTTTACTGTGATTTGTCTTCTCTAGCAATGAGCAACAACCAACTCCTGACAATTACCTTGTGTATACATCAGCATCCCTCTTCACAGTGATGGTGAGGGTGGAACAGAAAAATCAAGAGAGAGAAAAACTACATTTACAGTATATACACACTATAATAGAAACAACAATCTGACGCAGTTTGAAACATGAACAGATGGAAGGGGTGACAAGAAAAACAAGCCTCTGAGGAGAGAAGGGAATGAGAGTGAGGGTTGAAGAAAAGTTCAGGATGATGTGATCGTCATAAAGTTGAGGTGGCGGCAGGGTCAAGCGTAGTAAAGGAATTATTGTCAAGAACTTTGTTTTGTACAGGATGTTCGCAATATTTTGAAAGATCAAAAGGTCATTTAAGATGGAGATTCATGTGTCCTTTAAGCATTAAATCTAGTCACATTTTGTGATTCCACTTTATGCAGCGCCTACAGTTTCATTACTGTCCACAGCAATGTCACAACCCCTGTAATCTATTTTTTTTTCACAGTATTTCAGACCGTCTTCATCTATCTTTCTGTCCATACCCTCTCTCAAAAGCTTGTACTTATAAACGCACCAAGCAAGGTGAGACTTATTACCAACTCCTTCCCTGTCTTGCTGATTCTTCAGTATGCTGAATATTGTTGGCTTTTTCATCTTTCTATCTGTCATAACAGAGTTGTTGACTCGGGCAGCGAGTAAGAAAAAGTTGCTTCAGCTGATAGCAAGCAAAGCATCTTTAGCAAAACAGAACAGCTCCAATTATCCTCTAATCCCTGCGCCTTGAAGGCACAAAAAAACCCAAAGTCTGTGGCACACTTCAAATTGAATAGATTAGTTTAGCCTATCCTCTTCATACCAGGACAGGACATTTTAGAACATGACTAAACTGAGGTCTTGACTGAATTGAACCAATTGTATAAGGAAAACAATAGACTGGTGGAGTGTGAAGTGTGTCTGCATGTATATTTATGTATGGGCAGACACACTTAGGCGGAGTAGCTGAAAAATTAATATCTTCAGATCCACAAGCGAGTGCAAAGAAACCCTGTTCAGTGGATTTCAAGTCCTTTTCTTAGCGACTTAATGGATTTTGAAGTTTGCTTTTAAGATTTCAGAGCGTGTTGGATCGGGAAAACATTTAAGGACAGGGAGGGCTGAGGTTGGGGAGGTGAGGCGTGAAGAGGACCTGTGGCAGCACACTCTTCCATCATGTTCGCCTGAGAGGAAACACATAGAAAGAATATGAGAGCAAAGACCTTCTGCTTTGTCTTAAGATCTCAGTATCTTCCGTATTGCCCGACAAAGCAAAAACATAGTAACTACCCAGCTGGTCAAAGTAAAAAAAAACTGTCTCTTTGACCCTGTTTTTATCATATAAATGATTTTGGCAAACTTGTCATTTCTGATTTGTAATTTTCCAATATGGTCATACTTCAACTTGTCACAAACGTTTAAATTAGGCAGTAGCTCAATTCAAACATGAAAAAACCAGCATAGCTGAGCAGTAATTGTAATGTAAGCGTCGGTCCATGGGGGAAATTAATGTGATTTTTAGCATGACATTTTGTAGCTTTTTGTCACAGATGCAAATTTAACTATAAAGCAAAAGCATAATGATATGCTAATGGTGTAATGAATAATAATGCATTACATTTGTCATTTTTATATTTGTGGGTCAAATCTGAAGCTGCTACCTCCCCAGTAACATCTTTGTCGGGTAAATTAGTGCAATGCTCCTCTACATCGCAATACCGCACACTAAAAGACATTCAAATGTTTATTTCAAGTGAAGAGTAAAATGCATTATCATTACAATGTACTCACATCTACCTTTTGTCCAAGTAATGTTTTCATTTATAATGCTGCATAGTAAATGTATAATAATTCACCACATCTTTATTTAAATTATTCATCATGATTAATATATATTTTCTGAGTAAACTCTGCAATGTAACTAACAATTCTCTGTCAGGTAAATTAATTAGTATGATGTTCACAGGCTGAGTTGAGCATGTCTTCCGCCTCTACAGGCCGCGGCTCATTAACCGCAGTGCGCTTTTGCTGCTGGATGCTAGACGTCAACATCACAACCGAATTCTTCTTCACTGCCTTGGAGTCTCTGAGCGGGTGTCAACAACGCTGTAATCAACACTTCCGATGGCCCTGAACAAGCACTGCACTAGTATATTAAATGATACTGTTAATTAAAAGGCAAAGTTAAAGCTAGCTGGTGAAATAAACACAGACTTAGCTAGAGATAAATGTAGGCGACACACTTTTTCCACATTATTCTCTGTAAGTCATGATCTATTGTGGTTATCCAATAAGTTAGTACTTCAATTTGTCATGTAGATATAAAACATATAATTTATAAAAACACAACAAAAACACAAGCTAGTCTTATTAAACGCTAACCAGACAGCTTCGCAGAATAATCAACAAGTCAGCTTTCAAATCTGGGAATTTGGGTGATTTGATGTTAAGTAATTAACAAAGCAGACAGAATTTTGTTGATGTAGTTGCTGTGTTTCCCCCCTGCCTCTTGTCCATAACATTAAGGTCTCAAAAACTGACTTCTTCAATTCAATTTGTATGTTAAATGTCCCAAAATTACACTATTACAAAGTATCTTGGCCTTAAAACCTTTTTCTCTCAACTTATGGCCTATGTTTTGTAGGTCAGCATAGCCTATAAGATGTGTTCACAATCATGATTACGTTGGTTTTATGCTGCTATATATTGTTCTTAGATGGTGGTAAAGTATCATGTGTCAAATGGAGTAAATCTGTCACTAAAAAGCAGCAAGTAACTAGGAAACCAGGACACTTAGTGACACATAGTGTGTTTACTTAACAATTAGGGAGATATAAACTGTCTTTAAACAACCGTTACAAATGCTAAGAAGCAGCTTAGTGTGGGGATAAATCACCAGAGGTCTTGCAGTCATGGACAAGCATAAACACTAAAGCAAACCAACTTTTAATCCTCCTTGATCTGAATAAAAGCACGCTGGGAAACGTATGCAGCCTGAATCAACAACACTCCACTCAAGCCATAAGTGCCACGTCCTCATGTCCCTTCATTCTAATGCTGCTCGACCATCCTTGATTTTCATTTTGAGAGGCCAACAACAAGATCAAAGCTAATTAATAATGATTGCAAAATGTCAAAGATGATGACAAAAAACACAAGTGGTCAGTACTGACAAAGGGGTGGGCTGAGTGAACTGCTGCAGAGTTGCTGAGTGAAAGCACTGAGAGCAGGTGTAGAGGTGGACTGGATTTACAGGAGTGGAACTTAGTGTTTATTTTTTCACCAGGTGTCATGGGCTTAATTCAGAGCAGCATCTGTGATAACCCATGAAACAGCCGTCTGGCTTACAGGGCAACTTTCTGGGTAGACGTTCACCTCAGTTTATCAGGCTGAGGAACAGGGATAGCTGCTGTTGGATACGAATACACTGAGCTTGACTGAACTGGCTTTAGCACAGAAGGGGAAGCAGTGCAGGTTCCATTAATGCAGAGCAGATTTCTTATCAGTTGTTGCCTCAGTCCGTGTGAACAAACTCACTAAATCATCAAGGCATTAAGGAAGTAAATTAACTCACAGGACAAACATGTCATGTCTGAGGTCAAAGGTCTCATTAAGTGTAAGTGATTGCACCTGAGGGGGCGGGGCCTGTCCATGCGGGAGCGTTTGTTTTGTCCTCCCTGCCTCAGGTTTTTGTCAATGTAAAACGATACATTGTGTTTTCCTCTAGTGTGGGTAGGACTTGATTGCGCTCAGTCTCTATGGTAGGCTACATTGACTACATCATATTAATTTGATGATGGCAACTTCCATTGTCATGATTTTCTAATTGTTAAATTCAAGGTTATGTTTTTGTACTTATGTGAATAAAAGAAGTGCTTGATGTAATGGTTGCTCAAGAGCAATCAAACCAAAATAACATTTATTCAAGCACTGGTGGAAAACCACTTGAAAGATGACCTTGTAGGATGACAAAGCAGCAATTCCATCAAGCACATGATTTAAGCCTTTAAGGGGCCATTTTTCTAATCAGTGGGATTTCTGGGACTGGATACAGGCTATGGAAAACATCAAAAATATCCTCTGATTTCCCTAGTAATTACAGTAATGCTGGATATAGTGCAGGAGCCCTTCCATTGTGCTGACTAAAGAGCTAATTCGGCAGCAACACACAAACAAAGTTTCATCGTCACATTAGATATACAATTACAATGTATGGGCAAAATAGAATAAGGCTAGTAATAGTATTTTTAGATAAATACATCCAAACGTATTTTCTGAAAGTGCCAAATATTTCTTTCTGATGTACACATACAGATGCATAATTTTACCCAGTTATTACCATAATTAGATTATTCTGACTGCAAACCAAGATAAATCCCAAACTTACTTGAGGGTTGTTTCATCCCGCAGAGCTCTTTATGTATTCTACAATGCCACTCTTTTCTGGAATGTTTTATTTACAAGAAAATGCATTTAAGATAAATGAAAAAAGTTGATTTTGGAAATTTGGAATTTTTTGTTGAGGGCACAGTGGTTTGAAGCTAATCCATCTTCATGAATAAAACTTTCTTGGTCTCTTTTTATTGTGTGTGAGAATAAACAGTAAATCGCCCTGGGCCTCGCCTAAAATACTCGATAGAAGCAAAGGAGCATATGCGATTGCTCAAATCAGAAATTCCCAGTGTAGCAATGCTTGCAGCTTTCATGTTTCAACCCCGGGGCCTATTTTCTTCGTCCTGCTCAACCTCTAAGATCAACTCAGAGGACATGCGCTAACGTTTCACCATTCAAACTCGGAATTCTGGAACTCAGTGTACCATCTTTTACCTCTGGACTCTGCTGTAGCATCCTGAGAAAGCGGAGGTAAACCTCAGAGGCAGGAGATGAGACCATGCATTAAACATGCCATCTCAGTGTACCTTCTTCATTTTTAATGGTCCAGTTGGCTGGGAGTGTAAACACGGCTGCAACCTGAGGATGGTGACAACATAAGACCGGGAGGAGGAAAAATAACAGCAGAAATCAGGCTTGGTCATCAAAGTCTGCAGCTGGAGCGTTGATAGTCTGAGTCACCCAAGTCGTCTGATTCAAGACATAATATGGTTTGGAAATTGAGTTGCAACTATCAGTTGAATCCATTAGCTTTTATGTCAAAGAGTGTTTTTTTTAGTCTAAGAGTGTTTTTGATTAAAAATGAAAACCTGAAACCAGGGGAACAAAGCAGATGGTGATCACAGTTATTTATAGCTGAAGCTGAACAATGCGTCAAAATTCTTTGCCTTTTATTTCGGCAGGTACAGAGACAGGTATAAACAGGTGTAGGTTATGGTTCAGAAGGTCACGCGCAAAAACACAAGACAACAAAGCAACAATGCAACTTTGATGTTCAGGCAAGAAGGCCGGTTATACACTGCAGGGCTGATGAGGGAAAGTGGAAACAGATGATCAGGTGTGCAGGGAAGGTCATGATGACTGCAGGGAAAGTCTGAGGGCATCTGGGGGACAGGGAGGAAATGGAAATGAACGCATTTGGGGGAGTGTGGCTGCAGGGAGAGACAGTCAAACAGAATCTGACTCTGTTTTGGTTCAGTCTCACAGCTCAGCTGTGTTCAGCAAAGCTCTAAGAACACAACGTGTGTCTGATACCTACTCAGACCAAATGGCTGACAGATAAAGTTAGTGATTAGCTGGTGAAAAAAGTAAAAACTTGAGAGTGTATGTTGGACTAGATTTGTGTGTAATATCCTCTCACATACACTGAATTAAACAGACACTAAGACGAAGTGAGGGATTATTTTTATTTGCGTGTGTTTGATTCTGGGGTCTGTAAGGTGTTTTTTTTTCTTCACGTCTGTCAAGCCGCAGAAAGCTTTATTTCTCCCTGACAGTGCTTTGCTGATCCTTCTGCCTGCCTATATAATCAAGTGCTATTTTGGGCACAGATTTTGCATTTGAATTTGCATTGTTGCTATATTCCAGCTCCTTGTCAACGCCCTTGTGCTGCAATCACCACCCCTACTGTGAGTCTGTGAAGCCCAGTTCTAAAAATGCAAAGAACTGAGTGTGAAGAGTATAGGCAGGAGATGACAGTGTAATATTTAATGAGCCATTTTACTTCCTTTTCTGCAGCGGGCGTGATATGCGGCCGGACCAGCCTCTTTGATACTCGGTTTGTAGCCCCAAACTAAACCTTCAATGTCTTGTTGTGATGTTGATGAATGCAGCGTGAAAGAACGGTGAAAATGGTTTTCTAAGGGGAGAGACAGACAGTCAGCATTACATCCTCTGCTTATGGCTGCCGTCAGAGAAAGAGGTTTATTGCCATGAAACAGAGAGAGAGAAAGAGAGAGAGAGAAAGAGAAAGAGCTCAGTGGTACAGGTAGTGCAGAGCACCATGCCATCTTGAGCACCAAAGTCAGCAATTTTATGAAATGTAAGAGAAGCTAGATGTTCTGCCAGTTGCACACATTTCCTTCTCTCTCTCTCTCTCTCTCTCGCTCTCTCTACAGAGATGAAAATCACATTTGATCCAATTTGATAACAGAACTGGGTCATGATTTGAGAAATGTTCTTCACACCACAGCAGGGACACACACACACACACACACACACACACACACACACACACACACACACACACACACACTCTCTCTCACTCTCTCTCTCTTTGCCAGCGTAGTCTATGGCCTGCCAGCAGCTTCTCCGTTGCCAATTAATTTCATTGGGAGTTAATCACATTATTTATGGTCATTAAGAACAAGGAGTCCTCTCAGGCTCTGCACTGTCAAGTCACATGAAGGATCTCTGTGTATTTCTGTGGCCATGGAGGGAGACATTTTCTGTTTGGATTCAAATTATGAATTTAGGTGTGAAATTACACATTGGATATGAGGTGAAAGTGCAGACGTTCAGCTGTAAATTTGTGTTTTCTTTGTGGATAACAAGGATGGAAAAATAGGACCATTTCATGTGTTTTCTTTATAGTGTTTTCGTCATGCTAGCAGCTCTATGGCTGGGACTGTCAGTCCACCTCTTTGGGCTGAAATATCTCAACAGCTATTGAATGAATTGCCATGAAAGTTGGCTTATTACTACAACAAGGTGGCATCATCTGCCCTTGAGAATAGAATAGAATGCTGGATGGAACTGTTGAGTGTATAAAGCCAGGTGCCTCTGCATTCAACCCTCAAAGTGTCTATGCTACCTGTGCGTAGCATGGCACATTTTGTTTATAGTTTGTTTACCATTGACGGGCTTCCTGGGGGCTCACCACCCATCTCTGTTAGTTCTGGGATGGTGGAGTTCTGTTGGCGTGGAGGGATATGCTCGGGCTAATCGGCTGATGAAGTGCCAAGATTTTCAGGCGTCAGGCATTATTTAACTTTGTTTCTAGAACATTTCACTGAAATGACTGAACAACAGTTATACTGCATGCAACGAACCCAAGTACTGCTGATTTTAAGTCAGTTGTCTAGGTCCATTCTGTCTAGGAATAGTGCATTTACGTCAAGTATTGTTCTTTAGTACTAGCATACTTTCTCCATGACTGGCAGGTTATCACCAGGATAAACTCTGGCAGAGAAAGTTGAAATTATTTAAGACATCGTGTCCAGATGTCTTTGCCTTTTCTACCAAACATATAGCTTTAACCTGTCTAGACACCTGCAGGTCACTTAGTGTGTACTGGGAGACGTCTGAATCAAGTTGCACTCTTCAATCTATTTCAGTCGGGTGTTACCCTTTCATGTTAGCAGATGTTAGCAGCACTGTGTGTGTTGAGCTGTTTGGGGAGTGACCTGAAGCAACTTCTATAAGTACTGCTATCCGGGGATTAGAAGTCACCCAGGTTAGTAGCCCTGGCTTCTCAGAACCGAGCTGACGGAGGGTGTTTGGAAGAAGACGCAGTCCCGCTCCTAAGCCCCGCATGGTGACAGCTGTCGCTCTGGGAGGCAAGCCCCTGCGGACTCGTTCCTCTGGAGCTTGAGTGGCTGAAGGCAGCGAGGTAATGAGGAGAAGCCAGTCTCCAATGCTTAACCAGGGGGCAGGAAGTCCTTGTGTCCGTCTGCCTCAAAACTCATCTTCAGGCTTCCTGTGGGATGATACCCCACCAGACTCCTGTCGTGCAAACCAGCAGCATATCTGAACTGTAACTTTGGATTCAGACAACACTTTTTGTCTTGTTTATGTTGGCATGTTTAGTGCCAACAAAATGATTTTAGGAATAGCTGATCCACTGAAGTCGCAGGTACAAAATCCACGGCCCGCCACTGTGCTATATGCTGTGTATTTTACTGAATGAAATTGACATTGGCAAAAGGAATTGGCAAATTCAACTAAAACCATAATTCTGACCAGCAGATCCTTTTACTTAGTAGAAATCCAACAATGTAGAATTACTCAGTTAACTTAAAGCATCTTCCAACGTCTTCAGACAAACATCTGAGAATTAAAGGTGTCACTGGATGTCATGATGAAAAGCTTGAACGTGAGACATTGAAGCCTCGAGTTTGGCGATTTTGCCCATCACCATCTTGGATTACGGCCGTCGCTACGTTGTTTTTATTCGCGACCAATGAACGACCATATTTGGAATCATTGGTTACCTAAGACTGAATGAATGAGGAGCTGAAACTGAAGCTTATAATACAGTAGAGACATCCTATAATTCAATGTGTACTACTGATACAATAAATGTAGAAACATCCCATAATTTAACGTGTACTACTCGTACTATAAAAGTAGAAACATCCCATAATTCATCAGGTACTATGAAAGTAGAAATATCCCATAATTCAACGTGTACTACTGGTACTGTAAAAGTAGAAACATCCCATATTTTAACGTGTACTACTCGTACTATAAAAGTAGAAACATCCCATAATTCATCAGGTACTGTAAAAGTAGAAACATTCCATAATTCATCAGGTACTATAAAAGTAGAAACATCCCATAATTCATCAGGTACTATGAAAGTAGAAATATCCCATAATTCAACGTGTACTACTGGTACTGTAAAAGTAGAAACATCCCATAATTCAACGTGTACTACTGGTACTGTAAAAGGAAAAACATCCCATGATTCAACCTGTACTGTTGGTACTGTAAAAGTAGTGTTAATGTTATGTTGATGTTAGTTTCGGGTAAGTGTTAATGTTATGTTAATGTTATTTGAATGTTACGGTAATGTTAATTTTTGTTTAGGGTTAGTGATAATGTTATTGTTAGGGTTAGTGTTCAGTTAACGGCTATTTAGACATTTAGGGTGTAGACGGGCTCAAGTTTGCCTGGACACCAACGTCTCTGCCGCCTACCCCTCTCTCTACTGCTGACACGCTGGATCCCGGTTGGACTCTGGTTTGGAGTTTACATGTTCTCCAGTGTTCTCTTCACCGGCTAAATCTGTTGGACTCAACCCAAATATAAAAGCATGTATTTTTCTCCTCCGTGAATCGCAACATTTTGAGTGGCTCAATGATCACGGGAGCTATGTTTTCTGGGGCATCAGCCCCTGGTAGGCAAACAGGTCTTGTGGGGAGAGCCCAGAGTGGATCATTTTAATGTTAGGTTAAGAGAGGGCGTAGACCTGTAAAGCGGCAGCGGCACAAGGATGCCACCAGTATGTCCGATTCCCGTCAACATATTGACTCGGCGGCTAAAGCTGACTATCCCCACAACAAATTCAGTTTGCCAGAGCAACACAACGAACAGAATGAAGGAACAAAGTATGACCTACTTCTCAAATAAAAGAGCACACAATTTGATAGTTTGTCTGACTTTATTGAGAGATGTGAGCATCAAAGGACAGCTAGCCATGCAAAGAACTAGCCTGGTAGTGTGCATTAAGGTGAGAAAGGGAATTCACCTGGGTAATACTGATCCTGAGCCAATCTTGGTTCTAGCCAGTGAAGGTAATGTTTAGGATTAGCACGGTGCTGAATGATCCAAGATGGACACTTTGTAAAAGATGGAGTCCAAGTTCAAATTTTTGCAAAAGCACAGGTATATACAGACCTGTTTGTGGCTACGCAAGAAATAAGCTGAGTACAAAATAAAGTGACTAGAACTGTTGTGCATAGTATTTGAAAAGATTTGTGCTGACAGGGCTGAATGGTAATTGACCAAAGAGATGCATACATTGGTAAGTGGGACAATAAATAATGATCTCCTGTAATTTATAACTGAGATTAATGCCCTTAGTTGGCTCATGGATAGCTGCAAACCTCTTAGTCAGAGAGCTATTCAGAGCATATACACGTGTGTATATATGTATGTATGTATGTATGTATGTATGTATGTATGTATGTGTATATATATATATATATATATATATATATATATATATATATATACACATACATACATACACACACACAGTATCTTCATAAGGCTATTTACAAATACTGTCATATCCTTATTTACAGTTATTGCCGCAACAAAGGCAGTTTGTCACTGCCTTATTGTTTATAATTACAGAGCAATAAATCAAATGGTGTATCGTGATTTTGCAAATTAAATAACACAAACAATAACAGTTCCTCAGAGTTACTTAAAAGTAGTCACATGTGCTGGGAGAAACGTCAGCTATTCAGAAAGAATTCAGCACATTTTAGACAGCTGGAGATGTGAACATGAACTTTTGAGAGACTCCACGTTTGAAAAGCCTTCGACACTTTTCTGACAAATAACACTGGAGATAGTTTTTTAATCCATCATCCTGAATGACAGTATTTCAATGCTCTGCTCTTCCGTGCAAGAAAAGCATCAGAAAGTCAAACCATCCTCAAGTTGGAGCAAAACAAAATAAAAAATATATATATGATGCGAATATTACATGACTTTAAATACAGATAAAAAAAAAACACTTACAATGTAATGGCAGGAAGCAGATACTAGTGGTTGATTTTACAGTTACATGGGACAGAGTGAGCGACAAAAATCTGTGTGTGTAGGGAAAGTGTCATTGAAAGGCGTACCGAGGGAGAAAAAGCTCCCAGAGGTGCATGCAGCGCATTTGTCACATCGTAGATGTGAAGAGCACAAATGTACAGTAATTTAATCTCTGGAGAGCAATATAGAAAATCCAGTGTGTGTGTGTGTGTGTGTGTGTTATGATTTTCATTGGATCAAGATGTAGCATAGAAGACTGTTTTTTAAATCTTTACATACACACAATGTAATACCTGAATAATTTTCTAGTCGGAGCAGGAGGGACACACACGCAAATCATAAACCCACATGACAAAGGCAGACGTGTGCACAACGCCAGATGCAGTCTGCACACACAAACATGGATCATCATACACCCTCGGTTGAATCTACTATACCAAATCTCTTAAAGTTAATGAAACAAGCCACTACAATAAACAGCTACAATCTTTCACAATCTCTTATGTCTTGTTTTCTCTACACAAACAGTGAAATGAAGACAGTTTGCTCACAAGGCTTGGACACGCCTTGACATCAAAGTAAGGTAGTCCTCTCCCATCTTTCGCAGAGGGATGACCAATGGAAATGGCTAGTGAGGTAGCCAGATGTCCTGCACACCATCCTCTTCAACACGATGCTACATTTCTGTTGTGAGTGTGATTCAAACCACACAAAGTAAAGTTGTGCTACAAGAGAAGTAGCTCTGAAGGAGCCGCCACCTCCTTTAAGTCTTAAAAGCTTCCGCGGGAAAAAGCTAATTTGTGGCTCGTCGTCCACACAAGCTGCAGATTCACGGACACTTTTTCGAGGGGTGCGGGTGAGTGTTTGGCGGTCAGTGAGGTGTCGGGTAAACACTCCTGAGTATACCTCCGTCATAGTGAACTTATTTTTTGAACTGAGGGTCAAGGAGAAATGTGCCGCCATCATATTTCGAGCAGATTCTTCACAGGGACCAAGCCTCTCTTCTTCCCGCTGCTCAGCCGGAGGAAACCGTCAATCTCCTCGTTCTTCCCCACACAGATCTACAGAGGGAGAGTGGGTGAGGGAGGGAGGGGAGCGAGGAGCATGGATCAGGAGGAGGAGCAAGTGACATTCAGTAATGTGAGAGAGTTTGTGGACTGAGGCGAAAAGTGAGCAGCATTGGAAGCCATAACATGCTGTCCTCTGTAATCTCAGCAGTTTTCTGCATGAATTTGCATACATTAAAAAAATGCATCCAATGTGTGTGTGTGTGTGTGTATGTGTGTGAGAGAGGAAAATTGTGTGTTCACCTGGGCCTCTTTTACAGTCATCTGGCCTTTGTCTCGGTTGCCGTGGAAACCATCTGTGACCTTCCACACTCGCTCGCCAGGTCGGACCCGCTGCACAAAGTTGGCCGGGAACAATCCCACCTTGTCTCTGCTTTTCCCCTGGTACACACACACACACACACACACTCTTGCATGTAGTACAAAAATTGATGATGCTGACTACTCTTGTTAGCAGCCACAATTTGCCACCTTGTTGACAAACAGGAAGTAGCGTAAACGGCCCTTGACAGTCTTCGGCTGAGCATACACTATTAGATTCTTTGCGTTTTCATTTCTGTTTACTTGGACGGGTGCCAAAATATGCATCACATTTATTTTTTTTTATCACAGTTACACATTGGAATTTAAATAAACCATCACAATTAGCTGAGAAATAGAAATAAAAAGATAGTTTTTGTTCTCTAATTAGCCACGTCAGTACTAGACCAAAAAGCATCTGCGGAGCCCTCATCCCCCTCTATTCTCTTCAGAGGCACACAGGCGTGCAAAGCCTCTGGGTGCCAAGTCGGCTATTTTGCTCGCGTCCTGATGTTGGTTCCTCCACATTTAGCAGAGGCATGTTTACACGAATAATGGCAGGAGCGGGGTTTAGGTGTCAGTCTTCTGTAGTGTAATGGGTTTGCATGGGTGGAAATTACTCTCAATACTATATTAATAATGTTCATTCATCTAAGTTTACTTTCAAATCTGCTATTTTACATATATATGGAGTGGATCCCAGCTGACATTGGGCGAAGGCAGGGTACACCGTGGACAGGTCGCCAGGTAATATAGGCTATAAGAAATATGATTAATCTGCTTATTATTTATATATTTACTAAAGTGGATGTCTCTGTACTTTTCCCTGGTGACAGACCTGTCCGTCCTTCGGCAGGTGAAGGTTAGGATCTTCCGATGCCTCATTAAACACTGACTGCAATCGGTCTTCGGGATAAGCAGCTCTGCTAACACCCACACCTGCCGTCCTTCAAGCACATCCACCATCTCTTTAGTTTACTGTCTCCGAACAACTCAGCTTTGAATGACAGAACTTCAACTGATTGTACCACCGTCTAACTGAATTCCATGTGTGTGTTCCTGTCATATCTCTTCAAAGGTAATGCCGGAGATTTGTAGTGATAATATTTTATTCACTACAGTGCATTTGAATAGAAATATTTTTTCCCACAACTCACCTTCCACCAGTCCTCGTTGGAGTCATCTGTGACTTGAACTCTGTCACCTGGCCTGCAGGAAAAACACAGTCAAATAAAGGGCTCGATGCCAAGACCTGTATAGAATCTTTTAACCTTTTAAGCCCCAAGGCATTTTTTAGGATTCTGCTCGAAATAACATACCCAAACTAAAAAGGGTGTATCTCTGCAACCACAAGGGCTATTTGAATAGTTTCAATATAGTATAATATATTATAGTTATAATAAAGGCAACCCATGTGAGCTTTTATTCAGATGTGTAAATATTAGTATATATGTTTCTGGTTAAGAGTCAATAAATATTGAAACACAGCAAAAATAGAAGTTTCAGGTCCACCTATAAAAGAAAGCACTTTCAGGATGATTATCTCTTTGAAATGATGCTTCACTCAGGTCTAAATCTCCCAAATCATAGCACAATATGTGAACAGTCTCTCTGCAAAGTTTGACTTTGAAAAAGTGAAGCAGAACAAAGTCAGAGAGGTAAAGTACAGAGAGAATTCAGGCGAGGTTTCCAAAATTTGCATTTGGGCACAGTTGCGCATATTTGCGCGCATATGTGACATTTTAATTTTTTCATGTACCAAACCTTATATTTAACTTGTATATGACTTATGGTGTTCAATAAACTTATATCAGTGTGGATTTACTGGGGAAAATGCATTTGGTAGGCAGCATTTGCTGACTCAGCGATTCATGTTGCTGTGTTCTTTAGTTCATATCTTGGTGATGCTTTGGTGCAGAGGGATTTGGTGAATAGATTTGGAATCTGTGTGGAATTGCCATTTGTTGTTTTCTGATAGCACCGAGCTACGGGTTGCTGCTTCCGGAAACATGCCGAGTGGGCTGACTCATGACAAAATTATGATTATGATATTTGAATAATTATTTTAGTTGGTGTTTGAGTTGTGTTGAAATGGCTGAAATGGCTAATTATTGTAGCCCAGGTTCTCTTGTTTAATTTGATGTGTAACATCAATATATTTGTTCATGATTATTGTAATGTTTTACACAGTTTAACTATCATGTCTAAAATTCAACCTATATAAGGTCCCGTGGGAAAGCATTTATCGCCACATTTGTGGGAAATATGCTTTCTTGCTGAATTGATGTTTGTGTGCTAAATAGGAAGCTACAGCCAGCAATAACGACTGGAAGCGGGCAGAAACAGCTGGCCTGGCTCCGTATCTTTGTTTCTTTCGCCTGTACAAACTTGAATTTTTAGGAAGTTTCGTGCTGCAGCCAGGCTAACTATTTCCCCCTTCTTTCAGTCTTTGATGCTAAGCTAAACTAACCGGCTGCTGCCTCTAGCTTCCTGAGCGAGGCATGAAAGTGGTGTCAATCTTCTACCTCTCAGCGTAAAAGTGCGATATATAGCTAATTTATACATAATGTTTTATGTATAGTACTGTAAATGTCACTGTGACATAATCTATTTTTCAGAGGAAACTGGACTGTTCTGTGAACGTGACAAAACACCTCGTGCACGGTCCTCTTGCACAGACGCATCCTCCAGATTAGTGGTGGGTGTCATGCCACACTCAGCAGTTTCCTGCACCTACTAACATACATAAGACTTTTTTTTTGTTTCATCTCACACACTCAACACAGTGGTTTGTCCTTCTCGGCATCCCCCCTCCCAATCCAAACCCTGCAACCCCCCTACAATACTCCTGCTGAGCAAGCAGATGGTGTGTGAATTACATTTTGGCCAGGTACACACTTCCTCCTCTTTCATCTGATTTCTCTCATGTACACAATCAGTAGAGTATGCAAATAAATTGGACTGACTTTAGTTCCAAGTCATTCTTCTCCTGAGGCAGAAACTTGTAGAGAGCCACATATGTGTGGATGGAGTGGACCTCTACTTTCTTTGGAGTCTGATGAGAAGAGGGAGTATCAAAGGACAGAGAAAGAGAGAGAGAGAGAGAGATAAGATTGTTATCTGCATGATTTCTCATGTGGAAGTTTGAAACTGAGTGAAAAGGATGAAGAGTTTGACGGGGGTTGACAGAGTGCATGTTCAACAAGGAAAGAAAGGCTGAAAGAAGAGAAGAGTGCTGACTACACACCTTCAGGCTGACCCTGTCTTCTGAATCAGCCTTCTCGCTTTCAGGAGGGGTGAGCACTGGAGAGACAGAGAGGGAAAAGAAAATGGGAAGGAAAGGCAATATGCGTGAAAGGAAGGATTGTAAAAAACAGAGAAAGAGGGAAAAGTGCAGGTGCAAAAAGAAAAGAAAAAGGGAGGGATACACAGAGAGAGGTCTTTGAGGCAAACAGAATGAAGGCAGAAGTCAAGGTCATTTACAGAGGTTAGAATACTGTCACACACACACACACACACACACACACACACACACACACACACACACACACACACACACACACACACACACACACACACACACACACACACACAGTATGTCATTCTGACATTTAGCCACAAACAATCTTTTGAAGGAAACATTCAGCAAGACTTGAACAGTAAATTGACGATGAACCATCTGTCTACAGGACCCCTGCTTATTTGTTTTCTTTCCAATCTACATCACAGGATTTCAGAGATTCTTAGCTCAGATGCAATGACATTTTAAATGATTTGCTTACTTCCTGGGATGTGCTCCTCCTCAGCTATTGGCTGGTTTTCTACTTGGTCTTGCAGTTGTTCCTCCTGTCATAAAGAAAGAGTTGCAGCCAGCAAAGTCAGCAATATTCTTGGCATGATTAATGTCAACATGAATTTATATGAACAACTGTGGTTTTATGTGTGTTTGTATACCTCGTGACAGGGCGACTCTGAAATACTGCTGAAGCTGGAGCGACTCAAATGAGCCAGCGACGTCCCATAGCGCAGTGCCTCATACACAGGGTCGACAATGCCATTATCTGCCTCTACACACAGACACAGAACAACACATGTGCAGTTTTATAGCGGACACGATACTGACCCACACACAGAACCCTATGCACACAGAGGCCACCTAGAATTGAAGGCCACAGACATGGTCATTAGTCATCCTGAGATTCTAGTTGTTTGTCTTGTGACAAATCCGACAGCCAGTGTTTCCATAACTCACCTTGGGCAGCAGGAGCCTCTCTGACCACACCCAGCGTATCGGTGGTTAACAGAGGAGAGCTGAAGTTTCTCTTGAAAGCTCCCGTCTAACAAGCCGGAAGAGAGACAGGAGAGAGAGGACAGAGGAAGGAGAAATGTTACTTGAGGCAGAGAAAATTGACAAAGGACAGATGTAATATTTTGCTGTGAAGTCATACCCATGTGGTTTTATCTGAGAGAGATGGGCCTTCAGTATGTGAGATTATGTGCAAGTATCAACGGAAATCTCCTATACATGCCGATATATTTTGCATTTCAGAAATGCTTTGAGGGGGAAAATGTGAATTATGGTACTTGATAATTAATTATTTTGTATGAATGTAGTAAAGATCTACAACACAAAACAGACAACAACACACAGAGGTGGAATGTAAGGAAGTGCATTTAATTAAGATCTGTACTTCAGTACAAATTCAAGGTACTTGAATTTACATTTTAAACATTTTGATACTTGTACTTCACTAGATCTCAAAAGGGAAATATTCTACTTTTTAATCCACCCTTATTTATCAGACAGCTTTTCAGATGTTTATTTTTCATACCCTTTCAAACGTTTATCTGATAATAAGAGAGCTACAAGACCTCTTTTTGTTTACATATCTGCAATACTTTCACAGCTAACATGTGTAAGTTATTCCGCTATAATATCTGTATACCAACATATGATTTACGTACAGTGAAGGTGCAGGCATGCAGAAATGCTTTTTATGGTTCGGAGAAGATTGAGGTCAGGGTTAAACTCTCTTGCCTCATTACCTAACATCTCTCTACTGTTGGCCGTTTAATAAAACTGCCCTGCACTGTCGATAATACACCGTCTATGGATAAGTATCTCAAACAACAGCAATAAAAAAAGAATACACAGCATCCCTTTAATTGTTTTTGCACTTAAATAAATGTCACACCTGGCATAGACGGTAAATCACTGATGCAGGAAAGTTGCACACGCAAGTAGATATCTAAAAATGTTTTGCTCATTTTCTGCGGCGTGGCCACAAATACCAGAACACATAAACCCAACACTAATAATCCAAAAATAAAAACCTTTGTCATGATTTTAATCACACACACATGTAGGGTAGATCAGCTCATATGAACTATGATTGCATCACTTACCACTGATGGTGGCACTGGCAATAGTACACTCCCCATTAATTTTGACAGGGAGCTTCTGCAAAATGTCCCCCAACACGGTTGCATGGCTAATGGGGTATGTCTAAACCTTTTTCCTATCTGCCTTCGAGCCTATTCATCCGTGTGGTCCGTCTGTCTTTGTTCAATTGTACACGTGGCGCTGAACAACTTTGATATCAAATTTTGTTTCTTTCTTTAGCGAGAAAATATGTTTAGCTACAGTACACGACTCATCCGTCTAAGGGATACAATTACAAAGTCCTGTTTCTGACAGACGCTCTGATGAATATGTTCCGTCTGCTCCAAATAGAAACCGTTGGTAAAGATAGTATCTTGGCTTTATCTAATCTCTGCATCTCTTTTCATCTGTTTTACAATAAGTGATACCTGCTGATAGCAACATGTCAACAGAGAAATGTCTTTAATCTTTGGGTTATTTCTCTGCCGAGCTGTGGTACATTCAGAGGATGAACTACCTTCATTGTATCAAAAATGAAAACAGCATTTACAGGTCCATGTATTATTTTGCTCCATGTTAAACTTGTCACCTTTTATCCAGGCAAAACTTGTATTAGTCTGAATAAAAAAAAAACACATGAATATGCTGTGTCATGATGTATCAATATAATTTACACATTGACTATCAATGATCATTACCAGTCATTTAAATAAAGGGTTCATGTGAGGTAGAAACATTGTTTATGCTTGTGTCTGAAAGTCATAGTAAAGGAATATGTATGTATGTATGTATATATATATGTATATATATATATATATATATATATATATATATATATATATATATATATATATATATATATATATATATATATATATATATATATATATATATATATACACATATATATATATATATATATATATATATATATACACATATATATATATAAAAAAAAGGGAAACCAATAAAAATGACGTGCCACGACGATTTGGCAGATGTTGTAAGTGTAGACCTTCTGCAAAGTACAAAAGTCATCCAAAAGTGAAATATAGCTTCAAGGCTCGTTGGGAGTGTGACCGCTGTTCAGGACTGACAGACGAGAATTTGCCCAGAATCTCTTCTTTATCTCCTTCGTCACAGAACGCAAACTTCACCTTGACACTGAAATAACTGCATGAAACTCTAAAGTAGAGCTGCAAAGGGTATTTTTATCTAAAAAAGTAAAATATGCAATTAAGTACAAGATGGCATCATTAAACTGCGTGCATCGTCTCAAACGCAGACATATTCAAATTACAATTATTTGAACTTGAGAATGGAAGCAATTATAATCAAACAATATCAAGTCATGATCCAAACATAGTTCATTTTTTGTCAGTCAAACGATCACTAAGACATGCTGAATAATGTTTTCATCATTCTCCTTTAAATCTGTTTGCCACGAAGTGCTTCACAGAAAACAAAGCACAGAAACTGAATTAAAGACTTTACTGTCTGTTAAATTACAATATGATATCTCATTGTCAGTGCTCCAGCTTGAAACAAATTGATATGCTCAAAAGTGGAGGTAGAGGAATTATTTCTTCAGCATTAGCAACCTTGAACATCCCTTTCACATGCAATGGTCACTTCTCCCCCAATTACTGATCAACAGCAGTAATGGGGACTGTGGAGCATGACTGGACAGTTTAAGCGAGCAGACCAGCTGAAATCTCATTTTTTGGTCAGATGAGATCCACCGAGAGCAAGATTGGACTCTGAAGAAGACTCACATACATTCGAGTGAGGATGGACGTGAGTGTAAAGCTTTCCCGCAGAAGCAATTATTTTGTGCAGTGCTCAGCAGGCCCATTCCTTTAATCAAAGGCTTAGACATCTTTAAGTTTAATTAACATTGATTAGCAGAATGTTGTCAGGATTCCAAAACCATTTTTTAAAGCAATCGGTCATATACGGGTGCACTCAGCAAATGGATTGAGAGCGAGCCAGAAGAACTGCAGCCATCGATATTCCTTTTTCATTTTTAATTACACTACTTTACTCTAGCTTGTTCAAGTTGTGCCTTATTGTTATTATGAATGATCAGTGGGGACTCAGATTCTTTATTCAAGTAAAAGTAAAAAAAAAAACTCACTGTGCAAATACTCTGTTACATGTAAAAGTCCTGTATTTACATTTCTCAAGTAATAGTTAAGAAGTCATCAAAACTAAAAGTACACATTTTGTAATATCGTACACAGTGTTACAATATTATATTTGATATTGGCTATTTTGAATGATGTAGCTGATCAGGATGAGGCTCAATTAAACTATTATATATATATATATATATATATATATATATATATATATATATATATATATATATATATATATATATTTATATATATATATATACACTCACCTAAAGGATTATTAGGAACACCTGTTCAATTTCTCATTAATGCAATTATCTAATCAACCAATCACATGGCAGTTGCTTCAATGCATTTAGGGGTGTGGTCCTGGTCAAGACAATCTCCTGAACTCCAAACTGAATGTCAGAATGGGAAAGAAAGGTGATTTAAGCAATTGTGAGCGTGGCATGGTTGTTGGTGCCAGACAGACCGGTCTGAGTATTTCACAATCTGCTCAGTTACAGTGATTTTCACGCACAACCATTTCTAGGGTTTACAAAGAATGGTGTGAAAAGGGAAAAACATCCAGTATGCGGCAGTCCTGTGGGCGAAAATGCCTTGTTGATGCTAGAGGTCAGAGGAGAATGGGCCGACTGATTCAAGCTGATAGAAGAGCAACTTTGACTGAAATAACCACTCGTTACAACCGAGGTATGCAGCAAAGCATTTGTGAAGCCACAACACGCACAACCTTGAGGGGGATGGGCTACAACAGCAGAAGACCCCACCGGGTACCACTCATCTCCACTACAAATAGGAAAAAGAGGCTACAATTTGCAAGAGCTCACCAAAATTGGACAGTTGAAGACTGGAAAAATGTTGCCTGGTCTGATGAGTCTCGATTTCTGTTGAGACAGTCAGAATTTGGCGTAAACAGTATGAGAACATGGAGCCATCATGCCTTGTTACCACTGTGCAGGCTGGTGGTGGGGTGTAATGGTGTGGGGGATGTTTTCTTGCCACACTTTAGGCCCCTTAGTGCCAATTGGGCATCGTTTAAATGCCACGGCCTACCTGAGCATTGTTTCTGACCACGTCCATCCCTTTATGGCCACCATGTACCCATCCTCTGATGGCTACTTCCAGCAGGATAATGCACCATGTCACAAAGCTCGAATCATTTCTAGTTGGTTTCTTGAACATGACAGTGAGTTCACTGTACTAAAATGGCCCCCACAGTCACCAGATCTCAACCCAATGGAGCATCTTTGGGATGTGGTGGAACGGGAGCTTCGTGCCCTGGATGTGCATCCCACAAATCTCCATCAACTGCAAGATGCTCTCCTATCAATATGGGCCAACATTTCTAAAGAATGCTTTCAGCACCTTGTTGAATCAATGCCACGTAGAATTAAGGCAGTTCTGAAGGCGAAAGGGGGTCAAACACAGTATTAGTATGGTGTTCCTAATAATCCTTTAGGTGAGTGTATATCCATCTTGCAAAGTAATTATAAATTAGTTCTGTAGTTGTAAAAAATTCTAAATAAAAATAAATATATGAACCTGTAACATTCATTTTCGAGAAATAAGTGTGAGAACATTTTCATGACACAAGGTGACTTCTATTCAAACAGGTTGAAGTTATCTTAGACTTCTGGGTTAATCTGGGACTCAAATCGACAAGTTGGTCGATTTTTGCAATGTGTGCTAAATTAAGTGTAGCTCAGTATATTAAAAAGAGCTCCCTCTGAGACGTAATGAAGTAGAAGTATTACATAAGACGAATACAAATACCTGAAAAGTGTACTTAATTACTAAGTCACCTTCAATGAATGCACTGATGTAATGTATTCAAGTTTAGTCACGCTAGGATGGCCTGCTCCTCCTGCTCTCTAATGAACTCTCTTCTCCCTGCAGTGACTCCATCACTGCTGCGTCTGTCCTCGAGTCTGACTGCATTTCTACTCAGAAAAACAAGTTTTCCCTCCAATCACAGGACTTCCAACTCATTTAAAACATTTCTTCTACATGCTATTGTTGCTCAAAACATTCCGTTTCCTACATTTCCATTTCATTAAAATTTGTATGATGAAGGTTAACACATAAATAAAATACAAATGACTGCAAGCAATTACAGGTAAACATTTCACAAGCAACCTTTTTGCATACAAAAGCTGGATGACGCACCTCGGCTGAGTCAGTGAACCCCGGACCTTAAGTTACGTAGGCGCATAAGAAGGGGCTTCGCACTCCATCCAGCGTTCGTAAAATGCCTAATCCTTGCTTTGATGAGTGTGCAGTCATCGAAAAGGACACCGCGGAAGGCTTGGCGAGAGCTGGCCGTGTCATATCCTCGAGGGATTGTGTGCGTTCCCAAACACACTGAATTTCACACTGAATTAGCCAGACCAGCTGGTACAGGGAGATATTGATTTTCCAACAGAGTTGAGAGGGGAGGAAGGAAATGTAGCACCCAGACAAGAGAGAGGAAGATTGGATGGCGTTATGTGAGAAGAGCAGCACACGCGGCACGAAGGACAAAAAGGCTGAGTGAAAACAAATGATGGGACCTGGCCACTGAAACTTTATCAGTGTCATGCTCCTCAGCATTTATAGTTGGGAGATGATCCAACTGCTGCCCTTTCACACATTTAGCAGCGCCTCAGTCTAGCTTTGAAAGCCCTGGTCAACCCACATTCCATTTATAACCTCTACATTTTTGTCTCTGCTGGTTGGCTTTATCCTCTCCTCACAAGACGAGGGCTTTGAGGCTAAGCATATTACCGGGACTAAAAGCTATGCCAACAGACACTTACAGCATCCAGATGCTGTTTAATTCTGCTGACACAATACATTCTGGGTTAGTCTCTTGTCAACAGAGAACTCGAGCATTTCCAGCACATTTGACAAACAAATACACAAAATATAAAAATGTGATTAACTATGTGAGGACATGTTTTGCCCGTCGTAAGCCTGGCTACTGGGAGATAACTGTACCAAATGAGGGCAACAAGGGTACATTGAATTTAATTAACACAGCTGCCCTGACCCCTGGTTAAGAATGTTATGCTAATGAGAGTTGTCCCTTCAAGGGTGGCATTGCCTTTCACAATTCAGGGATAGGTGACAGGAGAATGAGAAAATACAAGGAAACTATGATACCAAAACATTATCATTTTTAAATAAGGCAACTAAGAACTTCAATATCATGAGGAAAAAAATTAAAAACAAGTTCCAAACAATGAATGATCAGTGAATGGTTCTGATTCTGATTTGAGGTTAATCATTATGATGACTACAATGTGATAAAATATTATCAAGACTAATAATAATATAATAGCAATATGTTATACAGAATTCCCTGCTCTCTCAATGAGCATGCAGCAACTTTTGGAAGATTTTGGAAGAGCATCTCAGAGTTTCACACCCCCATTAACGCTGGAAGACCACATCTCTGGGCGTCCCATCGCTGCCAGGTTCACTTGAGTGTTACTATGTATTTTATGCGGGCCGTAAAGTATGACTACTAGCTTCATAGAGGCGCATAGCGGGAGTGGGACTTAATGGAAAGTCTGTCTGAGGTGTTCTTACCTTGCCATTACAGGGCTGCTTAGAGAGCTCCGACGAGCACCAGAGGTGGGTCGCCAGCTTACAGGCTTTACAACGCAGCCCCTGCTTGGAGTTTCCTGTAGAGCCAAGACAATTCAACACATCTTAGTAGACTGAAGACAGCTGTCAATATTTATATATTATATTTATATTAAGCAAAACGTTGTTTATTTGTTGTCGCTCAGCGTTATCTGTCCAGAGTGGTTTTATCTTTTGTATAATTAGTGAGGGAAATGCTGCATTTTCTGCCAGTATTTCATCAATGGTTTTTAATAAATCACATTTTCTAGCTTTGTGACTGTTTTCTAGTTTTTATGTTGTAAAGGAATTGCAATTGTAGGCGCTTCAAACAATTAAAAAGACTCTCCAGAGATGCTTTGTAACTGAATTTTAATTGTTCTGAGTTTATTTTAGCAAACTATGCACACCAGATTTTTGCCTCACATGTTTGCAAATTCATAACTAAAGCAGACTGTCTAACTATCAGTTTTGACACTTGCATGTTTCATGTTACGCATGCAATTGTTTCTAGTGGACTGGCCTGTATGTTACACAGTAAAGTACAGTATGTTAAATGTATCTGTTTAATAATTTCCTAATTTCAATAATTAGTCTCATCTCAAGCATTTGAGCTAAAACAATGAAAGCACAGTAAGCGCTGGTCTTGATTGAATTGTGAAGATCAGCTCTGCAAGTAATTAAGCATTTAGAGTTAACAAATGTGTCCCCTTGTAAGGGCCTGAGGGGAAGTGGCATCTACAGTCCAGCCAGAAGGCTCCACCCACTCGTCAGGACAGCATTGAGATCAGGCGTGGGACGAGACACACCTGATCCTGATCTCCCCGTCAGGGAGGTTAACAAAAGCCAAGGAGGGGACCATGCGACGAGAGGAGAAGAGAGGCTTGAGCCGGTAAGTCGGCTAGTGGCCTGGCTGAGATACTGTAGTTTGAGTAGTTTATTGATAGAGCTCTGGACTGAGCTATATTTTCAGTTCTTTTGTGTTTGTTTAATTAAAATTCTTTAAAACCTGCAGAACTGACTCTGCCTGTGATTGCTGCACTGCCCTACCTTCTGTGTGTCCTCTGTACCGGCCTGTTACACCTGTAAACACTTATCAATCCTAAATTGATCCTGATCCACAGCAAGTTTTTTTTTTTTTTACCAACTGACTTGGTTTTCATGAACGGCTGAAACATGTCAGCTTGCCAAATTGTAAGAAAAGGAGATACAACTCCCCCGGGGAGGCATGTAAACATGATTGACCACAGTGCTTGCTTTCAATAATTTCCATTGGGACAATTTTATGCTAAAGAAATAGAGCCATAGACCCAAAGTAACGCTCTTCAATCATTTTAGAACCACAAACAAAACTGGTTTCATTATTCTGGGAGCAGGATTAAGCATAATTCCCACTAGACAAAACTTCAGTGCATAAACATGAAATATCTGCAGCTCCCTTTAAAGCTGATGTTCCCTCAAGCCTATTTTTAACTGATATATTTTCTCATGGGTGAGGAGCACAATAATTAAGCTAGACCGTAGTTTGACTAAACACCATGGAAAAAAAAAAAGAATATTCTTGCCTAAAAAATTATGACCTGGCATTTAGCAAAAATCCACTGACCAGCTTACAGTACGAGCGTTTTGGTAACATTATTTTCTCCATGGCAGTGATGAAAATAACCGGCACAACTGACCTACCTTGGATCATGTGTTTGCATCGCTGGCAGCTGGCCGGCCTCCGGAAGACGTGCTCTTGGAAACAGTGGGTCTTGACCGGCTGGGCCTGAGACTTTGGCTGGGTTTTGAAATTCATTGATTTTGAGGGACTAATGGAAGGTGAGCGTGACGACAGTGAGGGGTTCGGACTGGTAGACGGGGAATGTGACGGAGAGCGTTCATAGGCCAGAGGGGACTCTGACACGGGGGGAGGAGATGGCGGGGGTGGAGGTGAGGTGATCAGGGCCGAGTGAGAGCGGGATTCGCCGTTACTGCGCTGGAAAAAGTTGTCCACACTCTTGCTGCGCATGACTGATTTGAAGGACAGGGAGCGCTTCAACCGCTGTAACTGGAAGACAAGAAAGAAAACAACAAGAACACATGACTGGTGACCTTGAAGAATATGTAAAATTACAACTGGTTTAAATATAAATGTGTTTCCACTGAAGGAAGTAAGAGAGCCAACCTCAGTAAGCACTCAAACAGTCTGAAAGTCTCAAATAACCTATTTTATCAATCAGCTAGTCGCTGTGAACAAATTAATTGCACATAAACCTATACCAAAGTTAAAGGTTTTCACATGCAAAATATAGGTATGTGTTTTTGTCAACATTTAATCAAAATGTGACAAGCCCCACCAACACAACCCTCTAACTTTGAATTAGATTGTCTTATGACTATTTCATGTTATAGAAAAATAATTGTCCAGGAGCTTTAAGGTCTTAAAGTGAATATTGAATACAACTTGAGAACCATCCTTCCTTTTAAATGTGACATGATATACAGCAAAGGGTGACATTTTAAACTAGGAACCATAGAAGTGGCTTTTGAAATGCCAGAAAATTAAGTTTACAGCTCGAGGGAATGTGCAGTATTTGAGAAATCTGTTAACTAACGGTCTGTCAGCTCTACCCTCTGACTGTCCTTTCCATGCCAGGCTGGCTTCCGGCCATCCATCTCCAGCTTTTTCACCTCTTTCCTTAGATCACAAATTTGCCATCCCCTGCGAATCCACACGCGTCAATAGCCCTTAAAATTCACGTTTGATTAGTTTTATTGAGCGGCCTGCACCTTCGTATTTGAAGCAGTCAGTGATGCACGGCAAACACTGTGTTTATCTTTCACTCTGCCGGCCTCAATTTCTCGCATGTTTGCTATCCAGTGCTTTTGGCTACAATAAAGTGGAACTGATAATGACAAACAGTTACGGGGACCTAGGAGCGATGGGATTCAATAAATGGAAGTAATACCTGCTGTGGAGAGAGTTGCCTGGAGGACGAGGATGTCATAAGTCCCTGAGACTGAAGAGCACCTCCTCAAATTACACAGAGCTCATTAGCTGTCTGTGTTAGCGACTGGGTTGATAAGCAGAGACCTGCGTCTGACTTCAAACTTATACAAAGTTTTATTTAATTATGGAGTTGGTTGTCTTTTTAGTGGTGTTAACAGATTTTTGCTTGTAGGAATGTTCCCTCTGCTACAAAAGGTAGCATCCCCATTGCCCATTGTACCTCTGAAAGCCATCGTAAAACCCATCTGATCAATAGCATTGAGCACATTCCTCTTTTTCTTCCTTAAGCTACAGATTCTCAGATGCCAATTAGTTTGAGTGATGAAAGAGTCCTCTCTGTTGACCCATTAGCGAGAGCCTCTCATAAATGTTTTCTAAAGGGAGCTGAGTCCATGCTTTCCTTAATGGCCTTTTCTTGGCTCGACTGGTGGCCCATTCAGTAATGGATGTTCCTCTCTCTTAGCTTTTTAACTTGTCTGACTTTGTTAATCTTCTCTGTGGTGAAGGCCAGTCTTTGCTCCAGTTTTAGGCGGAAGGGAACAATTTATTGAGGCACAGAGTAGGCAACACATGACTGATAATCAATAGCTGAATATACCTCCCTGAGCTTTGACTAAGATTAAAAAAACACAGAGGACTCATCTGAAGATAAAGAAGAACAAAAGCTTGTTTAATGCCACATGTATTTAAGTAATTTTAGAACATTGACTAATCAAGAAAATAGGAATCGGCTACTCAGTTTACCTTCCAATCAATATCGTAGCCACAAACCTGCACTGAAAAGAGTAATACATACGTATGGAACAAATAAAATGTACGTGTGCAGTTTTATACAGTTCATCATTTGGATATATTGCTGTATGTACGCTATCCCATTGATCCTGTCCTATAAAGGTTAATCTAAGATACCGTCACAGAAAATAGTCTAGAAAAAGAGTTTTATGATCAAAATGTACAAAGATGCAATGTATTGTAATTGCCACTCTGGGCACCTTCACAGTTTGACATTAGCCAAGATGAATTACACTGAATGGCCAGAAGTGAGTGGACATCCTGGTTCATTTGTGTACTTTTGGTTAGCCCCTTACTTTAAATTATGGGAAATATTACACTACAGAATACAACATTCTGGACACATGTGTGCTTCTAACTTGTTAAAAGTATTTTTTCTGTTTGAAATGACAATGCCCTGATGCACAAGTTGAGGTCCAACTGGCCTAAATAGAGTCATGAGATAAAACCCTTCCAAAAACTGAAACACTATCTATAAGCCTGAATGGGAGCAAATCCCTGCAGCCAGGTTCCACACTCTTCTCAAAGAAGAAGCGGCTGTTAATGTCCTTGGTTTTGCAAAATGAATTGCTCAACAATCACAAAAGTCTGTTCTAATGTGCAGGTTCCACATACTTAATTTGCATGCACTTAGGGGCATGCACAGTAGTGGTTTCACATTCAGGACCACGGTCAGTTCTTCATAAGCGTTGTCCTCCAGCCAGCTCCAAACGGTCAACTATGGTTTGGGGTATTACAGCATAGCCATAGAGTATACTTTAAAGATAATTCTATAGGAGGTGTGGTGGGCTCATTCTGATTGGTTAAGCCAGTACGTGCCAAAAGAGCCTACACTGCCTGTTAAAGGGATCTGATCATAAAATCAGGGTTTAACCTGGGGTCTTCAACAAAGTTAGGCAAGCTTGTTTAGAGAAGTACTAAATAAATCCATAAATCATCCATCACATCTAATCTCAGCCTGGTCTCATTTCCAGGGCATCAAATACTAATGCTTTGTCACGCCTCTTTGCATATGACATTGATGCAAAAGTACAGAACATGAACCGTCATAGTTTGAAGCGCTGTGCTACCCAGTGCATTAGCAAGTGTCTCTACCAAGTACACAGTACAAGTACTAATACGACAAAATCATTATTGTAGCTTGCCGAGTTTCTCAAATTTGGGAGCTGCAGGGCATCACCCACACCACTATCTTGATTATCTCCTATTATTCTTGCTCATATTATATGTGTGGCTTTGTGTTATAATGTATGCTACTACAGCTTCTGGTGTTTTTTTTTTCTTATATCCTTAACATCGTCGGCTGAAAACGGAACAGAAATCAAAAGCAACGCGCTAATGAATGCAAATCTCTATATTTCTCCATGGCCCTCTTGTATCTCTCTGTAAGGTTTTGAAAAGTCTATTTATGGATCACAGAACTAGAGACCCATCACTACTGACGGCAATTAGCTCATCACAGTGAACGTAGTATGGCGTACTAGAGCAGACTGGTGTATGAGAGAGAGAGGAGGAAGCGAAGAATAAAAGAAAAAAGTATGAGGGCACTCAAAGATTGTGAGGCAAAAAATAAGTAAAACTGAAGAAGAAAAAGGCTTAGTGAGAGAAGAGATGGACTGAAAATACTTCACCATTGCCATCCAGCCCTCTCGTCTTTGAAAGCCCCAAACACCAGGGCCTTTCTCTATCACCCCTCTGACAGACAAATGGTACAGTGGAGATAGAGCAGACATCTCAGCCTTGTTCTTCAGCCGATTGAAAATGAGCACAGAGCACAGGGATGTTTGGTGAAGATTTCTATAAATAGACTGTTGTGTGGAATGCCTGGATATATTAATGATTAAGCAGTGGGGGGTGGGTGTTCACACAAGATGCCATGGAAGACAAAAAAAGTCATCCTGCTGCCACTACAATACAGTTCCATCTCCCATGCTTTTTTAAACGAATATCCCTGATTATAGTTCTACATGTTGACAAAATGCTTTGAGGTTATGTCTTAAAAACACATACAGTCTAAACGTTTGACTGCAGTCTTTCTGAACACAATGGCTTCCATCTTATGATCAATCTATAATCAATCCTGCTGTGATACATGGTATCAGACTATCCATGGTGTATTGTTGGACTGTAATTACAGTTTTCTTTACAGAAATACAAATAAAACAAACACAATCCTGTCGCTTAATATCTGCCAGCAGTTTCAGCTGCCAAACAGTGGGCGCATGTCCTCTTGGCGGTCTGATCTACTCACGGTATCAGTGCATTGTACAGATACATAAAACTCAATAAAAATACATATAACCACTTATTATATTAGGTATATGAGCCTGGTTTGAATAAGAATGCTTGTTTTAGCCTTGATCTTACACCAGTGACATCCATGAGCAGAGCCAAAGCGGCTATTGTGCCTTAATATGCACAACCATTACATCAGTATACTGCATTTTTGAGAGCTGTAACAGTCTATTCATTGAAGAAATATGAATACATTCAAATACATTGTATGATCCAGAATGAATTACTCTTATTTTGACAATATTAGTAAAATATGTACAGTGTTTTGTGCATGCTATTCCAACATGTTTCTAAATGTTGGTTTGGTGTACTAGTACCTAACTGAGCAGTTTATATGACAGTATTGAAATATGAGCTAATGCACCAGTTTCCACCTGTCTCTGTGTGGAATAGTAATTGTTCAACTATTAGCTGCAGTAGGAAGACGGCAAATTGCTCCCTAAGGCCAGCCAACTCTTGCACATAACATGCCCACTGCAATGATTTTCACAGGACATCTCTAGCTGCTCATGGTATTAAAAAGTATTACTGGACACACAGGAAACTGATTAAGTTTGGCATTCTTCCTGCAGTGACCCAAGCTTTAAATGAAAGGAGACCTCATTAGGCAAAAGCTTTTGTGCAAATGGAAAGTTGCAATGCCTCACAGCACAAGCTGCAATGTAGGGTTTGTAATAACGTGAAAACTTCCTAGAACTGTGCAGAACTGACAAAACAGATATTTCCTCTATCAATGTCGATGAGGGATGTATTTATTTTGGGGGGGTTCACACCATACAACAAGCATGTGTATGAGAGGTGAAGCCCTTAGTATTTCTGTCAAGTATTTTTTAAATAATCACATTCAGATGTAATGACATTACTTTTGTATACAAGTTTTAAAACGCTCGGGAGGTTGATCTGATCTGACATATGGCTCATTTGATATCCACTGCATTACTTTCCAAATTACACACATAAAAACTTTATTACTCAAGAGAATATAGATTGAGGCAATTACAATCTCACAGACGGAAGGACAAGCTAAAATAAGGCTTTCATTTTAAGCATTTTCCAGATGGCAAAGGGAACCTAAAATGAACCTAAAGCATCAGAGGTGTCTCTGTGATCTATTACACCACTGATCTGCTATACTATCTTAAGTAAAAGGAAAAGATGGGAATCAAGGTCAATTATTCTCTTACCCTCCTCTTATTGGCACATTCAGAGCTCTTTGTGTGGCTCCCACAACCCTGTCCATAGTTTGGAGGGCTGTTTCCTCGTGATGCATGAGACTCTTGCTTGCAAATACTTTTCCAGCTCACAAGCTGCCTCCCCGAGTGGGCAGCAAAAGAAGCTTGCATTTCCTCATTCATCCGTTTAAAGGGCTTAACTGCACACAGAGCTTTTGCAGTTAGCATTAGGTGACTGCCACAAAGGCTCTTTGATTTCAACACAATGGTTAAGGAACAGTACTCATTGGGATGTTTATACTGTCTTATAATGTTTTACTGTCTCGCATTTAACACAGATTAAAAGTAAAAGATTGGTTACTGATGTCGGTTTTTAATGTAAGCTGCCTTCTCAGCCCTATAACTGCTACCATACAGTAATGCAAGTGGACAATATCGTCTTGTTTTTCTATATTAATTTACATCTACATCAGGACAAGATCATTAAATTCATATTTAAAGCAAACACTTCGCAATTGACTTCTACATTCAGAAATCTTTATTTCAGTTAAATGAGGGACAGATGTAAAAGGCGAGATTCAGGGATAGATCTTCAAATGACAAACCACAGAGGAGAGTACGTATGTCTTTTTTTGTACTTTAATAATTCAATGCTATTTCAAGCCAGTAACTTACTTGCAGTACGCTCTTGAAGAGTTGATAATAAAGTGACATCATAGTTGCTAAGCAACACAAGCTCAATGATTATTTGCTGATTCATTAAATATTCAAAAGGTCTTGCAGCTACATGTGTACTTTTCACCGTTTTTCTCATGGTCGGCCATTTGGAGCTGGAGATCAGAACTATCATTAAAAAAAAAAAGTATTTTTCAGGGGACAAAACTAAGTCCGAAAGTCCACTGTCCCTAAAGCACCAACCTAAGGTCATACTTTAGACAAAAGGACTCGATAAAAGCCATATGTATTCCCAAATGACTCCGCTCTAACCCCGACACTGCACATGGGATTCTGCTGGATCAGCAGCATTTTAGGACTCAATCAAGGACAGCAATTCAATGACGTCATCACAATTCCAAACAGTGCTGGATACACAAGCACAACGTTGGAAAAGTTGGTTTGCATTCATTCATAGCGACAGTATTGTATCCTATTCTTTGTTTGTTTTCTGTCTTTCTGAATATCCTTCATTGTGTCTGTCACTCTGTAACCCTTCATCTGTTTTCTGTGCAGACTATAGTTTGTTTCAAAGGTCAGCGGCACAAGTCAATCATTCTGGCAGGAGAATCAGAAACATATCATGATCTGTCAGGAGTGAGTGATGTATCCTCCTGCTAACGGCGATACGGAGGAAACAAACACAAGGAGGCAGAACACGTTTTGTTCAGAAATGTCATCGGCACAGTCAAATCCTATGAATGGCGCGGACGCATGGTGGCACACATCAGAAAAGCTCATTAAAGAAGTTTAGATACCTTCTGACAGACGACCTCAGAAGTTAACCAAGAGGAAATGAAATGTCTCCAAAGTCAAAACGTGTCCAAAACTAATTAAATACAACGATATCATTCCCCAATTTATAGCGACATGTTTGTGTTTAATGATGCGTTTCATGAACTGAAGAAATAACAAATTGAAATTTGATTGTTTTCATGTTTGCACATTTATGAAAAGTCCTTTTGAGAATTAAAGGAGTATTAATCAAACAATATGTGTACTGTAGTTGGCTTTAACTGACTGAACTGGCCACCCTTGTCTTGTTTCATGCAAAAAAAAGAAAAGACATGTCTTCACTGTCTCTCGCTTCTGCTTTTCTGGTATTAATTTGGCATTATTTGCTCTTTTACAGTTTCTTATCTCCACCTCCCTGCTTTCCTCCTCACACCTGTTCTTCAGCCTTCTCCTCTTTCTTTACATTTGTCTCGTTCCTGGCAGGACCTCAGGCTGGCTATCCTATTGTTAAACCACTTTTATCCTCTCAAGCGCAGTTAATAGGACAGAGAAAGGAAATACATACTCAAAATGGGGAGACATGAATTCATTAGACGAAGAGAGGAGAAAAAGGGGCTGATAAGAAAGTTAGTGAGAAGAACAGCAGAAAGGAGGAGCCCTGAGGAAGTGAGTGTGAAGGGCAAAGTCAGAGAGAAGCAGTTGCCATAATTTTCCCTTATAAAAACGTCTTTGTGTTGTCTGAGAAGGCGACGGGCTGTGTGGAGGCCCTGCGGACCAGAGCACAGCACCACCATATATTATCAGCATTAACGCAGACTGTCTGTGAATATCAAACTTCATGTGGCGGCTGATTCTGTGCACAGCTCTCATTTCCTCCACCAATAAACATACAGTTTGAAGTATAGTTCCACATTTTGGGAAATATTTGTTTTCATGACGACAGGTAGATCAGAAGATAAATATCACTCTTATGTTAGTATGGTAAATATGAAGCTGCAGCCGGTTAGCTTAGCTTAGCATAAAGACTGGAAACAGGGGGAAACAGCTAGCCTGACTGTCCAAAGATAACAATCTGATTCTCATCACCTCCAAAGCTCAATAATGAACTCATTATATGTTCTTTATTTAATCCATACAACATGACAATTTGCCTTTTAATGGGTCATGTGACAGGTTAAATGCTACCTCGGCTTCTTGAGGAAACATTTGTTTTCCCCGCATGACTCCATAGCGAACGAAGAATGAAAAAACGAAGGTAAGTCTTGATGAGAAGACACCGAAAACATCCGTTTAAAAACTTGTGCAGTGCAAGCCAAGTCTCATTGATGCAGCGTATGCTCACTACTTCCCAAACACATGCATTGTTGCTAAACTCTTACTATTTAAATGCATACATGGTTGTATGAGAGTTTGTAAACAGATGTCTTGATGAGGTTTTGCAGTTGTTAAACGCAGCCCCCATTTACAGACTTTTCTCCGTTCTTTGATTCCCTGTTCACCGCGCAGGCAAGAGTTCAAGGTAACGGAGTGAGTAACTGACATACACATGATCATTTTGTGGGTGAAGTATTCCTTTCACCATTGCTTTGTCTTTCCAAACACGCCTTCTACTTTATTGTACTTACCGAACCACTATATGTGAAACAATTGAATGGCATGCTCTCCAAGTGATTAGAGAGGAATAATAATAACAATACCATCACCTTGCCCGTAGGTGTATGAGGTGGAATAACTATTCATTCTCTGTCACAGCATCTATTAGAAGCACTCTAGAAAGCTGGTAGGCCCACTTATCACTGTAATAAACACTCTGAGAGCCGAGGGGCGGCGCGGAGAGGGAATGGAGAGTGAGAGATGAAGTAGAGAGAGCTGATGAAGAGATGAGAAAGACTGCAGAGAGAGGTGGTAAGAAGAACTGGGAAGGGAGACAGACATGAATGCAAAAGAGGGAAATCAGCGTATTGAAATAGTTATGAAATGCATATAGCACTGTACGCAGAAGTGAGAGGATTGAGAGTGACAGGAAGAAACAAGTAAAGCTCTAGAGATACCCTCGAGCAGACTACTCTTAAAAGAGACCCCGCAGTTGTAACACACATTTAATCTTCTTTTTTTTCCCTCCTCATTCTTCTTCGGCGGGATGTGGAGCGGTCGCGGCTGCCAGCAGGGGCTCTGCAAACACAGAGCTACACGGCTGACGCAGCTCGAAGGATTGCTTCCTCCCCGTTTGGTTTCGTCCGGTCGACCATTTGTGTGAATTATGACCGAGCCCCCAGCAAGACACAGCAAACATGTGCTAGCTGATTGGCTCGTAAATCCATGCAGCACCTCGACGACCACCATCCATTGTGTTTGTCTGTAGTAAAATAGAAAAAGCAAGAGGCCCGTCCAGCCGGGCTTGTTTCGGGTCCCTGTCGTGACGACCAACAAAAGCCAACCTTAATGTGATTTGTTGTGGCGATTGCCGCTGCAATTAGGGTCGTTCTTGAAGCTCATTTGACAATGTTAAAAAATAAATGTGAAGCGGGAGATTAAGGTCAGGTCAGTAAGTGAGCATTAATTGTCTCAGTTTGACGTTCAGCCGCACTTTTTTGTCAAGAAAGATCAAGCAGCAACAATGAGTCCATCTCTTTTTTAAAGAAATACTGAAGATAAGATTTATAGCGGATATTATACTCTTACCAACAAAGAAGAAGACTGCCCTGGGGGCCAAGAGTTTGGGAAAGCTGTTTCCTGGTTTTGTGCTAATTCAATTAAAAATGTGGACGGTAATATGCACACCTGATATCATGATGAATGCCTTCAGGTGGATCATGCTTTACTAATCTTGGGGCACCTTCTTGAGGATAGTCAAAATCTAGTTTTAAACCATCTGGCATTAGTCCCATTGACATTGGAAACTTATTTTGCAAGAGGGCCACAACAGCAGCAGAAACAAGCTGCAAATACAAACAGAAATAGAAAGAACAAGACAGGTAACGGCACTAAAAAAAGACTGCAAGTAAGCTGACAACAGAGAGGAGTAACATGGATTCAACAAAGAATGTCAATGGTCCCAAATTATGCCAAATATTCCAGATTCATGTGGCTGGAGCAGAACACATGAAGGCTTTCTTTCCCATCTCTGACCATAGGGATGAGGAGTGAAAGATGAACTCAAGATGCAAGATGGTTATGAATTGCATACTCCTTCAGCTAATCTGGTGGCGGATTGTATTTCAGCATGGACAGCACAGGAAACAACGAATAGGTGACAGATAATGTGAAGTTAATAGGGAACCTGCAGCCTTAAAGCAGTTGAATCTGTCAATGCCTCTTCTATGTTTGCCATCCTGGTACCTGTGACGGTGCCATGTGTTTTGCAAGAGAAAAGATGTTAGCCCCCCCCAAAAAAGGTAGAGACTCATGTGCTTGGACGCAGTATCTCCATTACTGCATGTACACAACATTATGGATCGCTTCCTTTATATTGATCTGAAGCCCAACAGCAACACTATGTAATTAACACAGACTTAACCTGTGTTCATTACATCATTGTAGCTCAAGTTTCTTGAAGTGGAGTCCTTAATATTTGCATGCATGCATATTCATTACACACACTCTCATGTAAGGTAATCTATGCCCTCTGCTAACTCTGAGGTCAGGTATATTACAAGCATTAAAGCTGCTATTACAGCGGCTTAGAGTTGTTATGCAACCACTACAGAATTAGCCTCGTAAGACAGAAACCACCTCAGTCAAACAATGCCATACAAATCCGTTGAAGGTAAAGACAGCAGTAACTTTCGAGACAAACGCGCGTTAGCCTATAAACATGCTGATTACACAGGTGTGTCGTTACCTTTGACTCGGGTTGGCTGGGCACGGTCGCGTGAGGTCGGTGAAGGTGTTGTGGTTCGTTCTCCTTTTCGCTGATTTCCGTCATATCGGTTCAGCAAAAGCTCCTTCAACAGCAAAACCGAACCAAACGGATAAGTCCACGGTGACAGAGGATTGGAGGGAATTATGCACGCAGAGGGTTCAGCATCGCCACAGTCCGGAGAGGTAGAGCTGTAGTTTGAACTGTCAAGTAATCTTTCATCGGAACGATACGACGCTCCGACGAAAAGGTGCTCCTTATTTCGTGCGTAGGAGTCGAAATGTGTGCAGAAAAGACCGATGGAGATGTAAGTTAATTGCTGTGAGGAAATATCCGGTAGCCGAGCCGGTAGTCGGTGCCGGTTTGTCCACTTCTCCTCGCTGTCTCGCGCTTCTTCCATCCACCGGCTAGTTTTCCTCCCCGCTCGCGCACGCACGCGTTCTTACAACAACTTTGATTTCGCCGTGACGAAACGCCTGGCTCGTTCTGATTGGTCGAGACGTCTCAAAATCCGCTCGTGGGACCGGTGGGGCGCGTCCTTATTGGCTCATGGATGATGACGTTTGGAGAAGTAGGTGATACAAGATTTAAGATTTAATTCTACGTCTTTTTAACTTTTTGGGATACAGCTTTGTAAAAGCTATCCTTTTACTTTCCAGTATACAATTACATAATTTACTTTCATACCAATATGTTTGACCAAATTTCCCCTTGTCATTGACAAGCATGAAAACAATAGTGCAAAAAACTATAAACTAGAAAAAATATAAAATATTTACCCTCATCATGCTGGTCCCGTCCTTGCATATAGAAACCTGAGATAAAAGTTCTGCTGAACAAACAGCAACAAACCAAACTACTAGCAAAATGAAATACAATCCCAAACTATTGTGAATAGAGCAGTAAATCAAATACTCAAAACACATAGGAAATAGCTGCTAATGCTCTTTTTAGCTCATGCTGAAATTGATTTAAAGTAGGTAAAAGCAGACTGTACAACTTATCAGGCAAGCAATGCTGATGTGTAGCACAATTGTTGAGAGCCACAGACGACCAGAGGAAGAAAGCACCAGTCGACAAGCATAGGTGGCTGTTTCAGCACTAAGGACAGCTCCTCTCTGCCTGCCTGCCTCTGCATGTGACTATTTGTAAGTCTTCCCGTCATAAAACTGTGTGGTTTCATACTCACCAGAGTATGTTTATTTTTAATCGAGACACTGTGCATTTCTTTGTCTACAGTATGTGCTGTATTCCAAGAGTACGGGCTAAATATAGATACAACTTGGAAGAAAGAAATGGCGCTGACTACTATTTTTTTTTTGCTTCTCACCCAAGCATAGGCATGTGTGCATGATAATAACCCCAACCCTAGCTGGATAAGTGAATAGCCATTAAAATGTTGCCTTCAGCACTGGATATCATTAATATACTCAAACTCACCAGTTTATCCGTGAGCACGGGCAAAACACAGCATCTATCTGTCTGTCGTGTCTGTCTGTCTGTCTGTCTGTCTGTCTGTCTGTCTGTAAGCGAACACATCTTTCTTTTTCTGTTTAGTGAGGTATTCTCTCAGAGGCAGAGTGGGTCTATACACCATGTCCCAGTTTTTTTTAGAAGCAGTTGTCTGAAACAATCATGGCCAACCTTGAGCAGGTTGACAAGCCCCCGCCATTCTCCATCATTGAAATAATACTGTGGCTGGTAATGAAAGACCCTATTATTTTATCATAAATGCGTGAAACCGCTGATAAGGACCTCTGAAGGGCTTCTCAGTGTAATTGTGTGTGTCAGAGACAGAACTATCAGCTTTACAATACAATTGGGGAACTGAACTGATGAGGGTGTGACCTTACTGCATATATGCAGCCACCATATAATGTTTTGAGTGTGTGTGTGTGTGTGTGTGTGTGTGTGTGTGTGTGTGTGTGTGTGTGTGTGTGTGTGTGTGTGTGTGTGTGTGTGTGTGTGTGTGAGGAGAGGAGCCCAATGGCTATTTGTGTCTTATGTATGCAAGTTTCATAACGGTTGGTCCCTGAAGAACATCAAAAACAGCATCAATCTTTCATGGCAAAACACATGGAAAACAGATGAAAGAATAAAAACAGTCATATCTTTTTCTCCCTTGTCATGTCGGAGCTCTAGCTGGTATCCATTTTGTAGTATCATCTTTTATTTACTGCTCGGGGGAACTTTTTTTCGCTCTAGTTACAATAAACTACCCTCCATCCACTCACTCTCTCTCTCTCTGTCTCTTTTACACTCACTCACTCACACACACACACACACACACACACACACACACACACACACACACACACACACACACACACACACACACACACACACATTTTACACCACATCGGACTCTCTTTGAAGGGCAGTATACACAACACGGGTGACCAGGTGTCTGACTGCATTTGCATATCTGTTACCTAAAATTCACTCTCTGCTTCCCGCATATCTGTCCTCTCTTCTTTTCAGCTCTGCACTCTTCAAATCTGTCAATACACTCTCCATCTTGTTTGCTCGTCATGTATGCCAACTTTGTATCTCATCTATTTCCAGAGGAAAAGGAGCCATATAGCAGCAGGCGGTCTGGTGAGACAGCTGACGTCAGCTGTTTCTCAGCGCAGGGTGGCCAGAGATTTTAGTTATTGCTTTGGTTCGGCTCTGCTTGGTTTGTGGTTTATCTGGAGTCTGACAGGTTCCCATGTGGTGCTGCTTGGCCACCATTCAATACAGATCCATCTCCACAGTAAAAGAAGGGGAAGCACTAGAGATGCTGACTGTTTTAGATGTGGGTTGTTTTGTAAAATCTATGCTGTAACTGCATACACATTGATGATGCATACAGGTATGGTTGAATATTATCATGAAACTATTATTTAAAACAAACCATAACATCCCTTGAGTAACTTTGGTAAATTGTTCTCATGCACCAGCACAATCCAAAAGCTTTATTCTTCCTCATCATATGCACAGACACTCCACTGAAAGGGACATCTTGGCCATAATAAGAACATTATACTGGGGAATGACCTCTGTAATGCACATTATCTCTTTATCATCTTATCCCCAACTTCAAAAGGAAGTGCAGGAAAGTAAATGAAGTTTGCACACATGTAATCCAGGGCTCGGGGAGCTTCCCTGCATGGTGCCAACAGATTTCATTACACAATTACTCCACAGAATGAATGTGGGTAATTAATGCATTTGTCAGCAGCTGACCTTGTCAAAGTAAATATACTAGATGTTTGAGGGAAAATCAACAGCATAACATTAAAAGATAATGCAATGTAGTGGTCAAGTTAAAGGTAAGAAATGTGGGAATAAAGTGTATAGTAGTGAATACATAATTCATATTTTACAGTAATGGTGGAAGCTCTGGCTCATTGAACAGGTCAAACAATGAACAGTATCAGTGGCCATAAAGGTCGCATGGATAGATGGATGGATTTGTTCTATATATATTGAAATTTAAAAAATAAAAATGTCACAATTCAGAACAATTAATAATAATTTAAAATATTAATCAGGTCATTATCATCCTCACTTACATCACTTAATGCACTCACAGTCTTGGCCCTTTAGGTGTGTCCTCAGGCTTCATTGAACAGAATAATCTAATATGTATGTGATACAAAGGATTCATTAAACACTCAAACTAATATCTGTTACATTACTAACCAGATAGAATACAATTATAGGAGATTATAAGTTTATGTAACATGTCTGGCAGTAGTTGCAGTCATTGTAGGGAGTTGGTTGGTGTGGAAGTTAAAGGGTAGTACCACTGCATATCTGAGAAAAGGAACTCCGTCAAATCTGATCAATTGCCTCAAGTGATGTCACTTGAGTCAACTTGAGGACCACAAGTCGATGTGAGCTTCTCAAACCTCTGAAGCCCACTCCTTATCTCTGTTTGAGGCTAGCAGCTTGGCCCTACATTAGTCCATTTAGCATAACTCACAGGAATCTCTGACCAAACTGTTGTCTGTTGAATTGCATTGTGGGTAATGTAGGTCATGTAGACAGCATTTTGACAAAGAAGAAGATTGCATGGTATATAAAAGACACTATATCTGGTCCCGCCGCATTGATTGTTTAACACTATCCAGTGCAACGCTAAATCAATGCTGAGGTCATTTAAAGATCAAACTAAGCATGTGATTTAGCAACTAAATTCCATCAGATTCCTTCCACTCTTGGCCATGTCTGCCAGACGCTCTCAGCACCCACATTTCCCACATGCCAGTAAAAATCTGAGACACACTGCATGATTCAGATTGTGAATTTAATCCTGAGTTGGCCCAAACTATAGATTTTCAAGATCTCGGAGAGTGTGAGCTGGTATGTGCAAAATCGGGGATGTCACTGCGGACAGTTGCCACATGTTATCTTGTGGTGAGCAGCAAGGTTTAGGATGCAAATCTCTTGCCTCCCAACTGAGACTCAGAACTGTCGAAGCCATCGTGATTTGAACTTTATGACTGGAATCTGGACACATCTGCATGCAATTCTCTGGTTGTAGCTAGTTTGTGATGGAAATATGAACAAAGAAAGTGATTAAATGTGTGCTGCTGGAGTGTATGTTGGAGTTGTAGTTGTGTTGGAGAGTAGGTTTCAAGGGCATCATGAATTTAAGATTGGAGAGAATCTGAATATTCAGGGGGAAATAAAGAACAACTACTCATCCTTGTTGTCTCACAATGACAAACAAAAGCTACAAGTCACTCAGTCTTGCTTGAAGCTGGAAGCCCAAGAGGTGAAACAAGTGTGTTATTTTAAAGATCATTTTCTATTTAAATGAGAAATTTAAAGTCTTTGATGCAATGCAAATGCACAGATCCCAGCTGTATCTGGGTCAAACGTTAACCTACTAATTTCTGATAGGAGACAAATCTCTTTCATGAGCAAACGTTTGCTCATGTGCGAAGCTGCCTTGTTTTTTTATTTATCACTTTGAAGAGTTTTTCACGGTGAGCCCTCTCCTTGTGGAATACATGGCCCAGTTCTTTCTGCGTTTATGTGTTGGATCTATGTTGCTTTTTAAAATTCAGACGTTCGTGTGTCTCTTTTCATAAAAAGAATGAGAAATTTTACACTATGTCAGAATCTGATGACAACGTGAGAACCAATTGCATAGCTGCTGTAAGATTTTTTTTTCCCACCAGGTTAACTGTGAATTATTAAATATAAAGAAGTGTGAGCGATTACAAAATAACTGAGCGAGCAGAGCTTTCAGGGCGTCAAAAAAATAAGACGTTAGGAGAGAGTTTGGTGCAAGAGAAAGAAGAGAAGGTTAGACCAAACAGAGGACGTTCTTGAGGTGTGAAATCCTGATTTTATTAAAAAGAATCACATTATGTTTTCCTAACCAACCATATATAGAAAGCAACATCTGACAAACAGGCTAAATTATGTAATATGCATCACAAGAATAGGCATCGTAAGACCACAAGCGACAGTTCCCGCAGGAAAAACAAAAATGCTGTGAATACGCAGGAATGGAATACAAGGTATGAGTGTTACATGTGCTCAACAGATGCTTGTGTCCGACTGTGAGATAAATTAAAAGATTCAGTCTAATGTGTGTGTGTTTGTGTTATGAGGCAAATGTAAACAGTGAGACGCAGTGGCAGGTGAAGCGATCACAACTCAGACGTTAACCTCATTATAAGAAAATAAAATGATTATAACTTAATAACAACAAGAAATTAAATGTCTAACCTTATCCTGATTGTATCAAAAATGATTCAGACCTGATTACAGCTAGAAAACATATTACGTGCTGCCTCACACAATAACATGGATACTGACACGCTCAGTGAGCAATCAAAGATGAATATAATGTGGTTTACCAATGGGTTCTCTGTATAGAAGATACACTTCCCCTCATGTGGGCCAAATTAGTCGAGAGACTGCTTCTATCTGGAGAGGTATCTTAGTATTGCTGCTTTATGTCAGTTTAACAGCATGTAACACTAAACAACATCATAATGTAGATTCATCCCAACAAAATGTAGGTTACTGTGTCAGGGGAAACTGTGCCTTGGGTTTAGTCTTTCATTAAAACAAAACCCTCTGGAGGTGTAGCTTCACAAGCATTTGAGCTGAATGCTAACGTCACAACAACAGGGCTAACATTCTGATGTTAAGCCGATTTAATGTTGAGGCGATTATGATCACCATCTCAGTTTAGCGTGATACCATGCTAACATTTGCAAATAAACACTGACATTTGCGTAGCTAGTATGTGGTCGAGAGATCTGACCTGCTGGGGGCGCCGGCGAGGAAGAGGCAGGAGAGAGGAAAGTTGTTGCTCCATGCACCATTTGTTGAAATATTTCAAGGAAAACAAAACCTCATAGGAGTGTTAAAGGAAAAGTCAAAGATCACCAAAGTAATTCAGGTTCATCCTCTGGGAACCAGAATTATGAAATGTGGCAGTTGTTGAGATATTTCAGTCTGGACTCATGTGGTGGACAGACGGCCCGACCGTGGCCGCTCCATTACGCTAACAAAAAGAGTCAGGTAGCGAACAAACGGCTAGCTAAGGAAGCTACTTGGAAAAAAGCAAAAATGTTAATGTCATGAACAGGTGGAAACAAATGTCCACTGTACTTGCTTGAATACAGTTGTGGAGTACTTTAGTTGGGTCTTTCCAGTTTGTGTTACTCTGCTACATTTCAGAGGGAAATTTGCTTTTTCCCATTGCAGATTTGCCAGATTCACTCGTAGAACCAATTTTTAAATAACTTGCTTAACAAACGTGACAGCTATATTTAGCTCCAGAGGCAGACCTGCTGTAGCAAGTGGCGTCTGTGTGTGTGTGTGTGTGTGTGTGTGTGTGTGTGTGTGTGTGTGTGTGTGTGTGTGTGTGTGTGTGTGTGCGTGTGTGTGTGTGTGTGTGTGTGTGTGTGTGTGTGTGTTCAAAATCTCTCTCTCTCTCTCTCTCTCTCTTTCTTTTTCTCTCTCGCTCTCCTAATCTAAATCACAATGAAATTGTTTCTATATTGTAGTGAAATGAATGTAAGACCCCGGCTGCCTGGTGATAAAAAACACGATTTAGAAAAGATACATATATTTCCCCTTAAAAACTATATATTTGTAAAGCACCTGTCAACAACATGTGAGTTCAAAAGGCAGGAATGTTTTTAAAGAAATACAAGCCATTATTAAAAGAAAAAGAAGAAAAAAAGATTTATAAGAGTAAAACAAAATACAATATTTAAAAAAGCTAGAATGAAAGCTGATTTCAGCACAGTTACAGTGCAATGCAACAATATTAATTAAAGAAAAAAAAAATAATTAAAAGGTGCAAAACAAAGAAGTCTTACGCCGGGATATAAAAGAACAATATCATAGTTAAGGTCAAAATATTTTTTTTTTCTTTTTAGGAATTTGCTGATTAATTTGATATAAATAAACACTACTTTTGAGATTAATTTGGGGTTCCTAGAACCAGTACAACACAGACAAACAGAGGTCGTCACCGGCCTACAGGGTCACTTCATGCTCAAAGAGTTAATCATAGTTATAGTTTAATAGTTAGTATTATAGTTAATTGGCTGAAATTCCGACACATATTGTAACATTCACATCATAGCGGGGATGTGACTCACAGAAATGATTAGTGCAGGAAAGAATTAAATCAATTTACGTTAATAGCACTACATTATAAGATATTAAGTGTTACGGCACAACTAAAAGTACTGTAATAGACATCATAGTATAAAGAAAAATAAAGTTTATATAAACCTGGAGCACAGAACATCTCTGTGAGTGTCTACAGGAGTAAAACGGTGATGTTTCTCCGGCGACATCGTCAAAAGATGTCTTATCAGCAGCAGGGAATCTATGAGAGAGGCAAGAGATGGAAAGAGGGAGCGGTAGGCAGAGAGGATGGGCATGTGGCCAGAAGGACATTGGGGTTTGTGTTGGACATGCCAAAAGGGGTTGGCACTGCCATTTGCTGACTCACGCCCCCAGCCGCAAAGGAACTATTGGGACAATAGACTTTCATTTCTTTTTAATGAGCACTACAGATAACCTTACAGACACATCATTGTGCTGAAAAACAGCTACTGACAGGAGACACGAGTGGAGGACACAGGCCCAATTACCCAGTCTAGCACAGATACTATAGCCAGTCAGTTTAAACTACCTACTACTACTAATTTCCTGCTTAGAAATGAGAGGAGAATGATGGCATTTCCTCTTGACCTTTTGCTACTCATGCCAGGGATTTATCAAGTAGCTCATCCAGGGAGGAAAAAAAACAAGAGGTGAATAAAACTACCTAACAGGACTAAAAAACTATTTTATATTGTTTGACTAAACTTCTTTTTTTATCACAAGGTCTAAGATGGAGCAGATGTAATTTGCTTATCAGTTTGATCAAATTATTTTCACTGGTGAAGGCCTTGAGATATCACCGAAAGCCCTGAAAAAGCCAAGTAAGTGGACCTTGTGATGAAAAGTGCTATTTCCAAAGGCAGGGAGAAAGGTTCAAGCTCAACATTTCCAGTTGGAATTGTTTGTTTATGTAATGTATTGTGAGCGATAATCTTATATTATACAAGCAAATGTTTATAATGAATATTACTTATTCAATTTACTGTATATTGTCATAATAGCTAACAGTAAGTAAGTGGTGTGGATCTCTCCGTGGTGCTGAAAACGTACCATAGCCCTGCAAAGTAGAAATATTTCCCATTAACAATGCAATAGAAGTAGCAGCCAACTAACAACTACAGTGAAACGCTCAGTTTCAACACACACAGCCATGAACTTAGGTGTACCTTCACTTCCTTCAGTTTTGCTGATGTTTTGCAAGCAATACAGTTTTACAGCCACTTACTTCAGATTGCCTCAGCATTACTCTAGAGTTTGATACAGTTATGGAAACTTGCCTCAGCACTGCATTAAATAGATCTGCAAAGCCATTAAACCATAAACTGATCCCACAAAGAATGTGAAGGTAAAATGTGATTTTAAAACTACACTGCGACGATCATTTCCATCTGAGGAATAAATTCTGTGCCATCAAACACATTAATTCACACTGTTCATAGTTCAGTTGCAGGAACTTGTACATTTAAATGTGTGTTAAATTAAATTTCAGTCTCAGTTTATTCAGCTGTGATTCTATTTATTGTCAGAACAATTATTATTCAGTGCTTGATGCTGATCTACATGAGCAGGCACACAAAAATACAAATTAGCGGGACAGTGACACCATTGCTTTTCTATTAATGTTGAGTAAAACCAGGAAATTGATATTCAGTTTAAGACTCAATTTGCTCAGACAGCAAAGATAAAATGTTGCACTGCCTTCATGATGTAAGCTGCTGCCTTACTCCAGAGAGCATAGCTGGAGTTTCTTGCTGTAATACTATCCTTAGTTAAGGATGTAGCACTCTCCGGCTGAAAATACATCTATGCTCTCTTCTCGCCTCCTCCCTTTGCCTCCTTTATTATTACTTCCTCTTCTTTCACCACTTCCCTCTCTCCCATTTCCCTCCTTGTGAGCAGCTATAAAGCTTAACTAACTGGCAAATGGCTGCCTCCCTTGCTTGCTTATCTAGAGGATAAGCTGGGAGGTTATTTCGATGCTATACGGCTCATCAACAGTCACAAACTGCAAACCTTCCTTATGTGCTGAAGGGGAGATGGCAATTTGTGTGGCTCACGTGACTGAAATGTAATACATTTGCACACCATAGTGATGGGAAACCTGATGAGATTGTAACACAAACTATCGAGGGAAACATGAGCATAGCTGCTTCTTATCTTGGCCAACAAAAAAATAAAAAATAAATAAAGAATAGTTATCTGTGGGGCGAAACTGGAGGTCTAGGATATAGATAGTAGAGGAAGCAAAAAAGCTGAAATTACTTTTTGACGACTAAAACTGGACTGAAATCTTCATCATAGTCATAAAAATTGCTAAAATGTGAAATGTTAAATAGCTGCCAAAATAAACATTGCAGAGCAATACTGGTATCATGGCTTAAAATATATGTTAAAGTGGAATTATACAGCAAGATGGACAGTCTAGAAATGTTGACAGCTTTCAGAACTTTAAATATTTTTTACTTAGAGCATTTGCGAGAAAGTGACTATCAATGAAAATACCAGGATTTAAAATAGAGGACTTTTGTGTATAGCCTATGTCAGCCGAGCAAATCGGAAACTACTCAGTAACATCACAGGGACCTGCAGTCGGCCTCAGGCTTGTGTTTGAGGAACGATGAAAGAGTCTGCGCGGGATGAAAAGGATGAGGGGAGAAAAAAAGGAATGATGTGGATATATTTCAAGCAGTAAGATTGAACGTAAAGCCAAGCAGAAAGTTTGAGTGGCAGTGTCGACAATAGAGAAATTAGCAATGCTGAAGAAAAGCGCGGCTCAGCAGTTTGAAAAGGTTGACAGTGAATTGAGAGTCAAGGAGCTACAGAAGGGAGAAACGAGGAGCAGAGCTTGCAGTCTCAGGCTTTCTTTTATTTTCCTGGCATTTGACAAATTGGTTGGAAAGGCTTGCCAGAAATGAGTACATTGATTGTAATGAAGTGCTTGGTAGTATTTAAGTGTGGAAGTAAAAAGAAACCACCGTGGGAGAAAGTTTGTACTCGATAGGTCTGAACCAGTCAGTCGGAATAGCACAGGTGTTGCTAATAATAAGATTAACGATGGCTCCATTCTGCCAGCCTGCACAATACCAAGACCCTGAAACTGAAGCAGGTAAATGGAGCTCAATTGTTAATAATCTTATTCTTTACACATGTGCTTTTCCTACTGTGACATGTCTTCTGTGAGAAATTAAAATGTTGAAATATACCAAAGGATATTCTACGTCTCCAGTCGAGCCATATAGTATACAAATGGGAGCAATTGCATTGAGAAATGTTGGGAGCGCCTACATTCGTCTTGCATACTTTGTTCCACTCCAAGGCCTTTTCAGCTAACACTCTGCTGCTAACGTGACTGAATGAAGCTGACAAATCCAAACCCTCGTGTGAATTATTGATTCAGTTTGGAATTTAGATCTTACTGCGAGTTGCTGTGTTGGATCATTTCATTCACCATTTTAGAGCCGGGTTGTCCGCCAGCAGGAACATCTGTAAAGGGCTTCCTGTTTATTGCAAACCTCTGATGTTGGAAGTTAGGAGAAACCGAGGATGTGGTAGCAGGGGAAATCAGTAAATAGCAGAGAACATCAGTAAATAGCAACAACAAATAATGCATAATAATAATAATAATAATAATAATAATAATAATAATAATAATGAATAAATAGAATATTTCTTTATTTGGTTTAATAAAGTTTTTAAGTTTTCTAGAAAATGGAAGGATTACCACTTAAATACTCTAATCCAGGGGTTCTTAACCTTTTTGACCTCGGGGCCCAACTTTTCAAGTACAAAGTGTCCCGGGGCCCATTCAAATATTAACACTGTATTGGCTCATTAACTAATTGATCTCACTCTTGGTTTGACTTGTATTCAATAACTACATTAAATCTACCTACAGTCTAACAAGCAAAATCCTTGTCAAATAAATGACATGATGCAATGTGATCATCATAAAGACATGTATTGATCATGTGTATGTAAACCTGCACAGACAACAAGTCATGGAACAAATCAAGCTAATACAATAACTAATTTAAAGGCTCAAGTCAGGCGTATTAAGACAACAGTAATTCTGAGATTTAGGGAGACTAAAAAAAACTGAGAAAAAAAATTGAAATTTGATAAATAATATGTGGTAGTAAAATAAATACACTGCACAATTATTAGGAAAGGAGTTTTTTTTAGGATTAATTGTATTATTGAACAACTACAGTGCTCTCAGTTTATCCACAATGTTAATACACCTTAAATGTTTAAGACAGTAAAAGTGAAGTTTCATTTCAGTTTTCATTTCAACAAACAATGAGGAAGTGAAGGCAATGTCAAGAAAACCAGTACACAACAGTAGAAAAATAGTGGTTAATTAATTAGGATAGTATATAATTTTCCAACATTTTAGAACTAGATTTACACCACACGCTGTCTATTATGTCAAGTAAAGTCCATAGACAACGTTTCTGAACATTTAGTGAATGAGTGTTTATCCACAACATCAACATGTTAGCTAGCTCACTCACCTGCCATCACCACCACCAATCTCCTCCTCCCCCTCCTGTATGTTGTAACTTGTTTTATTACATTATTTACTCTTATTGTGAAGAGCATGGAAACAGGAAGTGCTTTTACTTTGAAGGCAGAAAGTACAATGATACGTGCTTGTTGACGCTAACCAATGTTGATGTTACGTGTGGAAAATATACACATGTCGGGTGCAAGAGCGCGTTCTCAATGCTTTAACAGTTGTAATACTGCAGTTCACCAGTAAAGTGAATATATATATATATATATATATATATATATATATATATATATATATATATATATATATAGTTCATACCAGACGTGTCTTGGTCCTCATTAGGAGCTCCCCTTCATGACACTGTGCCACCATGGCAGCGGGAGCCTCACTTTCACTGTCCGACGACACCTGAGAGGGACCCGCCGCCGGCCCCCGCAGCAGCAAACATGTTTATTATATTTCTGCTCTTAGCAGCATCAGTTGCGAGAGTTTTTTTTCTTCTTTTCCCTCAGTTTTTCTGCACCGCCTTTTCGTTTTTTCTCCATGTTTGCTTTCTCTTCTCTCTCACAGATTGTTAATGATGTGTCATTAGCTCATCATTAAAGGTGATTGGACGAGGGGGGGGGGGTCTGGAAAATGCGTGAGCGGGACTGCTGGGCCTATCATAGGGCCACTGGGCCTCTTATGCGTCTTTACATACAAAAAAAAAAAAAAGGTCAGCCACTGCCTGCCCATTACTGACCGGTACTCCCTATGGCCAATCCACCACTGGCGTCAGCAGAGGGGGGGATATACGCAGCCACCATGATAACATGGTAGCGCCTTATTCACAGTGGTTTGATGGATTCTGAGAAAAAGCACCCTACTCTGCCTCTGATTGGCTTTTTAAAGTTTATTGCTGTGAACACGATGGGCAGAAGGTTTGTAGGGTTTCGGATTTCAACTATGATGTGGATGTTTCGAGAAGGATGGCAGCCTTCTTGTAAAGTGCTCTCATATATAATTACAATGTGATGATTATAGGAAAACATTTTTTTTAACAATGTTGTTATGCACAATGTCTATATGACTGGTATAAAATAACAGATGCTTACTTTAATGTTGATATGGCGCATGCCAACGTCTGGGTTAAACCACAATGGAGGTTATGACATTCAAGCAACTTCCTGCAGTGATGTCGTGTAGTATTTAGCTGAACCGAACATTGTTCAGCATCTGTCATTGGGGCAAGTGAGTACATATATACAGTACAAAGGGTTGGAGGGCCTCCCTCAGGGGCCCTTCAGCTGGATGCTTCGGACCCATGCAAGCTGCAGCCTATATCGGTTAATGATGCACTTGTGCCATTTGAGCTGAGCGCCACTTTTTTTTTAAGACTCCGTAATCAAATATTCTTTTCAATATACAGAGACTCCATTTAATTGTGTCAGCTAAGCAGTTTAGCAGGGCCTCTGGAAGAAAAAGACGAAGAAAAACAGGCCAGTCAGCAAATCTGGGGAAAAGTGAGGCGATGGGTCAGAATATCTGACTGGAAGCCGAAGAGTCATGTTTGGTTTCACATGCTGTCACCTGGGACATGAAGGGGGACTTTATCTTCTTTTTTTTGCCTATGCAGGAATATGTTCTATTGATTTACTACTATATTACATGCTGGCATTGTATTGCCACTTGTAAACCAATCATTCTAAACCTGGAGGTTGAGAAATCTGAAGGGTGCCAAAATGATTAACATAATAAGAAAGCAGAAAAGATGTACCAGTTAATTTTAAGAATAATTGGATGAGTTTACCACTAAACATTATCCATAGAATGCATGGTAAAAACTCAAAATATGCGGTTCACTACGACGTTATTTATTGTAAAGGGTCACAAGTTTCATAACCAATGCTCTATAATAAGTGGATTGTGACAAGGAGCGAACACAAAATATCTCTTCAAAAAGACTGTAAATTCATCAACAAATCACCATTTAAACGCTACTACAAAGCACTTCACTGGATATTTTATTCTATTCTATGAATTACATTTTAAATTGTATACTTTTCACTTTACATTATTTATTTTGCTGAACTTTGTGTCTGATAGATAATGTTATGAGTTTAGCATAAATGCAACAAATGCAATTGACAAAGACTCTAGATAATAGAGATAAGTGTTATATATTTAGCACAACAGCGTTTAATTGGCATGTGGACAGAATGATCGATTTCATGTTTACGTGTAGAGTTGTGATGCAAAAATGTAATTTTAAAAAGATGTCAGATATTTGGTAATTTTTGTATTTGTGTGTAGTTTCAACAAAGAGGACCAGTTTCAGAAATTGTGTTTGAACAATTGCAAACACTGTGTAACTCACAAAAATCATCAGATTTCTAGCAGTATTTTTAATGTGTGCTTTTAAGTTTCATTCAGATATTTAGTTTACCTTTTTGTATCTGTAACAGAGAAGTCCTCTGGAAGATGCATTGGTATTGTTTAATAATTCATCTTTTGTTTTATTAGATGATATAATTCCGTGTGAATATCCTAAGTGATTTGTTTTGTGCATCTTTTGCGTTTTTTATCTCTACTTGGCAGCGTGATTTCACATATCTTCATCTGTAATACATGTGAATAAAGGCGTGGCATTTAATTTAACCTCTAAGCATTACCTCTGGGGCTGTAACTCATTACAAAGTAACATGATGTTGCTAACACTAATTGAACAGTCTGGTACACTGCTGCCATCTAGTGTAGCTTGTTGGTTGAGCTGTGGACTCTTGCGCAAGGAAAAAGTAAAATACCTATTTTATCTCTACCCATTCATTCAAGAAATATAAAGATGGTTGAGATATAAAAAAAATGTATAACTGTATTATTTAGATTCCTTTCAATTCAAATGAATACGGACACATTGATGTGTTACAACATATGAACTACATCCTACCACATACAATTCAAAACACAGAAATGTGACTGAATTTTTTTCCAGAACTGAAATGTTTATTTCAATCTTCCAAAACTTTTACAGGAATTATCATCATCAACACCATTGTCATCAGTTGCAGTCTTATTTACCTCCACTAACTGTTTAAAATGTATCAAAATCTAAAAAAATCCCAGTTGAAAAACAGGGCAACTGAACACTGTATCCTTCTTGCTTTACAATACTTAGTTTTTACCAGGAGACATACTTATTTAGTGGCAATCCGTTTGAACAACAATGACTTATGAACTGCTGCGAAATGCATTAAATGTGAAAAGAAACATTACAAGAAAAAGAAAAGTCAATTTCTCTGAAAATAAAATCCATTAAATCCATTTCCTTAATGAAGCTTGAGGAAGTATTTCTATATTTGAATCACCACTTTCATCTAAAACTGGCATCCAATCGCCAGATATCATACACTGATACTGAAACAGTAAAATATAAACATTAAAATGCAGCTTAAACAGGACAATGATCACTCATCAGCCACAATAGTCTTGAATCCAGTTCCAATGTGTGGCTCGAGTTAAATAAATAGAAGTTTCATTTGTATGTTAAAAGGCACGTGTCAAAAAACGTGAGAACAAAAATTATTAAAGGTTGCCAGTGAGGGCTGAGTCCATGAGGTCGTCATCTTCATTCCTCATATACATTGGACTGGGCCGGGATGGCCGCTCTGAACCCAGCATGGACAAAGATGAGTCTGAGGCGGCGATGGGTGACCGGGACCAACTGTCTGCTTTTATTGGATGAGAGGACGGCCCCATGGACATAGAGGACTTCTTCTTCTCTTTGTCCCTGTCCCGTTCTCGGTCTCTGTCCCTCTCCCGTTCCCGTTCCCTCTCCTTCTGCTTCTTCTTCTCCTTCTTGTGCTTCTTGTGCTTCTCCCCCGTGCTGAGAGGGATGGCGCTCATGTAGTCCTGGGGGGGAAGCGGGCGAACGGTCTGGTCGTCGTCCGAGCTGGGGCTGTTCTGGTGGGACTTCTCGGCCACCGAGCTGCTGCCTGACTCGCTCTCGCTGTCGTGGTTGAGTGGGGTGTATCCGGGCGAGCGACTGTGGCTCGGGGAGGAGCGATCATGCTTGGGAGTAGAGCCACTGAAAAGGGGGGATGCTTTGAGACTAGAAATTTGTGGACGCATGGGGTCACCAGACCCTTCCCCTGCTTTCTGAAGGGTCACTTTGGCCTTGATGCTTGGTGAGCCACCATCAGGTTTGCTAATGATGATTTTGGCCAAGCCGGTTGCACTCCCACCTCCTGTTTTTGGGTCCATCAGCTTTTTATCCCCACTATTCCCACCAGAAACAGACACTTTTGCTTTTGCCTCTTTATCCGGTTTTTCCCGCTTATACTCCCCACTTTGGGACAACGATCCATGCTTGGAAGGGCCCAAGTTTGGAGGTCCACTACTGGGAACATTTCCATGACCACCACCACCACCAGGAACAGATCCCGAACCAGTTCCCCCTGCTGGTGGCCCTACCTCACAACCATCCTCCCCCACTCCCCCTCCACCTACACTTTTCAGTTTGTCTATGACTGCTGTAAGAGAGGGTTTCTTGTTTCGACTGGGAGACTTCCCTTTGGCGTTGGGGTTGTTTGCATTGTTCTGACCAGACCCTCCACCACTGCTTCCTCCACCTCCACCTCCGCCTACGCCTCCACCTCCTCCACCTCCTCCACCTCCTCCACCTGTCCCTCCCCCTCCAGCTCCTCCCCCCCCATACTGAGATTGAGAGCCTCCTGAGAAGGCCATGGAACCAGAGGACGAGCTTGAGGATGACGAGGAGGATGTGGAACCAGAAGAGCTACCACCCATTGGCTTCTGGGAGCTCATGCCTCCACCAGAAGACTTGGACAGCCCAGAGCTACCACCTCCAGAGCCCATTGGCGATTTGGCCTTGGAAGAAGGAGGTGTTCCTGGAACCTGGGACTGCTGCATTTTCATAGGGGAGGACAATTTGTCACCAGAGCTACTGGAGCGGGAGTGAGAAGGGGAGATGTTGGGCTTTATGTTGGGATTCATAAGAGATCCAGGAGGCTTACCCCCCTGAGGCTTCATTTTACTACCACTTCCAATTCCACTTCCACTACCTCCAGGCCCAGACAGCCCATGTTTGGTGATTGGGGAGGATCCTGGTTTGCCAACACCCATTCCTTGAGAGGAGCCTTTAGACAGGGATGACCCACCTCCACTTCCTATTCCTGTGGTCCCTGGCTTGGAGCTGTTGCCTTGTGTCGTGGAGCCTTCTTTGGACTTGATCTTTCCAGATGAAGATGAGTGAGAATGATGGCTTTTGCTGCTACTGGTTCCCCCAGCTCCACCTGTGCTGCTTGTGGCTGAGCTGCTGGAGGTGTATCCACTATGGGATGATGTTTTCCCCCCAGTTATGGTCCCTTTTGCGATCTGAATTGTGATTTTGGGAATTGGAGGTGTGGCACCACCGGGAGGAGTTTGCGAACGCCCAGAACTACCAGGAGACTTGGAGCCTCCTCCACTTATACTTCCCCCTGAGCCTGAACCACCACTAGGAGGCGTGTATGGGCGTCCCCCTGAGCTGTGCGAGGGGGACTTCCCATCTGTGTCCATCTTTTTGCGTTTGGGAGGCTTTTCTTTAGACTTTCCCTCACTTGATGGGGTCCTGCTACGTTTGACCTGTTTGCCTTCCGTTGAACTGCTCCCCATCCCAGAACTGCTCCCTCCACTACCCACATTTTCATCTTTTGGTCGCATGGGTCCCTGTTGCTGTTTCATTTTGGGTTCTGCACTTTTAAATTCTGCACATGCCGCTGCAAGGCCCATAATGAGGGGGCTCTGGGAGCCTCCGCCATGTGTGTCTCCCAAATCAGGAGCTTGTCCCAGAAGCGGTTTACCGCCACCACTGTTGCCTCCAAAAACGATCCCAATATCAAAAGGGTCTTTCATTGATGGATCTGGGGTGCCCTGCCTATGTGGAGTGGGATTCTGAGGTGTTCCTGATGGGGTATTCTGCTGGCTACTTCCCCCAAAACCCTTGACCAGGTCCATGTCTCCATCTGCGCTTGGAGAGCTGTCATCAAAGTAGCCATGGCCTGAGGTCAAGAGGTCTGGGTTGAAGTCAGCAGCATCTGGGAAGAAGTTGGTGGAAGAAGAATCACTGTTTGGGGTGGCAGCAGTTGCCTCAGCTATCAGGTCAGCGGCATCAGTAAAAGGATTCTCATTGCTGTTGGTGTTGAAGATGTCTGCGGAGTCAAACACTGCACTGCCCTGACCTGAGCTGGAGGAGTCACGGATGGGGGTACCTAGGGGGCCTCCATCCTCCCCACCATTGCCCATTGGGTGCTGCCCATGGCTCCCACTGCTGCCTTTGCCTGTCTGCTCGGGCAAATCTGACAAGATTTCTGTGATATCAGGCCCAATGCTATCAGAGCTAGAGAGGCGGACCATACGAGGCGGTACAGCACCTGGTGGTTGCTGTTGCTGAGACTGAACATGAGACTGCGAATAAGGCATACTGGGACCAGAGGGCGGAGTTCCACATTGGCTGGGTGCTGGAGTGATGCTGTGGGGCGTGTCTAGGCCATCACCAGTCAGGTTAACATCAAAGATAGAATTTTGAGATGCGTCCACATCCATAGAGAGGAGCTCCCGGTGGAAGTCATCCTCATGCGAGACTTGATGGTGCAGGTGATGCTGCGGCATCGAAGATCCTGGTTTCATGCCTAAACCGCCAACCCCACCACCTGGGGCAGTTCCAGGCATCACGCCGCCCTTTTCTGTCCCCCGTGGGCGCTTCTTCTTCCCTTTTGTGCTACCTCCAGGGCAGGTTCCACTCATGCTTTCAGTCCGTGGGGAGCCAGATGAAGAATTCTGCCTCTCTAATGGACTAGAACTATACAGAGCGGCAAAATCTTGTGTGGGGTTGTCTTTCAACAAGTTCATCAACATAGGATGATTTTTGGTGTTGCTGGCAGGAGAGGATGTTGGGGGAGGAGTTTGGTGGGGCGCTTGTGCATTCTGGGAGCTGGGGCTAGAGCCCACACTTCCAGTTATCTGTAATAGACTTGTCAGTATAGGATTCTGTGTGACTTTGTTGAAGTCATCTAAATGGCCCTGACCAGGCTGCTGTTGTTGCTGCGACTGTTGCTGGCCAGCCACCCCTCCTTGGGCAACACATTCTCCTCCTTGGGCTTGCCTCTCTGTCCGGGAAACCCCAAAAGGAGAATTAATTGGACCTCCAAAACTAGGTCCCCCAGGTTGTCCTGCTCCAGTGGGTGTGTTGCCCCCTGCGAGCCCAGGCTGGCCCATAGGGTTAGTTCCTTCACCTGCTGCCATGTTGTAGGTGGGACTACCGGAGGGTGGCAGGTTATTCTTCACCATGATCTCGACAGTTTGTGCAATTAATGAGAGGGCTGGAGTGTCTGCCTGGATGGTCTCTGCTTTCCTCCGAATGGCCCGCATGGTTACAGGGATGGACATGCATCTACAAGAGGGAAGGAATAAATTACCATAAAAAACATGATATCAATATTTATGCATTCAGGAGGAGGTTATAAACTCACCGCTGGACCACTTTGGTGATAAATTCATCAGTGCAGATCAGAGCATCTGACAGTCCTTTATACAGTTTGCAGGATACTTGTCTGGAGTCAATCACCTCCATCACCACTAGAGGAAGGAAGTCAGGTAGGACTCAGATAAGCACAAAACTGACATTCTAAAAAATGTATTTCACCCAAGGATATTGTTAAAGTTACATCGATAATATGCTGGATTAGAGATTTGGTTAAAGTGATGCTTACCACAAACTAATGACTCATTGACTGGATGCTGAAATGAGACGCTGAAACTTGAGTCGGTAAGAGGACATACTTCAAACTGCAGCAGGCCTGCACTGTCTGAGGGAACAACAGCAAAAATTCATCACTCACCAAATGAGATTTTACATCGTAAAGCGAACCGAAAAATGTGCTTCGTTTTTGGTGTGAACGCTGCATAAGACACAAAACACAATACATGTTGTTGATTGACCAAATTCAGTACATATAAAAAGGGGGGCAGATATTTACCTTCTTTGATGGAAGTTTGTTTCACACAGCTGCCAACCAAGATGTTATGGGCTGCCTGGTGTCGGATGATATCCAACAAGAGTGCTACTTGTGCTGGGTGGCGGAAGGGGATCTTGGACACCAGTGCTCCTTGAAGAGAACGACCGTCTTGCACCGGGGCATCGCCATTCAGGAAGTAACAGTGCTGCTGATCTGGCAACAACTGGGAAAGCGCAAAGAAAGCACATTTCTTACAAAAACAATCTAAAATGTGCTGTAATGGCTGTCTATATCTTTACTTTTACTTATTCTACATTCTCTTTTACAAACTACAGACAATGAATGTAGCTGTCGTTAATGAGTAGCACAGCGCCATCTAAAACCACTATTTACAATAATTGAAATTGTATTTCACTAAATACTTTCTTAGAAGTAAGAAGAGATGATATCAATAAGATAAGATATTCCTTTATTAAGAACATGTCAAACTACATTTACCGCCTCCATGTCTGTCCAAACTGCAAATACTAGACATTTGTGTGACAGTCATAATTAGCATAATGGATCTGTGTTTGTGAGGTCACAGTGACCTTTGACCACCACATTCAGTTGAACCTTGAGTCTAGGTGGACGTTTGTGCCAAATTTGAAGAAATTCCACCTAAGACATTCCTGAGTTCACGAGAATGGACCGGACTGATGCACGGATGGCCTATTCGAAAACATACTGCCTCCGGCCCTGGCTGGTGCCGGCAGAACAAGGGGCAGTATACAGAGAGATACTGGGAAAGTAATCCTGACAGCAGGATGTCATAATAATTGTAAGAACAGCTCTGTAATATTTTACATTGGTTCACAATAAGGCAAAAGAATAGGTGACAATAAATACAAGCAACCAAAACAACAAGCAGAGGCATCTTATATATGTCTGTAACCACAGAACCATACCATGCATCTGTAAAGCACAAGCTGGATGAAGAAAGAAAGAATGAATGAATAGGGAAAAAGAGATCATATTAATGGTGTGTGTGTGTGTGTGTGTGTGTGTGTGTGTGTGTGTGTGTGGCGGTATTGCGTGTGTCTGCTCACAGAGTAGAAGTGCATGTTGTGTGAGGGTGCTGGCGTGGAGCTGCTGTCCTCCAGGAGCTGGTGTTGGCTCTGGACAATTAACTGGTAGAGAGGCGAGAGGCTGGGGGAGCTCTCAAACACTGGAATTGCTGTGAAAAAAAAATGGAAAGTCCAAATGATCAAACCAAAACGAGCATTGTGCTTAAAGTGCATATTTATGACTTAAAAATACGCACAAGTAGCCTTTTCAAGCCTCTGAATAAAGGACAGCGAGAAAGGCATGGGGCGGTTCATCTTGAGGAAAAAACAAGCAGGCAAGTCCACACAGTTGGAGTTGGTCACGGTGGAAAAGGAAGGCGTCCTAAAAGGCAACAAAAATAAATTCAGCAGCTGTCTTTCTCTAGTCTCTACTAGATCTTCAATGGGGCATTAAAACAAACAAGATGATTGCCTCATTATATCAAAGAGTGGTGCATGTTTAATACATTGCATGCCATTCATTCTTAGACAGATTTAGAGGTTGCTCATTGCAGGATTTCACAAGCTTCCGGATAATGGGAGGTAGACATTCTTACCCCTTGTTATCCACTGGGTGGGATCCAGTGATGAGTGGGGCGATTGGAAGCTTGTAGACAGCTGAGGTACCCTCAATTGTCACAGAAACACCGACACCCAGAGAGCGTGGAACTACAAATATTATCCAATAGTCCAGACAAGGAGACAAATCGACAGAGATCACACAAGGATAGTTACGATTCTTAAGCAAATCACTTGGCTATTGGCTGGTGTCTTATGCACATTTATGAATTCACCCACATTCTCTGTGCACTTACCATTGCCGTCTGGTAAATTGAGCTGTGTGCTCGGTCCCTCCTCAAATATGTCATAAGGGGACAGGTAACACTGAAGAGAAACAAGATGGCCACCACTCCTGGCTGTTAGCAAGCCAACGCTGCCATGAAGAATGGTCTCCACTGTAGTAGCATTGGTAGCCAACCTAGAAAACACATCAATCAAAGGTTATTGCGTTACAAAATAAGATGCTCAAATTAGGCTTTTTGCTCAGAATTGTTACTTTATACTACAAGTTGAGCAGGTGAATATTTTACCAGGTGTTGTTATATTACATAGATTACATTCTATTGCCTCCAAAATCAGCAAATGCAACCTTAAACACTCTGAACAGGTTTCCGTCTCCTGCATGACTATCAATCACAATACTGCTTGAATAATATAATGATATTGGTTATATACTGTATGTTTAATATGCTAAACACCGGTAGCCCAAATATACAAAGGATGATGTACAAGGTAACAAAAATGCCATTTTGTGCTATTTTGTACATGCTTACCTAAACATGTGCATCATCTTGGTGAGATCAAGCTCCAAAGACTGCAGTGCTATATACATCTTGGTTTTCAGTTTACTGGGGAATAGAAATAAATAAAGATAATTAGATATAACCGACATGAAAACAAAAATAATCATAGAGGATATGTCTCTTATAAGACAAGTGCCTTTAAAAGGTCTACTTACTTGTCCCCAGGAAGCTTGTATAGTTCGACAAGTCCCTTCAGATGTTTGGAAAACTCTTCAAAGTTCTTCTCCCTAATGAGATGTTGAGAGGAGGTGGTTTAGACAGCTTATTGAAAAACAAATACAAGTAGTTCTCACAGGTGGCTGCATCACTCCAAACCCTACAGTGAAACGTGTGATTTCTACTCACCGTAGATGTTGAATCAGCTCAGGACAACTCTGTGAAATCAAGAATAATATGAAACATTGTGAGGACAATGTCTTCATCAAGGTGTGTGAATGAAATTAAAAATTGTAACACGCAAATATATAATTTATAATAAACATCGACCAACTTGACTATTTGGCTGAGCTTTATGGATCCGTTGGAAGTTACAGTAAACTGACCGTAGGGTTTTCTCCCTGATGAGCCACCTTGACATCCACTAGCTGGCCATTGGTATCCAACTGCACCTCCACATAAAACATGTCTGATGTGATGTAACACTCTGTCCCTGATGGGCTGAGGTGAGAGCCAAGCCTGTTCAGAGAAGAGAAGAGAAGAGAAAAAGAGAGAGAGAGAGAGAGAGAGAGAGAGAGAGAGAGAGAGAGAGAGAGAGAGAGACTAGTTTTACTTAAGTCTTTTGTTTAATGGGTTTAGTAATCATTCTTGCTGACTGAGCCTACAACGGGCAATTATAAGGAAGCCAGTACAATGACAACAATCTACTATCAGCCTATATGTCCTGTACTTGGCAAAAGGGGAAAGAACTCACAGGTTTTGCCGAGCGATGGATTCTAAACGATCCGTCATCGACGGCAAAGATGAAACTGAAAAAGAAGGAGACGGAGAACAGGGAACGACCGTCATAACATTGTTGCCTTATGTTCCTGCTGTCTAATGACAATGTTCCTGTATGCTTGACACTCAAAGCCAAAGTGAGGCTTTCTGCACTCAATTGATGCTGATTGAGTTAAAGAAAATACCGTTACATTATAAGTTAGCCCTGAAACAGCTCGTCAGTACCACTGACCCTTTTCATTAAAATTTACTGGACCGTTCAACAGTTAATTTTTTCATCTGCATACAGTCTGTTGTGTTTCCTTGTCTAATGATGAAAAGTAACGCATTGTCATGAACATTTTTGCCCTACTCTCCCTTGTGTTTCTGTCCTTTGAGTTGACAGTCTCACCTTTCAGCGCTCTCTGCAGGGTCTCCAAGCAGGTGAGCAGGAGCTGGTGACCTGCAGCATTCATCACACCGCGTTTCTCCTGAGACACAGCGTGGAGTTAAACAGAGGAATGAGTTAATACAGCTGAGGAAAGACAAGTTAGTTTTTCACTTTCTTAGTCAGCATTATAGGTCAGGGATTTAAATGTCACTATAGTTTCACAGGCCCAGTGGGTACACTAATTAAGTAAAAAAATAAAACTTTTGTGTGATTAATTGCTACAAATGTATATTGAGCAGGTTGGTAGTGAGCCTCTCTTGTGGGTACTGATGATGGATTGTCAAAGTTGCGATTGGGCTACTTTTATGGCTTCATTGCATGGTCTTAAAAAAAATACTTATTAAAATATGGAATCCTGATACCTAGTTTAAAGGGGTGCTTTGTGAATTTAAGCCAAGATCTCAGAAAAATATGTTTCCGTCTCACCATGGCCTGACGCACAACCTTGCAGGTCTCCTGCCATGGCCGTGCAGCATTATGTTTGCCATGAAGCTTCTCCAGTAAAGCTGCCATCCGACTCTGTTTCTCTGACTCTGAAAAAGATGCAATATATATATATATACGAGACAACAGTTAAACAAAATCACAAGTATTCACAGCCTCATCCCACTGATTCCATCTCCTCTGTCCTTTATAGAAAGCTCATCTAACTAAAGATTGGCATGATCTGCATGCAGGGCTTAATGCAGATTTCTCAGAATGTTCATTTCACTTAGCTTTTTTAACAAATATAAAGCACAACGGAACACAGACATCATGTCAGGAAAATAATTAACCATCTTCCGAACATCTCTACAGAAGATCTAATTAGACTTTACCGACATAATTGTAATTAAGTGGGGCATTCTTCATCCATCACACTTTCCTTTGTTTGTGTTGTTATATTCAATCGTAGACAAAATACACTCAGTAGCCAGTTTATTAGGTTTGCAACATGCAGCGTATTCCAAAATCATCATTAAATTGAATCACCACCTCAAAAAAGTGTGAACCAAAACTGAACTACAAAATCTTCATGAAGGTTGGATTCATTGCATGATTGTGCATACTGTTAATTGTAATTCATGATAACAGAATTTGGTCAAAGCAACAATTGAACTGTGAGCATGAATCTCTGTTGAATTAATGAAAACTACACAGTTTTAGGGAGTAGGTATCTATGATAAGCCAAAACATGCTTTTACTTCTAATTTTGTTTTGCATGAGGGCTAAAGCAAAACAAATGCACCAGCGTTTCTCTGAGTTTCCCACAAATGGTGCAATTCACATGAATGTGGGCGTCAATAGGACGTCCCATTAGTACAACCAGAATAACAAAACCCAACATATCACTCGAGTCACGTGACATCGAAAAAAACTATCACACCATTAGGATCTGTCAGTCTGGTCAAAAATACATCATGGTGTCAACGAAAAACATCCTCATGTGTTGTTATTATTACCCGTCATAATGGGCTACAGCTTGTTAGTTCATTTGGGGTAGCTTAGAGCAGGTGAAGTTTGCATTATTGTTCAACAATAAGGACTTGACAAAAGAGTAACTACTTTCGGAGACTTCTGTGTTAGTGACCCAGCTAGCTGCTCAATACAAGAAGCTGCTAACGTTACTTTACCAAACCTGACACTCTGTCAACTCCACCAACTAGCTAGGTTAGCGAGTCACCCTCACTGTTTCATAAATACACATAGAGCTGTACGTAAAAAAACACATCAAAAGCACCGTTCACGTTAAATACTCGGCTACGTTCGCCGTTAGCCGTCGTTAGCTTGAGTCGCCTTGCCCAACACGCCAGAACATCATAATCACACAAAAAAACAGTCAGCCGGATCAAATTTAAGCACTTTTTACCTGTCACCTCTTCGGATTTGACCCGGTCGCCATGGGTCTGATTCCCTCCTTGCTGAACCGAGAGAGAAAGCTCTCTCGCGGGGCTCCCGCTCTGCATAACAACACCAGGCCCCGCCGCCATTGTGCCTCAACAACAGTTCAGTTTCCCCACTTCGGTTTTTCCCAACCGTCCCCACACGGGCTTCCGTACTATACTATACTCGTAGGAGTGTCAAAGTCTTTTCCCTTTCTTTTCTTTTTTTCACCTTTAATTTCAGTCCCAGAGGTTGAGTTTGGCGTTGGATTCAGAATTATGTTTTTGTTTATTTATTGAGCTATTTTACTAATTTCTTTAAAAATAGAAAACATATACGTTTTCGATTGGCAATGTCACGTGTTTCCACCATACAATAAGGTTTCAACAATTATTTCTGATTATTCATCAATATAATTTAAGGAGACACGTGCCGTTGCCTTTATTCCTTTAAAAGCAAATCAAATCCCTTGAATTGACTGCTTGCTTAAAATAAAAAGCAATGATCTGATGAAGACTCCAGATGGCGTACAATCGCCACGAGGAAATGATTCATGATTTGCCAAGAGCATCTAGCCGCCAAAATCCAAAGGAAGGTTGAAATATTCATGTTAATCGACTTCAGAAACAGAATAATGCAGAGACTTCACATGATGATTGCTTTTCCCCCCCTGCAATTTCTACTTTTTATAACCTCCTCTATATGGCAGTCATACGAAGCAATAGATAATTAAGCAGTAGATAAAGACATTTAAAACGGCAAAAAGCAGCCATGCGGCAACCACATGCACATACATGCACACACCTGAGCCTATTGTACAGCTGAGCCTGTGGCAATGAGTGCTCTCTGGGGAGGATTTTCCCACCAACCATTATGACCTGCCTAAGAGAGGGAGCAGGAGTGTGTGCATGAATACATGTGCATTTGTGCATATATGCAAAGATATATTTGTGAACATGGGTATAAAACACAAACACACACACACACACACATAGCAGATAGCTATAGACAGCAGTGGGGATGGAGAGGAACCAGATTGGCATCGTCTGAGACAGTAGACAGACCCACAGATAGACATAAGAAAAGAGGGGAGGTGCCGCGATGTAATTGATGTGCCCACCAGGAGCTTTAGCTGGCTGCCTGGCATGGAAGAGGAGGTGGGCACCGCTGCCAAGACAGCAGTAGGAGAAAGGAAAGGGAGGCACGGGCCTTGGGGAGCACAGTAGCGGGCTGAAACCATGCCCATCAATCAGAGGCTAGTTCACCTTGCCATGCCAAGCGGGACCCCCCTCTGTGCCGAGGGAAGGGGTGGCACAGGGAGCAAGGCTGGCACAGTTGCTACACCTTCCCTAATCCTCCTGGTGGGTGTATCAGTGCCACCTCCGAATGGAAGTAGAGTGGGCCGAGCCAGATATGGGGGAAAAGAAAAGAAAGTTCAGCCCCTATTCTGAAAGAGGTGTCACTTCATGTTGTTAACATCATGATGTAGAAATCTTGATGTTATTTAAACTAAAGGCTGAAAAATACCACAGCTTCTCATAAAAAAAAAGCTGTTTAAGAATTGTGACTTCGATCAAAAAGGGTAGTTGCCTACTCTGTTACCTCAAAATTCTAAGTGCTCTCTGGTCTTTGGAAAGAATTCAACAAAATAAGGCCAATCTGTCTTTTAAAATGTGCGCCATATACTCTATGACATTCTGTGATTACGCTGATTGTTACCTGGAGCCTACGCATGATAGGGTTTTCTTATATTACACAAATATGTAACAGAATTGTATCCTGGTACGAATGGCAAACTAATGTGAATGGCTAATGCCGCACAATACAAGAAGCCCTGTCTTAAAACGTATACAACTTTGAAGTAACACACACACACACACACACACACACACACACACTACGCGGTGCATAATGTATATATTATACCCACTTACATACTGTGATTCACTCATACTCAAGGAACCAACAAACATCTGATCATCCTTTGTTCCAAACTTCCTTGTATTATCAAAATCAAATAGTGTTGAGGGAGATGGCAGTATAACATCTCTATAAACACATGTATTTGATTTCCTCTACATGGTTCCAGCTTTAACACAAGGGGATGGAGATGTGTGAACAGCTTGGCAACCTTATTGAGTGCTTTGAAGTTGACTACCCTCCTTTTCCACTATCTCTCGAGGTGAACTCACATTTTACCTGATGTGAATAAATAAAAACAGGCTATTTGATGCATGCATGCCTCCTTTATAATTCATGGCTACCAGAGGAAATAACCAGACAATGTAAATAACATATTTGACGTTGTTTATTTCAGTGACTCTTGTATAAATGTGCCAAACAAAAGGAATACACTGAGCCTTTTGCTTTTCACCTTTAATACAAGTTTGAGATCAGTGAGCCTGAAGGCTGGAAACGGTCCAGAAAACAGTGAAGCATTACCAGGACACAGTTTCTGCTTCTTTGGCACCAAGTGCCTTGACGTGCATGGGCAGCTGGGAAGACTAGCTGGGAGGGTGATAGAGGGAGGGAAGTGCAAGAGACAGAGGGAGAGGGAGAGAAAAAGGAGGGGTCGGCCCTATAGGACCATTTGTGATGAGGCTCATTTGCACAACGGCACTTAATTGGCTACAACAATTAATTAATGTGTTGGAAAGTTGGCACAAAAAGTTCATTTAAGAGGGTTTTAATAAGCAATTAGGGACAAGTAACCAGTGAGGTAGAAGCAACCACAAAAAAGATGCTGAAAACTCTGAAAGTATAAACTCCAGTTCTTAGGGAATAATGTGCCATATTTGGAAACCAGGATGTGGTTTGCTAGTTACTGCACATCCCATTGTGAGCACTGATGACATTAGGATGCATTATTTTTACCCCATACTTTTACAACGCCAACTGTTCATGGCACCCACTTTCCAAAAACAGCATTGTCTCCTCTCCCCTTCATTCTCCCTCCCACTGTCTGCCTCCCTCTCTCTTTTCTCACTCTGTGTATGAAATATCGCATGACTAATGAGTGGAGCAGGTTGAAATCCTGGGGAAGATGTCCTTGGAAGACGAATGCATTTTCAGCAGAATAATTAACTTAATTAACAAATTCACATGCATATTCATCAGCCTATTAATGTCTCCTCTGCGCGGCTTGATGAGCAGTGGGGTAATAACCATCTCATTTGCATAGCCTGTTCACACGACTTCCCATTTAAAGACAAAATAAGGGAAGGATGAGCGCAGGAGGAAGAAGGAAGAGAGAAATTAGAAAAGAAGACAACAAATAGAAAACAAGGGAGAGGCGCAGCGGGGTAACACGCAGAGGTGAGGAAGTGACGTGGGATGGTTGGAAATAGGCTAACAGTTTATCTGACGGATGGGTGACACGAGGAGGGACGGCAAACATGAGCCCCAACAGACTGACTCCATCGCTCTCTTTCTCTCTCTCATCCCTCCAGTCAACCTTGTAAGCTATTTCCCCCCTCCTGCTGTTCAACCATCACCATTTCCTTGCATCCATGTCAAAATATTCTCATTCCTACAAGCTGAAAGAAGTGAGCTTTTTAATGACTATTTCAGAGTTGAATCCAAGACTGAGTACAGAAATATCCCCCGTCAGATGTTTGTCTTGCTAAATTGTTCAGTGCAGAACCCATGATCATATCAGCGTGCCCTCTCCATGTTTCTCTCCCTCTCTGTCTGTCTCTTTCTCCCCTTCCTACGGTCTCTCAGGGGGAATCTTCTTGGCATTGCTCCACTCCTTTCTTCTCCACCGCCAGGCTGCTGCTGCTGCCGTCTCTACTCTGTTGCCACTGTCTGCACACAACCTGGTGCTCCTAGCAACGCCACCTCTCGCATACACACACTCCACATGGCGGTCCGAATGCCACGTGTGTTTGTGTGACTGTGTGCTAAACACACACACACCTCATGTTTACCGTTTACACTGTTATATTTAACAAGATAAATCCTCAGTCTACATATAGAGCCGGATGTTTATTCTGCCACTTAAAAGAAAACAGAAGAAAAGTGTGAGAATCAATAACCTGTAAGCTGTCAATACCTCTTCTGTTCCAGTTTGGAATAGTTGAGTCTCAGGACAATAAACCTACTTTTGTTTTATGGAGATAGAAATAATTACCAGGGCGAGACAAGTGAGACAATTATATTACACTTTATTCCCTTTAATATGTTACTCCATAATCATACACATTTTTACCTTCTTTATCAAACGAATGCATTAGAAATGTTCAGAATATTGCTTTATGAATTAAACATGGACATTTCAAATGCCTTTCTACAATGTCTTTACAATTTAGCTCATGAAAGTGTCATATTTTCATGTTCCCTATCATACATTTTCAGTCAGGTTAATATTCCAAACCAATCTAAAACAGCTGATTTCACATAATAACACATGGGAGAAATTAATCTGTGCTATCACTTAATATGCTTTGTAGACGACAAGAAATGTGCTCCACAAGACATACTTACAAAAATGTATTCCACAATCAAGCCCTGATGTAGACTTGGACATGATCTGTTATTTCTCTGGTTTATTTGCAGGCTTTCAATTTTCCGTTGTTTGCCAAGTCATGATCTGATGCGTCCTTGGTGGCATCTTTCCTGTTTTCTGTCCTCAGCATTCATCTGAGACTGTGCAGAAACATAAATTGAGAAAGTACTGTTTCGCATTAGTGATTGGTTTGCTGGGCTACAAGTTTCTTCTTCTGTACAAACAGACCTCCCTGTCTGTGATGAAGCAATACAATGTTGTGTTGCATGATACAGTTGTCTCTTTTTGTTTTTTAATTCTATGCATTAATACTTTTCTCTGCCTTTCCACTCTTCTACTCTTAATAGGAGAAGCATTGAAACTCCTATTATTATAATTGTCATATTTGTTTATTATCGGCCATACAAACCACTTGTTTCTAGCCCTAAATTGGGTTATTCAGAACCCCGATACCTTGTGTTTAGACATTTCCTCTCTGAATGTGTGTGCTGTATAGGTTTACTTGCATTTAAAACAATGTTAAAGTGGTGAGAAACACAAGTTTAACACATCTTTTGGATTTTGGCAAACAAAGCTTAGTGACCTTCTGTCGTGGGGTTCCTCTTCTGCTTCAGCATGTCAAGTCGGTTTGGGTTACTTAACGCACAATGTTAACCTTCCTGTTTTTGTCTGGGCATTTGCAGTTTGAGTATGAAGTCCTGCAGATGTATGCATGGGTTGGAAAGTGAAATGTGGTGCAAGCATCTAACGGCATATATTGTGCAAGCATTTGAAAATCTAAAGGTCTGGAAGAGTCTAGTCTTAATTATTTTCTCGATGCCCACCCACACTATGACTCAGTGTGACTGTAACTCCACAGGGACTTTCAGAGGGTACCAGCTAACGGTTTGACACGATAACCAAGTGATAACTTTGAAATTGAAAGGTCTTTCTGAGGTTTTGCTTAATTTTATTAATGCCAAAGGGACACATTCTACTCCCACTTATTGTGTTTACATGAAGCAGATCATGAGCCCGCCATCCATTAAGATGTTAAGATGCGTTGACTCTTTTAGTTATCAAGGTTCAAATTTGTCGTGGTGTAACAATATTTTGCTTTTAAATTTCAGCGCTATTTCATCTATTATTTTCCGAACATCATTTTTGGGGCATCAGATCATTTGCATTTGTTTGAGCTTCGACGCAAGGCAGCAGTTTTGACTTCAGTTCACGTTCATCCATTCACAAGTCTTCTCAGTGCTCGCAGAATAACATTTTGGAATTAGACGTACGATCCTTTTTGTTTTATGTGAAGTTCTGATTTCGTGATGTGTGTCTGACACATCTTATTAGACCACACTGATTGGCTAAACGTAGGCTGCAGGCTGATGTGTAGCAGTCGTGAGAGGAAGGGCCAGGAAAGGCGATTGAGATACAGAGCATTAGCTGGTGTCGAGAGGAAATTAAAGGCCAGATCGCTTTCTTAATCAGAGCACAAGCACTGCGTTAAGAAGGAATTAGGTCGACAGCTGCTGCGTCGCTGCTTACCTTGCTCACGCTCTCTCCCTTCCTCATACACACACATGTTGTTCACACACTCTCATTCTCCTGTTTCACTCCTTGACCCTTCACTTTTGTCTTTTTCGTTTCCTGGGGTTGCCACTTTTAGTTTCGCCGCCGACTAGCACTATTTCCTGGACCTCTCCTCTATTTCCATATCCAATTTTTTTTCCCCCACACGGTAGAGCTGATCTTTGGCCAATTGTCAACCGATCACACGCTCAGACATGAAAGCAACACCAAAACTATACCCAGACAAATAGAATATTCTGAGAAGAGAAGAGAAGAAAAGAGATGCATGATGGATAAAGATGGTTTTTGGTTCTGTTCCAGGAGGCTCGGTAGTACCCCTGTGGCTGATGGATGAGCTGTCATTGTTGAGCTCTTCTGCGTTCACCTGAGATGAATGGACAAACAGCAGTGGCCCTTTCGTTGTCTATCCATCTTCCTCTGCTTAGATACATTCTGCTGTCCACACTTGTCCCCACACAAGGGGCTCAGCAGATATGAGTGTTTGAAGACCAATACCATTATTTTTAGACACAAGTTGCCACTAGCCAAAATTTTGCGCCGGCATTATCGGATTCAGTGATTCACAGGATTTGTATTGTTGCTGGAAAGATAAGATGTTGGTTGGCAGTGAATCCACTTCACTTACTTAATTATACATAATGGCATCAAAAGTTGCGTTGATTTGTTCAATTTGTTATCATTAATAAGCTGTGAAGATAGAAACATCTGCATTATGATGCAGGTGGATCGCACTGGCCGGGCAACATCTGTTAAAAGGCCGATATCAGCTCACTGCCAAAAGAAATGTCAGTCTGAATTTTACGCCAAACATGCACATTAAAAAGTCATTGCATCCAATCCATATTTCAAGCTACCACATGTCTTTTAAACCATGTGTCAGAAATAGAGAAGATTGTTGACTAAGGTCAGGAGTCCCCCCACTTTTTTATTTGGCAAATGTGGCGTATACATTTTAATTTGTTGCTTTAATCAGTTGAATCAACTGGAATGACCCTGAGCCTGACTGCCAGCGTCTTTCCGCAGACTTCATTTTTTGGCATATTGTTCAGGCCATGGGTCTATGGAAATTACGACCAAGTGGCAGCACTCAATATTCAGGCATGCATTTCCAGTTCTGAAGTTTTACTGTGGTGAATTAACTGCTAAAATCCTGGAAAAGTTTTCCCTCAATTTGATATTTTATATGGATTATGATAAAAACAAATCATTAAAAAGTTTGATCTAAGTTCATGCTTTCAACATATTGTGTTCACTACATTGATTTAAAAATGGCAACCACAAAAACTAACGCCTTATTATGAAATATTAATAGTAAGGAGTTTTACATCCAGCAAATAAAAACGGGCAGGCCTGTGAATATTGCAAGGATAGTTTTCAAATAGCATTAACACACTTAGCATTCACAAATAGACAAGAGTACCACCAACTGCCCTTTATGAAGCAGGTTAGATACATACAGTCCATTTTCACCATCACCAACCTCTCTGTAGCACAGATACACTTTGGGGTGAAACTACTCTGTGTCCTCTCCAAGGGGGAAGGTTTAAAAAACATTTAATTAGGCTTTTGGCATGGCCTCACTTTTAGCCTGGAGGTGTTGGAGGAGGTTTTACAGACTTCATCCCTTTTAGAGCCTCGCAGATTAAACATTCATGAGAGCAATCAGCAGACCTTATGTGTCCTCTCCTGCTGTACAACTTCATCTGTAGTTTCTACGTCGTGTCACGTTCCTGTAGGTTTATGTTGTTGAATGCTGCACTTGTGTATGCACACTTTATTTTTACGGTCACTTTCCTGTACTGATGCAATCATCAACTCTTCGCCCGTAGAACATAGTACATTGAAGTGTTATTTAAGTATGCCTATTTTCATTAAAAGTGTGTATGTGAATCTTAAAATCCTCCTGTTTTGCTGGTGCCCAGAGTCGGCCTAGAGAGGTGCAGGATGGAAGGATGGCGCGGGGAAGGCGGAGGAGGTTCGGGGGGAGAAGGGTGGAATGGTGTGGGGGGTATGGGGCGAGAGGGAGGGGGAGAGGGGGGCAACAGATGGTATGCCACGCTGCGAGGGACGTCGGCTGCCACGGGTGGGGGGGGGAGGTGGAGTGGGGGCAGATAAATGGGGATGGGAGGGGGTACTTTTCCCCAAAGTGCCAGCAGGGATGACGAGGAGGGGGACGAGCCGCATGAGCGTGTGTTTGCGTGTTTGTGTGAGCGTGCCTGCGTCTCCATGTGTCAAGGAAGAGCCATATTCAGACTTGAGCTTCTCGTCGAGTGAGGTGAGAAGCTTTCGCCTGAGTGTCAGTGTCAGTCTGTGGACTTCCAGCATCGGAGAGCAGAGTGATGACTCCCCACGCACCAGTACACAGCTAGTTCACGAGCATCACGACTGTATGAGGATGACGCTGAAATTACTCGTAACCCAGTTGTTGTGGTGAACTACCCCCCCCCGCACCACCCCCTGTCTCCTCTCTTCTACAACACCTATACATGCACAGACAGCACACATGCTCACGCACATGCACAGAAACGCACACACCAACTCCCAATTGCAGTGGCTGTCTGTAAACATACCAGCTTCAGTGGTATATGGTGCTGCCTATTGAACAGATGTTGTGGAATTTAAGATGCGAACGCACCCCTCCACCACCCCCCCCCCCCCCCCCGGTCCAACACACACACATTTATATTTATATACACACACACACACACACCCTCCCTGTCTCCCTCCCCCCAGCTGGCCCTGCCATGAACGTGCCATGTGGCGCTCCATTCCCCCTGGCACTTCGACTCTGGCTGTGCCAACTCTGCCGCGTCTGGCCTCCGCCAACTGTGTGTGTTTGTGTGTACCGGAAGAGGCACAACTCTGCAAAACTTCAGTTTGTGTGTGTGTGTGTGTACCTTATGCATGTCTGTGCAAGTGTGCGGTGTATGCAGCGTGCACTGTCAGTCCGTATACATGCTGGTTGTGAATCCACTTGGGAATGGCGGTGGAATTCCTGTTACCATGGAGATGTCCAAGCTCATCTGTAGTAAAATTTCAACTTGAGAGAGATTAATTCAGCGGAAAGTGTTGATTTATTCATCCTGGTGGATGCTGATGCACTTCCTCATTCGTTCTGATGTTTCACTGTGATGGCTGCCCATTCGCTGACTGGGTTTCATTTTTCAAACCATGTCACTGTTGAAATGTGGCTGCCGGGACGGGACCGCCGTCGGGCTTTTCTATCTTCATCACTGCATACGTTGAAGGATGAGTCTTGTGATGCTTTCCTCTCAGAGTCAACAAATCCCATGAAAACACCAAACCTAAACATTCATTGATTTTATTAACAAGCGCTGTGTTATTTAGCGTATTCCTTCTTGCCATCGAGCAGCATTGTTGCCCAAAAACCAATAAAAACACATGAATGCTGCTGGATAACATGCTCCTTCACTTTGAGTCAATCCTGCACTATCCTGATGCCATAGCAACAAGTCCTCCAAATGAAAGAACAAAATACATAAATTGTCTATGCGACTAATGACAAATAATGTGTTTTCTGATCGGCCGGACAGCAGGGCCATGTTATCAGGTACACAAACGGCCATTGTTCTGAAAATACACAATCTCCCTGCAACAAACAGATGCACATGGCTGATAGTTATGCAATATTTGAACTAAATATCTGACTAAAGACTTTGAGAGCTCCGGTTTATGTAATGTTTGCTAAAAACTACAGTGTGCAGCTATTTAAAGCAAGAACTTGTGACCCGTTTTTTAAAGAGATGAGGCTTTTTGAGTTAAGGTCAGCTCCTTGACATATTTATGACATGTGACACTCGACACTTTACATTCATGTCATCATAAATACACATGTATTTGTATTGGTTCAAGAGATTTTGATACATCACTTGCAACTGAAGTGGTACCAGTCTGTGCCAGTATTTATGTTCACATGCACATTGTTGCATTGTTGTGTGCATATGCATGAACATGTGTTTTGTCTCTATGCGACCCTTAAGTCTCTCTTTAATTCACTGGATGACCTCCCCCTTCCCTCTCCCCCATGCAGTGATGGGAGCTGAGAGCTCCTCTCCTTATTCCTCTCCTCATAATCTCTTTTAATCTGAGAAAGCAGGCGAGGGCTGCTGTGTCAATACCTCGTCTCAAGGCCGCCACCGGGACTCGCACTCCATTATGTTTACTTCTTCTTAACATCCAAAGAGGGGTCGAGGGAGACGGATCTGCGAGACAAAAAGAGGAGGAGGGAGAGAGGCCGAGCATGAAGTGGAGAGGGAGACGTAAAAGGAAGAGGAGAGAGTGGAACAAGTGGGCTCTAACCCACGGGAAAGGCAGTGACATATAGGTTTGACTTCTGATAAACAGCATGAGAGAGCTATGTTAATAACAGTACCAACTAATTAACAGAACATTATTGCCGGTTGTTAGTCAGTTGCTACTTTACATAATACTGAACAGCTTGAATTATCAAGCTTTGGCAAACTCATCATAATCAGGATAAAAGTGATTATCAACAGCCATCACCTCAGAAGAGACGGGTCTATGGAGTCTATCGTGGAGGCCAATGTGCACCCGCTTGACCTACTTGCCTCTGAATGCCCTTCAGTACATTGATACACAGGATGATTATGTAATCACAACCATCATAGAGAAAAGTATAACTGTTATTGTTACATGTTAAGGCAAAACATGCAGCACCTCTTTGTGTCTCTGGAGGAGCAGAACATTATACAAACGGTGACATGGTTACAGTCAGTGTGTACATTATTAAAGAACTATCAAAGTAGTATTGCATTAACAATATTGTATCTTTATGATGTCAAATGTACTCTGTTGTGACTATTGTGCTGCAACAGACATGTGTCTTCAGGTATTACACACACAATAAGAAGAGATGATATCTAGGGTTTGATGACTTGAGATTCAGTAAATTAGTTCAAGTGGAAGTTACCCGATTAGCTCTACTATTTCCTGTGCTCAATTTTGCCCTTCTTTCAAAATAGACATGATTTGTTTATATCTCTCTCTCTACAGGTGAGGTCACAAATGTCTTTGTGGTGGATAATTTAGTGATGACCATGAGTATATCATGTGATGCTTTTATGTCCTTTCATAACAAGTAGACCAAACAGTTAGCAAAAGCCCTTAGCAATTGGCCAAGTTGTAACATGACAACTAAAATAATAGAAATACCAAACTGATGTGAAAAAAATAACCAATAAAAATATAGCTGGAATTTATATTACTCTACATGTGCCTCAAAAACAAATAAATGAGTAAACATGTGTACAAAAGATATGTGTTCCTGGTGTACACTCTCTCAACATATAAAGCTTATACACGCAGTAAAATAAATGCAGGAACAGATCTAAAACCTCCTAAAAACACTTTTTGAATTGTTAGCATTTTGTGCCCTTTTTAATCAAAGACTTTACACATGTTATATGAAAATACACACACGGTCAAATGCACACTTAGAGGTCAGTCCCACACAAAGTCGAAACCTGTGGGTGGCTGCTAAGTCAAGGCCAGCGTCTAAAGAGATGCATATGCATGTGTGTGTGTGTGTGTGTGTGTGTGTGTGTGTGTGTGTGTGTGTGTGTGTGTGTGTGTGTGTGTGTGTGAGCATCTGCATGTGTGTGTTGTGAGCATCTGCATGAGCGAGGGACACTGTGGTAGTCTCTGTATGTGTGAGAGAGTGTTTAAATTCAGTGACAGCTGTTCATTAGTCCATTACAACCCAACACTGCTGATTCCTCAAAGCAGCAGACGCCAGCAGAAAGAGATGCTGGTAAACTCTACGGGAAGGACAAGACATATTTCATATCTGCAGAAAAACAGTCGTTATTTTTGTTTTGTTCGTCTTCATGCTAATGATTAGAATTTTTATTCCGATATTTATTAAGAATGACAGTTTCATTCCATGCGATGTGTGGCAGTTAAAATACTTGAAAACTATTACTTCCTCTTCTCATCTTTTACTTACTATAACGTCTATTAGCTGTTATATGTTGTATTGCTGTGCAGTGTCTACATCTGGGACGTTATGGAAACACATGGACAGTAACCAGGGTATTTTTCATTGAACTTTAAATGAAATCCTCACACCTGGCAGATACCCATTGCATTTACAGTACAGTATTGGTTGGTAGTTGCATTTAAATGTTTTTAGTAAATGTTCTACTATATCGAGAAAATTGTTTAAATTAAGTAACTATCCTATTTTTTATTTCATGGGAAGGTTCAATTAAAAAAAACATGAAATGGAAAAAAGGGACTCGTTAGAGCCAGTGATGACAAGAGAATATTAGAGTTATTGTAACACAGGATAAAAGAAAGAATATTTAAAGAGACAGCTTGTACTATATCCTGTCTTCATTTTTCTTTACTTCCTCACTCCATATAATTCCTCTGATCGAACTCCTCTGAGATGTTGACAGCTAACAGTGACTGCAACGCAGTAATACTGTGTATGCCTCTTGTGTTGCATCCACTAATACGTTTGCAAGTTATACTTTAAAGATTGTGAATATTACATGTTTTATGAAATGATTGTTTGGGGTTTTGTGTTGCTCATCTCCTATTCTTAGTCGTATAATTTACACGACAACCTCTTGGACATCATTATGATATAAGGGGGGTGTAACAGCATAATATAGGGAAGTCACTGCATTGCAATGCTGTTTGATGGATTCAGAGAAAATGTTGCTTGTTCACTTTCCCTGATTTCTTCAGGTGAAAGGAGATTTAAATCCACTGTCACAAGATCCCCTCTCTCTTACTGCTATCACCTCTGTGCTCCACCTTTGAGAACGAACCCGTCCATATTACCATCCATGTGTCCCGATAAAACCACATTTGGCAGCAAGCCTGGAAATTAGTATATGGCGACTATTTCAATCCGTTTCATCAGAAAAAGCAGCAACGGACGCATCACAGAGTCGTCTTTGCCAACAAGTTAGTTCTCAGTTAACTTCAGTCCCCATTTCAACATGTTGCAAATACCTCAACTGAAAAGATTAGAAGAGCCATTCAGTTTATTTTCCTGATCTATAACTTGACCTTTGTCCTCATCTATACTGCAATGTATAGAAAAAGACAACCGTTTTTGGACTGCAGTGTGTCTTCAGTCGAAACGTAAACTCTAAGATGGCAGACAATTGCAGGGGTGGGAACTGCGTGTGTGTGCGTGTGTGTGTGTGTGCGTGTGTGGGTGACCAGCGATGGAGGAGCCAGGCGAGGGTGTGATGTACTTTAAGAAGTTGAATGTGTTAGATAGAAGTGACCATGTGCCACGAGTGAGAAAAAAAACTGGAGAGAAGAAAGTAAAGAGAAGAGAAAGGTGAGGTAAAAAAAGTGATATGCCGGGATTGTAAAAGTGCTGTGTGGGAAGAGAAATTAGTGACGGGTGGGAAGAAAAGAAGGAGGTAATGCATGTTTTTGTGTGGGTAAAATAGGGGTGTGGGGGAGGGGTGGAGATGGGGAACAAAAATAAGCAAACATGCCAGAGAAGGAGAGGAGACAGAGGGAAAGAGAGGAGAAAGGAGCAGAGGAGCGAGGGCAATGAGCTGGATTGAATACCATCTGACAGGTCCAGCTGGGAGTTTGCCCACCCCGCAGCACCGCAAAACCCCTCAATATGGAGGCCAATTACTGCTGCCCGCGTGACCGTGGCATGGCAGCATCAGAGACGCAACCCTCCTCTTCGCCTCGCCTCTCCTTTCCCTTTTCCTATGCCTCACACACACACACACACCCCTCCTCATTGCCTCACCCCCCACCCCCAAAAATAAATTAAAAAAAACTCCCACCATCTGTGCAGAGTGACAACAACCTCTATACCTTACCATGCACAACACAGACTGTACACTGCACACACACACTTGGGGCAAACACACACATCAAACATGGCAAATCCTCACTCATGGGCTCTGTGTGCTTTTGTACTCGACGGCAAGTCTTGGTTTGGATTGTGTGTGTGTGTGTGTGTGTGTGTGTGTGTGTGTGTGTGTGTGTGTGTGTGTGTCCAAAAAACCACAGTGAAGTCTGATACCTTCACACCTTCATGTTTTTCCCCTTATAACACACAAAGACAGTTAATGCAGGGATGGGCATTCAGGGAGTACACACACACACACACACACACACACACACACACACACACACACACACACACACACACACACACACACACTACCATTGTTCCAGATGCAGTGGAATTTCCCCCTATGCCAGCCTCATCTAGCTTCACAGAGCTGGGGCGTGGCGCTCAGGCTGGCAGGGTGGTGATGATGGAGGGAGGGTGCAGGGTGGGTGAGCATGATGCAGTGGCACCCGATGCCCATGCCGTGGAGGTGACTCCCCAAATTTAGCCTTGTGTGCACCCAGACAAGCTCGTCTAAGTGCTGTTTTTTGTTTTTGCTGACCTCTCTTCAACTGTTGGAAAAAAAGGTGAGTGTGTGACACATAAAACATGTTGCATCATAGAGCTTTCTCCTGTCACACACACACACACACACACACACACACACACACACACACACACACACACACACACACACACACACCTCACACGCACAGACTGCTGGGACTTTGTCACTCATCTTTTAATATTCAAATTGTCTTTCTGATGCTGGTTTATTTGTGGTTCCCACCTCTGTCACTGTCCTCTCCCACACAACAAATCGCTCTATAATATGTTTATGACACTGATTAGTCACATGGAATATATATTTTTTTCGAGATTAATCCCAATAATTAATCCGATAAATGTTAACCTAATCTGATGAATGTGAGTAAAACTCTCCAGATGGAGATTTATGTGCAGTAGGCCTGGGCCTACTTTGTGCTGCGTATTTCCTCTGCTGCGATGTTAGCGGATCAGTTGATCATTTTTAAAGTATTTAAATGGAGCTCTGTGTTGGATTATTTAATTACAGTAATTGCATGGTATTTTATAAACATTCATTCGAACAATTACGCTAGAATAGGACCCCGATTAATTGATTTGATAGACTTTAGTTCCGCCCAATTTGTCATGGATATTTAGAATACCTATAATTACATCATGATGATATCCGGCCACTTAAGTGAGCGTCTAAACTCTGAAAAATATGAGTAAAAATACATGAGGAATTCATAAAATGATTCGTTTAGATGTCTGCAAGGGTTATTATATACACTGCGTCTTCAATTCGTTTTGTTCCTGTATTAATAACGACAATAATAAAAATCGTTCCAATAATAATAATCATATGCGTATTTATTAAATCAATCCCATTTAGTCTTCAGGGCAAAAAAAAAAAAAAGAATTATCTAAATGATTCTGGATCCACAGGTGAGTTTCACGGGTTTAAAGTCAGTTTAAAAGTCTGCTGCAGAAGCAGCGGACACGTCTTTAACACGGCGGACATATCCGGTTAGTTTCATTCGCTCTGTGGTGCAGAAGTGCGTGACCGGAAGCAAACAAAAAAAAGGGTCTCTTTTTGTCCGGGGCCGCGCCTGGACACTCAGCTTCCTTTAGCGGCGGAGAATAATGAACAGATGCTGAGTGAATTAGGAAAGAAATACTGGGTCCCTCCCGCAAGGGCCACTTTGGCAGGGGCCGCCTGGCTGCCACGTGACGCAGCTGGCACCGGGGTTTGGTGATGGTGGGCTTTACTGGTCTCTGGCTTTACTGGTGCTCAGACATTTAGCGACTTGGCAACGCGCTGCGCCATCAAGGCTCCTGCCAGCCGCCGCCTCTCCTCACTAAAAGAACTGACGGAGAGGTTCGAGCAGAAGGTAAAAGCAGAAAGGTGTCTCTCTCTCTCTCTCTCTACCTCTCTCTCTCTCTCTCTCTCTCTCTCTCTCTCTCTCTCTCTCTCTCTCTCTCTCTCTCTCTCTCTCTCACCTGGTCCTCCGAGGCCTGGGAACTAAAGTGGACCAATCAGGAAACAGAGGGATGCTGGGAAGAAAGATTTGTCAGTATTAACAGATTTCACGGTGACCTGAACCTGCCACGATACACCAAGAGGTTTAAATATTCAAATGGCTGCACTCTGACAAGTGTCTGAGGATTTTTCGTTTGAATTATTTGACTCGGTCAACAGATGATGTAATTAACACAAAAGTAAAAAACCTCTCCATCTGGGATTTCATCCGAGACCTAAATTTGAATAAACCAAAGTGTCTAATTACTATATGATATTCGTGGAGTCGATGGCCAAAAGGATTAAAGTAAGTTACCTTTTTTTTTAAAAAAGTAGTGTGTAGCATATAAATAAATTTATAGTTGTTTGTAAATTATAAATGTTCTTTAGATTGCACAATAGTATATTTAACATAGAGGGGAAAGACCCATAATTCCCTAATTTAACTTCCTCTTTGTATTTACCCACCTAAACTAAAGCTAATTTATTTAAACCAAAAATCTATCTGTTGAATGATATCATGTTAATATTAGAGAAAGCAAAGCTGTTCTATTCGAGAACAAAAGGATAGGTGACAAATTATGTAATCTCATAGCAATATAAAAAGTATCTTTTTGCCTGTTGTTGATCTTCAGATTTGCAGCATTTCCAATTAACACATCAAACTTTCAAATTGGTTTATTTATTATCAGTTTTGCTATAGTTTGGGATTGTCTATTGTGTGTGTGTGTGTGTGTGTGTGTGTGTGTGTGTGTGTGTGTGTGTGTGTGTGTGTGTGTGTGTGTGTGTGTGTGTGTGTGTGTAAGTCCTTTATGTCCCTGGGCTTCTTCATTTCAAACCAACGGGCCATGGATCCACCTGATATTGCATGTGCCTAACTGTTTCAATGATGTGGTGAGTCAGATGAGCCTATAGGCAACAATTAAATCAAATTAAGAATGTGAAAAAGATCATGAAAAATGCATATTTTCCATAGTACGCCCATGCCATGTAGAATCTGCTTACGTCTCTTCTGTTCCTTTTCCGCCTGCTCGGTGCTGGATGGGGCCGTTTCCACCCTGCGGTGCCCGGTGCTGATTTCCCCTGGACGTCAGCAGCAACATATGGGACCCAGGGCAGCGGTCCAAAGATGGAGCCGGCTCCCACTATTGATTTGAGAAATCACAAATAATGTGGCCTATAGAGCTTATGAACCCAAAGTGTCAAATATTCCATTTAAATAGAGTTTAAAATACCAGAAATATGCATCGATTGCAATGTTGAAAAGCCTGAATTTTATATTTTTCAGAACTGTCAGTAAAAAATATCAGTTTTTGCACAAAATAAAATTTGGTCGGATTCATGATCACAGGTCACACGTGTATTTTAATAGATTACTTAAATGTGTGACTTGTAACCAAGATAATTGTATTATTTCCACCCAACTGGGAACTCTGACATGACGTGACCAGGCCCAAATCCACTTCCCCAGTGCTGAGCATTTTCATGTGGAAATGCATATGTGTGTGTGTGTGTGTGTGTGTGTGTGTGTGTGTGTGTGTGTGTGTGTGTGTGTGTGTGTGTGTGTGTGTGTGTGTGTGTGTGTCAAGGGTGGGTACATGTGCTTGCTCTTGCTCCAGCGGAGGCCTTTTGTTCTCTGTCTCTAACTCATCTATTATCAAATGTACTAAAGACTTAGAAACAAAGAACACACAAAACTAATGGTACATTTGTGTATTTTATTTGGGGTTATAAGTCTCTATTGATTTCTAGGAGCTCATTCTATATTAAAATCATCTGGTGGGCAGATATGATGCTCCTAAAACATCAGTTGTTTTATTGAGTGTATTGATAATTTAGATATAAATGTTTTCTGTTAAAACAAGAAAATACACATACAATATCTCAATTGTTTTGTGGCAGTTCACTCATGAACTGGTTATGACAGAAACATGTGTTGTTGTAATGCATGTGTATTTACTGTTCAGCCAGTTTTACAGATCAGGTCCATCGGATCTGAATAATAGCATTTCATTTTCACTAATTCAATAATTCCACCCTGAGGTGATCTCTGAGGAAACATGCATTTATCACATTTGGCAGGATGAAGTCCTTATGAATGGTAAGTCTAATTAAAGCCACTTAAGTTCAAATCTGCATGAATGTCTGGCTGCTGTGTGAGAATTAAACAAAAATGGCCTGCAATTATTTTGTCACAGGTCTTTTTTTTAACATTTTTTTTTAACATTTTAAATGTGCACTCTGCACATTTTGTTTGATATCTTAACTGCCCAATAGTGTTACTTGGATTATTTGATAGCAACCATTTTGTTAATTTGAGCTTCATTTATGAGTAGCTGTTAATTAGCCAATGCAGCATTTCATTTTTGTCAGTGTTCTTTTTCCCTGTTCTTCAGATATTTTAGACGTTATGTATATAATGATGTGTGCTATGTGCCTCCTATCATCCATGCCAATATTTAGTTTTTTCCCAAGCCTACATTCTTAATTGTAAAGATAAAACTAAGAAAAATCTTAAACACAACAGACAGTGTGGTATTTTACATTAAATAAAAATATGTTTACCTGAAAATTAACTTTTATTTGTGTCATCTCTAAACAATGCATACAATCTGCAGCTAGACCCTTCAAAAAGCGAATTTAAAGCATAATTTAAATAAACAAACGAAAGGTAAGTAACCGAAGACATTTTTTACATGCCTATGGATCCAGTATCCATTTTGTTTTCAGTATATATATTTTTTTAATCTTAACTGCAACCAAACACTCTCGATGATGACATTTCAGACGAGATTTTCTTTCATTATTTATTATTATTGAATGCAAAAGCCATAACCACTGCTCCAGACCTATATACCCACAACCCGATAGTGATGATGTTCAGAAGAATAATTGTTCGATCATATCAGACAGTTATAAAACTTTTATTTTTATTTCTGTTGTTTGTGTCATAACATGTTTAGGCCTATACATCTTGTATGTCAAGTGCACTCATTCTGCAGACAGGATATTACTGGACACATGTTGATAGGATGTACAACAGGGATGACATCAGTAGAACACAGAAGGTAATCAGAGGACTCCATCTCTCATCCTTTCAGAAGCTTCTCTTGTTTCCCAAACAATATTACACGCTATATAGGATTTGTCATTAGAAGGGCAATGCCTCTGCACGTGAGGGCTCAGTTGTGGAAAAAAGCATTGAGATCCTCATACGGAGGCGCCCTGTCGTGGTGCGCGTGCACGTCTTGGAAAGGTGGAATGTTCTCCGAGTGCGAACCGCCGCCGCGCGCTCCCGAGGGCCCGAACGGCATGCTGTGGCTGGGCCGAGACGTGCTCAGCCCGGAGTAATGCATAGAGTAATGGTAGTTCCTGTCGGCCTCAGAGGGCGCCTGCTGCCTGCCGGACAGCCCGCCGCCGTTCATGCACACGGGCGGACTGTGCGGGGGCTCGTAGTCCGGGCTGCTATAGTCAGGGGACGTCCCACCCGGCGGGTACACGGCCTCGTACCCAGACCCGTAGGATTGGCCCCGCACGTTAAGCGCGCCGCTTCCGGGCTGGTAGTGAGGACTGGAGATGCGGGAGCACCGGTAGGAGTACGGGTGGACGGAGAACGGAGAGCTGGGCACGTGGAAGCGGGCTCCCTCTGAACACGGTTCAGTCAGGAAGTTCCTGGTGTTGAGCTGCAGACAGCCTGCCACCAGGTTGGTGGTGGGCTGGGACAGGCCTTTACACAACATCTGCACGTAGGCCATCACATCTGGCCGCTTCCCGTTGCGTAAAATCTCCCCAAGGGCCAATATATAATTCTTGGCCAGCCTCAGAGTCTCTATCTTGGAGAGTTTTTGGGTTTTGGAGTAGCACGGCACCACTTTGCGCAGACTGTCCAGCGCAGAATTCAAGTCGTGCATGCGCGTGCGCTCCCGCGTATTCGCCTTCGCTCGACGCACCTTGGAGCGCTGCATGCGCGCCGCCGTCATCTTGCGTTTCTTTGGGCCGCGCTTCTTGGGTTTGTCTCCACCGTTCTCGTCGCACTCCTCTTCCTCGGCCTCATCATCCTCGTCATCGTCGCAGGCCATCTCGGAATCAGCTCGACTGCTGCTGCCTTCCAGCGGCTCGTCCATGTCGTCCTCGTGGAGGTCATCTTGATCTTCGTCCTTGATCTTGCAGTGCTCGTGCTTGTGCTCGTTGTCCTCCGCCCAGTCAGCTGCGAGCCTCTGGACGTCCGGCAGGACCTCGCTGAACAGACGGCTCAACATCGTGGCAAAGCAACCTGCAAAGAGACACAGTCGTCACACACTTTATCTGGACTCGTTTGCATCCTGTTTGCTTGCTGTCAAAGCGCGAAGGCCGTAGAGGCTGCTGTGTGTCCCAACCAATTAAGGAGGAATGGACTACAATTAATAATCCGTAAATGTGTTTATGAATAAGATAAAAGGTGTGTGGTATTTATCAGCATATGTTTAATTAAGATTGCAGTGTTCATGCTCATCCTGACATGAATCCATGATAATTTAGGCTGAACTGGAGAATGGGGCCTTAATACGAGATGCTAAGAAAGATTCCGCAAAGCGTGAATTGTCTTTTTATTAAAAAAATGAAATAAAATCGGATTCTTTTTTTTATGGCATAAAGCAACAGTGTGGGCCAGACCTGTCTGTGCCCTGCAGCAGTCCGGCACAGGGAGCGATGCTTCAGCAGGTCCCCCAGGGACGCATTAAGGGTGCGGGTCCCTCCTTCGTCTTATAAATTACCGACCAGGAGGAATTCCAGCACAGACAGGCCTCTCTGGACCACTGGGTCCCACACGTTGTATACCTCTGAATGAACAGGTTTTTGCATTCAACCCGCTTTAAATTAAATTGACTTTAACCCAACAGAGCTCACTTGAATTTATGTGATTCACAAAATATATATATATATATATATTTTTTATAAATCGATGTCGAAAGGTGCCTTCAGGGCCAGAACCTGCCCAGGTTCATGGCGCCCATGTTGGACCCTCGAGACCGCAGGGTCGATATCTGACATGTTCCTTTGCTGAACTTTCGCCTGTTCTGACGAAAAAATAAATTGAATAAAAGAAAGCGATGAAGTGTGCTTTAAATTGATCTTTTTAATTCCTGACGCGTTTCATAGGGTCTCACGGGGAGATTTGAACATGATATGTTATCATCATTATTCGTTTAAAATCTCACTTAATGGATGCATTTCCCTCTCCATGGTGTCACTGATTAACCAATAAATCCGGCTAAACAGACAAGTTATTTATTGAAGTTAAATTGTGTAAAAAGCTGTAGCATCAACATCTTCATGATTATTCCAGTATCCAGAGCTCAGCTGTGTGTGTGGAGTCCAAGGACGTCTTTTTCTAATCTTGTAAGCACAATGTAATTAATGCCAACCAATACCTTGTCAATTAGCCTGTGTATCTCTATGGAGAATTCTACCCCCACAGTGCGCTCACGCGCGTCGTGCACACACGCACAAACATACACACACACGCACACAAATATGCACACACACACATCTTGATGTTTTCTAATTAAACTCTTTCTACTCTCCAGTGCTTATTTTACGATACGATGCAAATTATGAATACAGCAGTGCCAGAGAGACCACATCTCTGAGGGATCAATGTGGATTTATAGATGTATTTCAACAAAATCTACTTATTAAACGTCGTGAGATCTTTAAGTGCGGCGACAAAGAGCCTACGGAAGAGATTAAAAGCTATATAATCGTCACAGGCATGGAAAAGATGCGAAAAAAGAGTCCCTTATTTTGATAAATGCTCTGCCACTCTAATTCCTCCCTCACAATACAACAGGCAATGACACACAAATACACAAAAAAAAAAATCTTGATATGTGATATTCTCATATCTGATCAGAGATGTGCAACCTACCTCCGCGGTGGAGCTCAGTGACGGGGCAAAGCGGGTTTGTTTACACCATCTCGCTCCGGGTGGGCATCACATCCACACGCGCCGCTCGGATGCTTGTGCAGACGAGGCGCTGTTCTGCTCACACCTCTCTCTCTCTCTCTCTCTCTCTCTCTCTCTCTCTCTCTCTCTCTCTCTCTCTCTCTCTCTCTCTCTCCTCTCTCCTCTCGTGCCGCCCTGCTCTGTCTGCTGCTGCTGCTGCTGCTGCTGCTGCTGCTATCCCCAGCCCAAACGCGTGGAGGGATCCGTGTGGCACCTCAGAGGCAGGACTGGGTGGGTTACATACCAGCTCTGATGCCAGGCCCATATGGCTGGCACGTCATTGGCAAGAGCCATCACATGAGAGCCGGTGATTGACATGCGGCCGCATTCACAGAGACTGGCTTCCCCTGGGGGAGAGGGAGTCGCCATCTGTCACTGAGCTGAAAGAGAAAATGGAATAAGCAGTGAATGCCACAAAAAAAAACGCACTGGATTCAGACAGCTTCTGTTAGCCTCCATTTTCTGGGGGAAAACGGGGTTAATCTCATATAGAAGGTTTAGGGAAACAATCCCCTTAGAGAAATTATTATAGCAATCCTATTATGATCAATTTTAGAATGATATCATCCAAATACTATTGGATTGTTAGAGGATTACTTATTTTGTTGGATAAGGAAAACCTTCAAATAATCCACATTGAATATAATGATACAATTAGAAGAATTAGGCCATTAGGAACAATTAGATCCCTATATAGAAATGTCGTGATCAGAGCTTCCAACAAACTGCCTTCAAACAAAGGCCCGCGATAAATAAGGAAGCCGCCATAAAGATCAGAGTCAGGGTGCAATTGCCTAAACGAGTCAATTGAACTGAGCCAAACAGAGCGTCTTGGTTTGGGCTGCCAGGCCTGGCACAGGTGCTGGTGGGCGGGCTGGTGCCAAAGGTGGCTGAGGCACAGATTGCGCAGAGGGGCCAGAAGATGGGGCAGGACAAGAGAGAGAGGGAGGAAAAGAAGAATGACAAAAAAATGGAAGGATTACCATGATGCTGGTGGAGAACAGTTTATTGGCTCCTGCCTCATTTTCAGTGAAACAATCAACATGTCTGACTGATTAGATCAATGTATTTCTGGTCATGGTTGTCCAGATGAAGACTTTTTCATAGCCGGGGTCACACCCCAACATGGTGCCCCTGTGTTCTAGTCCTGAAGGACACGTGTGTAAAGAATGGTCATTGTTTGACTCAGTGTATTAGTCAAAAAGCATGATCTATTGTAAATGTAGACATTCTGATGCATAACGGTTCTTCAGTCTTTCACCAATATGAAGACAATACACACAAAGTATTGTTTAATGAGGGGCTGGAGATGCATAACATAATGTTTTGATTATTATGATTTTGTTTTAGAATTTTTAGGTTTTCATGCTGCGTTACAGGACATCATGTCATTCCTTTTACAGCTGAGTGTGAATCCAATACAACAGTGACCACATTCATATTATTATTTTTTACTAACCTTGAATGACAAAACTGTGTTTTTAAAATACATGAAATAAAATGTTAACAATTAAAACCCGAGAGTCCAGCTGAGTGGTTTCATAGAGCATGTGACATCAAGCAGAGTTTTGAGGTTCAAAACAAGTGTGAAACTTGAACTTTGTGTCATATCTGCTCGGTCTTGGGTTTCATAAGCAACCTTGAAATAATGCAGTTATCTGTACATTACCAGTCAGTCGTTTGGTTTGAGCTCACACAGAAGCAGGGCCGCTCTGTTGATGTCCTTTCTCCAGCAACGTGTGGGGGACATCTACTGGTGATATAAGGTCAGTGCATGTCTGAGGGGGGGGGGAGGGGAGGGGGGGGGGAAGTGATGTCATTCCGTGAATGAGTGTATGTTCATCTTCCAAAACAGTTTGAAATCTAATTCCTGGAAATTGAGACACTACGATATTGTTATTTGACTTTTTTTTTCTTCTGGTTTAAATGACCTGAATGCTTCGTATTCAGGATCAAAACTAAACGAAACATATCCTAAATACATTGTGTCCCCAAAAATATTAGGGTTTGCTCATCTTCTGTATACTTTCATCGAGAACTTTTGTAAAGTTTATATAGAAACAAGTTGTACGAGCAAAAAAAATCATGCTGGAATAACCCCAAATGTAATTATTATTCTCTGTTGAGTGGGACAAATGTTGTGTTTGATTGTCGGTGGAAAGAAATGACTTGTTTTACATACGTGTGCACGGCAAAGCAAATACAAGGATTGTCATTCCACAGACGTAGTCCACAGATATTGTAACACAAGTCAAACGCTAACATATGGCCACTTACAACCAGGTCAAACAGGTCACTAAAGACACCTCAGTAACTTACACATGAAACTGGGCTCCTTTAATAACAGCCATGTCATTACTTTTTATAGTACATTTACACAAGTATATATCCATGTCATGCTACTATACTTTACACTGTGTACTTTACACAATTATCATACTTTTTACTCAATATTTATTAAAATAATAAAAAGCAGTGCCATCTTTACCAGCTGCAACATTAATGTATCAATAATTTGAAATGGGCCATTCTGCATAATGAGAATTTTTACTTTTGGTAATTCCAGTATATTTTGATGTTAATACACTTGTACTTTTACTGCACTGACATGTTGGATGCAGGACTCGTCATGGTGTATTTCTACACAGTGTCCGGTTTAATTTTACTTGAATAAAATATGTAAATATTTCTTCCACCACTGTCTAACAGCAGTAAACCATGAGGGACTGTGAAGAAGGTTGGCGCCTCCCAGTGTTGGAATAAAAGAAGACACTGTGTGAGAGAGCAACGCTCTCCACGTCACTGATAATTGATGGATTACTCTTTACAGATATATTCTGTGGTCATAATACTAAAATCCTTTAGATTATTTCTCTGCAGATCTGAGCATGTGAGTGATTCATTGTATTATGGGATGTAGTGATATTTACATATATACAAACCTCCCTCATTTCATCAGCGTTTATATCACACTTTGTTCCAGGAGACACAAAGTGTTGCAAATGCTCACGAACAGTCTATCCTATTTTTCTGTTTTCGATGACGACCGTTGAACTGGAAGTGAATTGAGCCCCAGTTGGGCTGTTATTTTTAATTACACGGTGGAAGTTTTATATTTAATCTGAAGACCTCCTCCAGCAGCAACTCTCCCTGCAGCTGGCAGAAATGCAGAGCCTCTCTCAACTTCACTTCAGTACCGGGTGAACCTGTAGGCAGCTCAACACACGGGACCCCCTTCTCCAATCAAACACTAGGGCTGAGAGGAAGTATTTACTTATAGCCACAAGGACAATGAACGGTTCATCTTTTCCATGACTGTTTCTGTCCATGTCTTCTCTTCATCCTTGTGTCACCTCTTCCTCTCTCTCTAGTCTAATGCTAAATAAATGTACAACATTATAGCACTTATTTGTGAGTATGTGGCCAAGAACCTCCATCATATTGTCTGCTGTTATATTTACATTAAGTGAAAATCATATCTGCAATACATTGCTGTCACCATGCTGTTAACCTGCCAACCTGCAGCAATATATAGCATAATGTGTACTCTCCTCCCTCAATACTGTGAGCACACATTCACACATTCACACACACACACACACACACACACACACACACACACACACACACACACACACACACACACACACACACACACACACACACACACACACACAGAGAAGCTGTTGCCATGGCAATGAATTTCCCAACTGACTAACCCTTATGTGTATTTACAGTACATATGATAGAGCAGTTTTGTTTTACTCTACCTTGATAACACAGTGTTTAATAATACCAATGGCTTCTCTTTTATAACTCAATCAAATCATTCTACAAAAGGGTCCCATTTATTTTAAGCCTCATTAATTCTATGTATTTTACATGGCAGACCCTTGTGGAGGCCGTACCTTACAAATACACCCACCTTATAAGGGTGCAATTATTGGTTAATCAGTGACACTATTGAGAGGGACATGCATCCATTAATACATCTTCCTTATTCAAATTGGGTTTGAACCTGTGTAACACTGAATGGCTCTCACCAGTGTTCACAATCTTATTTTCAGTCCATGTCCAGGGAAACTGATCTCTAGACCACTTTTGTATTGCAGTTACTGCACGTTTGGGTCGTGTTTTTTTCTCCGACGGCCACTGAAAGCATCACCAAGCTTCCCGCACACGCACACACTCACGGCTTGCCTCTCTCCTCAGCACACAACACAGCAGACTCGGTGGGAGCGAGAGACACGAACGGACAGTGAGTGTGTGTGTGTGTGTGTGAGAGAGAGAGAGAGAGAGAGAGAGAGAGAGAGAGAGAGAGAGAGAGAGAGAGTAGGAAGAAGAGACCAGAGGACTGGTGGGACGTATATTGCTGTCTCGTCAATTGGGGAGCCTTGCAGTTTACGCAGGCAGTTCCATCAGAAGTATACTTTTAGTTGTTGTTGTTGTTGGACAAAGGTGCGCTCGGCTGTGGAGGTGACAGGCTGGATGCCATGGACCCGCTGCTGCCCGCAGACACGGACGTGATGGAGCGCGAGGCAGACAAGGATGCGAGGAGGAAGATCCAGTTCTCCGTGCCTTCCTCCGTGCCCACCCAGCTGGACCCGCTACAGGTGGAGATGGTGAGAGACAGGCCGTGTGGCGGTGTTTGTTCCCTACGTGCATGATGACGATGGCGTGCGGTGGTGCGCGTGAGAGACTGAGGTCAAACTCGGCGGGTCATAGAGAAAAAGCTGTTTCGGGATCGCCAGTGCGTTTTGTGCGGCTTATAACACCCCACTTTTAGACCGTTAGGTCAAGTTAGCTGGAGTAATTGGAAAAAGCAATGATGCAAAATGCTTCCTTCTAACTTTCATCCTGACTTCTTAAGTACACAGAAGTGAGTGTCAGCCTCCTCTAGCACCAGACAGGCAGTTACATAACCAGTCTAGCACCACTTTGCAGAACTCTGTATTTTGATGGGTATAAATCTGTGGCAGCAGGGTGTGGGCAGCACTGGGATTAAGCTGAGCAGTTTTTAGGCCTTAAAAGTGATGAGGCATCTCTCTGCCCTTCAAAAGGAGTGGAGGAGGAAGAGGAGGAGGAAACGGGGGATAAAGCCCCGTTAGTAAAATTAAAAATGAGATTATGTGCCTGAGTAATAATGCTCCGACCACATCTGTGAAACAAGCTATAGAAGGTCACATCATTAGTCATGTGGGACCTGGAGGTGGTGAGACACGTAAACATACGTAAAGCCGTTATCTGACACGTGTGCTGAACCAATCCAAAGCAAATGCTGTTCAAACATGCTGACATGGCCGGACAGAAACTATGTTGGGGAAATAGTGCAGTGTGAACAGGAATAATGTCGACGTGTGCAGGATGGATGCAGACCAGCATCTAGTCCGGCAAAGACAGCCCATAAAGGGCGTACAGGTAACACTGAGATCATTTTCGGATACAATTCCTCCAGCAAATGACAACCAAGTGATGCTTTAAGTTAATCCATATCTTCCACTTCATGTTTTAATCGCAGAACAGATGCAATATCCTCAGTTCCTCCCAAATTTTTGAGATTTCTTGGGGCATTTAAAAATAAACTAATGAATCAATAATGGCTATCGGCACTCAGATATTTCTCACACATCTGTTTACAGACCAACTTGCACTCCCTCTGGCTTTGGACTACTTACCCCTTCATGTCTTCATTTGCTTTATTAAGCAACCCCATGTGTTTCTTCTGAACACTATTTGGGTTAAACCAACTCTTTCTGATACGTTAATTGAATTATTCTTTTATTGTAATTTGTAACAAACTATCAGCGAAAGTTTCACATTACTTTGGCTCATTACGTCCACATTCCTCAATTATTAAGACCCTTTCCATGCATTTCAAACTGTGACTGTTCCTTGACAGCATCAAGTGAGCGGAGTCAGTTGTCTATAAAATGCTCTGCCGTCTCAGGACCTCGTAAGATTACGGATAATCTTCCATGGATCTAATGGGAGGAAAATCTGCATTATTCCTGGGTAAAGCACACAAACGGTCCTTATGTCACAACACAGCTTAGGATCTGTCTTCTTATAGTCACCAAAGCTAACTCTCCTCATAGGGTCACCTGTTGCTGAAAATACATGACATTGTCTTAATGCTTAATATACCAGTAATCCAGTTGACGGGACAAACAGTAATACAAACAACTATATTTTATAATCCATGATTTAGGAAGACTGCATTTGAAACCTGCCTTATTGTTTATCTGTTATTTCCCAATTTACCATCGCTGTGCAGGCTGCTTCTTAGAAAACTGCCTAATGATCATGTCATGTGTGATGAGACTAAACTGTACTTGAGAGTGTTTAAATGTTGCAAACCACTACTCTTAATAATTGACCCCAGCATGTTGCAGTTACTTCTGGGAAATGGTTCTCATTCATTCATTGACTTTGACAGTAGCGGATCAGGAGCATTTCTTTTTCACCGTTTTTTCCAAACCACACTGGAGATTTGACTTCACTTGCCACCTGTTCTGTCATCTACCACCAGTAGGTCAGATGTTAATGCATTATTTACTCAAGCCTGACCACTGGAGAGTCTGCAAAGTTGCTGTTCTTCAAGGCCATGTTAAGTGCCAAGAAGGTTGGTTTCACATCAATAACCTCCTCGTACAGCCCTGTGATGTCTGGTCAAGAGTATCTCATCCTTTTGTTCACTTTTTTCAAAGGCTGACGCTGCTGCACATTCCCACTGTCAGTGACTGAAACCTGTGTTTCAACAGCCAACAGAAGGCTATATGGGGCATATGTGAGGGTAAGCCAAGTTCTTTCCAAAACACTGCCATAAAATTAGCATCGAAATGGCAAGAAGTAGCCTGGGAAAACAGGTAGATAAGTAGAAAAGAGGGATGGAATAAATAGAAAAAAGTGTTGAGAAGGACAAGAGGGAGGGAGAAAGAGAGAAAGATAACTGACAGAAGGCAAATAAGAAAAGGGAAGAGAGAAAAGTCATCAGCCAAGGAGATGACTGATTAAAACCAAAGAGATTAGCTGTGGATGACTGAGGCCTGAATCAAGGTCAGCTAATGCCAAGAACCCATTTTCACTGCTGCACAGCCAGCAGCTCTAAACTCCAGTAGGGTCCTATTCAACCAAACAAGCACACACATTATTCCTGTTGACAAAGAACAGGGCGGCACAGATGATCAAAATTTGATCAAAATCGCAATATTTATTTAAGGCGGAACGCGTAATATTTAAATATTGTGGCGCTGCAGAGATGTCCTAGCCTGCACATCATATTCTGCAGACTTAGGAAACCTTTGTTTGGTATGAGAATAATCCTGTCAAAAAAATGCCAATAACAGTGTGTGTGTGTGTGTGTGTGTGTGTGTGTGTGTGTGTGTGTGTGTGTGTGTGTGTGTGTGTGTGTGTGTGTGTGTGTGTGTGTGTGTGTGTGCATGACTATCAAAAGCCGTCTGGTGAAGGCGTCTGGTGAAGGATTGACAATCAGATGTATTGTTCTTTAATCAAATCTCATCTATTTTTAGAAATACCTCACTGGAAAACAAGAGGTCGAATGGCAACCCTGGGTTTCATTTGTCTTTTCTTGAACATCAAATCAAACTCTATACAGGATTATTCACAGGATAAATTGAAAGCCTTGTATGAACACAACTGGGGATTTATGCCGTCACTGCATGGTCTTAATTGTTAAGTGGATATTTCTCTATGAAGGGCTCTTTAGGACAGGAAGTGCTGTCATTGTGCTTTATAAACACCCAGATTAATGCATTGAAGTTGAATGTTAGTTAACCATAAAGGTCATCCCACAGTACCTACCAAAAACAAGGTGGAGGATTATTAATTTACAATGGGAGCACAATATCGGAGTCCTGTGCTGCTTTAATTCCTCTTTCTAGCAGTTTCTGTGGCAATGAGGGTCTAGTAAGTTGCTGCATTTATAATTGTTGCTGGATAGTTCTCAAAAACACATCAGACAAGCACAGTTGGCGTAGTGTTTTGTCCAGCTGTCCCCACTTTCACCGGCCAAGGCTTGCTGTTGTGTGACTGATTGCACCAAAATGAATTACTTGATATGCCTCACTTATTTTTTTTACCAGATATTCTTTGTTATGCAGCCTGTATCACATCCATAGTGTGTAAATCGTTGGGCTTATTTCAGTGAATGCACACTCTTTGAGCACCTATAAAGCATTAGGGTCTGTTTTTAAAGTTCTAGGGTTCAAGACATATGCAAAGGCTTGTTTTAAGTGGGTTTTATAGGTCCTTAGATGGGTTTAAATGGCTCATTATTTTGACCTTTCTTGTCATTGAAACAGACGTGTTAATACATGATTTTGTAGAGGGAAAGCTATTTGTGTAGAGGCCAGTTGTCATTGAGAAACTCAAATACCTACAAGAAAGTTTCTGTGATTCCCTAATTTGCACTTGCCTAAACTACTTTAGAAACTACTTTAGATTTTGTAAAGCAGTGTCAATCCCACGAATCCCAATTCTGTCTCGAGGCGCGTCTCATTAAATCTTTGTAACCCATCGTCCCAAACAAAACTAAATGATAGCATCAAAAACACATCTGATTCAATAAAACTAACCCTGCTCTGTGTAAATCAAATCCCCAATAGGCTCATTTCTACGATCCAGTTACATCCTGCTCACAAACTCTCATTATCCTCATGCAGCCCATTCAAGCAGTCAATCTATACTATGCTAAAATGACACAATTTTACTCATAAACCTAGAGTATTGAATCTACTACACAATTTTTTTAATACTCTATTCAGTGTTCATATTTAACTCTACATAATGATAATTTACTAGAATTGGATTCAACCATATATAATTGGATGCAATTCTATATAGAATTCTATATATAATTAGATTCAATTCTAAATTATATTCTACTTCAGCTCATAAACCGTGAGCTCGTTCCAGCGTAGCGAGAGGTTTCATGGCGGCGGAAACGGAATTTAAGGAACCGTGGTGGGCGTGGTCACACTGTTTTACTCCCAATAGATTTTAATCTGAATATTTGCTCCTACTCTACTAGCTGCGGCTAGTAATTATGCTCCAAAATGATGAAATATTACTCCGTAAGAGGAAAATACTAGTAACTCCGGAACAATTACTCCCCCGTTTTTCCTGTGTACCAGCTAGCTGCATATGCTGAGACATTTTAATCAAATCAGTTGTGTGGTGCAGCTTCACTGAGCCCCCACAGGTATTGACAGGCTTTTCAAACATGCACAACAACAACCGGATGAAAGTATTATGTTCCCTGTAGGTGCCTGACCTTCTGGCAGCCATGTGAACACTCAGAAAAGGTCACTGTGTCTGAAAAGGCTCTCAAACAGGTGTCACACTTGTGGTTTGGTCCTTTGACTGCATTTGGTGTTGCGTGTGTCCGTCTATGTGTGTAAAACCCCTTATGTTTTTTTAGAGTACTGCTTTTAAATATTCATGTTGTCACATTTTTAACCTCTAATTGGATGCCATGTAATTCATATTTAAGTGTGTTCCCCCACAACGGGCAGCATATCTAATTCTAGTGCCTGAATGATGAATATGTATGAATCCAGGGCGCCGAGTGAAGCAGAGGCAGTAAGTAAGTTACTCCAGTGTGAAAGCCGCCCACACATTTCATGCCTACACCCTCAGTTGTGATCGGCTTGGCAGCCACTTGTATCTCACAACAATCTTATTACCATAACACTTCCCAAAAGAGAGGAAGAGTGATGAATATATTGTATATTTCATAACACTATGTTATTGTTGACCAGAGGGAGGTGTTTTATTAGGTATTGGCGACAAAATTTACTTAAAGTAAAAGTAATTAGAATGTGTAATGGCCCCTGTAGTGTTGATCTACTATTATAATTGTTATTATTAATATTAATTATAACACACTTTAATTATGAAGCCCTTTTTATATGAGAAATGTAGCTCAAAGTGCTTTACAAAACACGTAACATATTTGAACAAAGGCAAACGGAATTTTATATTCCATATTATTGTAAAGTTGTATTATATAATGGTCTTCTAACATCAGACTGAAACGGATGAGATTTTAGTCCCATTTCAGTTGCATAACTGTTGGTTTTGATGACTCACTCTGCTTACGGGAAGATAAGACATCAACTGGAATGTAGAGTATCTGTTTTTTGAGCCCACTGTGTGACCTGAGTGGAGACACCAGGTTGTAGCCAACAAATGCAGTAGTACAATACACCAGTTGTAACAATACAATCAGGTTTATTTTATTGGCCATGTGGAATTTGACTCCGGTTACACATTGCTCTCGTCATGCATGTACATATGATATACAAGAGAAATATAAAAGGCAACAGAGTAGAACACAAAAACTAAGCATCCACATTAACATTCAACTAGTGTGTACAATATAAATATATATTGAATAATATATATGAACACAGGAACAATGACAATGGACAATGAATTTTGGATATTTAGTGCAGAAAGGTTTTAATAGTGCAGATGGAGATCATTTTATATTCATATGAAATGTTTTATATCAATTCTACTACTAAACCATGAATTGATGTTGAATGGCTTAATAACAAATACATTGCCAATATTTAAACAGCCACCCAGCACTAATCAGAGAAGGAAAGAAGGCTATTGTTTCACAGTACGAAGAAAGGTTGTGGAAGTCGACTTGCATCTGATGGTAAAATAACAAATTGGAGAGAAGAATTGAAAAACCTGAATGATTTCGACCAAGTGATGGGAACATGCAGTGAAATAGTATAAGCACTTTTAAATAATCCAAGCAGCCACCATCTATGACAACGTAATCCTTCAGGAACAATCTTTTAAATGTTACGCAAGGATATACATTTTTTCATTGCACAGTTGTCCCGGGAATAAAAGACCGCAGACGTAATGCCAAGAACCACAAGTTAATAAAAGACTGTTGTCACACCTTGTTCCGATGCACGTGGCTGTCTGTGTTATGAGTTTGCTTAGCACAGACATACATGGAAACATACACAAATTCACACATATGCATGGTTTGATAGATTCTCTTTCTCTCTTTGCTAAGATTCGACGTCGGAGGCCGACACCAGCCACACTCTTCAGACTGACAGACCCGCCATCGCCAGAGGAAGAAATTGGTCCTCACCAGGTAGATCAGATGGTCTGCACTATTTGGTATATTAATATACTATTTAGTACTTTAAAATCCAGCAAACGAACTTAAGAATCAAAGAGCAAAGGCTAGCTGGAGTCAACTACAATTTTGCATCAAATTTAAATGATTTTTGAGGAAGAGATGCTGATTGGATCATTGTCAATCAAAGCACCAGAAAAACAAGTTTGTGTTTTGAGTAAGGAGTGTGAGTTTCTTCTTAAATGTTTAACCCTCTGTTTGTTATCAAGCTTTATATACAGCATGCACACAAAGTTAATGTTGCACTCTCAAGTTTGTTCTGTGGGGGTTGTACAAAGAGTATTCTTGGAAAGGTTGTTTATTAGGATTGTATCAGGTGGGATGAGAGAGAGTGGGTGAACACGAAAAAAATAAATTCACCTTTGAGCCAATTCTGTATCTATCGTGTGTGTTTGTGTGTGTGTGTGTGTGTGTGTGTGTGTGTGTGTGTGTGTGTGTGTGTGTGTGTGTGTGTGGCAATAGACTTGAGGTCCAAAACGCGTGGCAAGAACATAGGATGAGGGGAAATATATGAAATATGAAAGGCAGTGGTCAGGAACAGGCTTATACATTGGACATGGATGGCAGTAGTCTGAACATTCAAACTAATTCAAGAGGGCACAAAAGATGAACAGACCAGGGACAGGTAACAGGCTAATATTTAAGCAATAAGGTGCGAGAGGGAGTACTGTGTCGTGCAATAATGTACTGTTCAAGGAGGCCGGTTGGAAGCAGGGTGGAGGATGACACGCAGCCACCAATGTAAAGAAGTGCTCTCGCTGCTTCTGTCCGTCTTTTCTCCGTAATTTTTCTCCTCCATGATGTTTAGAGAACTTGCCTCACGTCGGGAAATTACCGACGTAATTATCTCTCACTGGAAATTATCACGATGTTGTGATCAAACCCTTTTCATTCCTCATCTTTAGGTTAGGGAGGAAGTGACGTGTGTGTTGTCGTTCGTTATGCTAGTGTGGGGAATGCTTGTTAGCTTGTTAGCTGTTCCGTTTGAGCTAACGTTACTGTTAGCGAAGAACCCGTTGCAATACTGTGAACACTCAAGCACAGGGCTCTCAAGTTTTTAAGACAGGTAAGAGTGACATCTCTCTCTCTATCTCTATCTCTCTCTTCTCCCCCCGCCCCCCTCCGGACGGAGGCGCGGGGGCGCGGGCCGGGATTACATTTCACCCAGATACAACAGATACGTTTTTCTGATTGGCTATTCGTGTAGCTCATTTCTTTTTTTTGATTGGCTGATGAGTGCCACCTCGTGGCAGAGCTCCAGGGGATTCGGGGGAGACGTGCTTGATTCCTCCATGGTGAGGGCAGCGCGACCAGGTCATGTTTGCGCGCTGCGGCACATTAAATAGCCTAGAGTTTTTTTTCAGCGTGAAAAATACGATGTGTGGCGGGAGGGCGTGACTTAAGACCGAAATGCGTGACAGTCACGCTCAATGCGTGACACTTGAGAGCCCTGCAAGCAATAAACCTGCAAGTTAAGGAAACCAACGTCTGTGAGTCGTTACTGCGGACGTTACAATATCAAAGTTTACACAAAACATGTTTGGTAACTGTCAAGCTTGAAATGACAACTAACGGTCGCGCAATTTAAATCTACCTGTTATTTTTAAGTGAGCACTGATATGGAACGCTCTAAATGTAAACAGACTGTACAGTACTTTATGGCTGAATAAACTACACCTCGTGACTCACTCTCAACCAATCAGAATGCTTGATTTGATCTACCCGTATTATAAACAGGAACAAGTCACAACAAAGCAGCAACAGGTACAGATGGTTGGAGCCCCACTGACAACATGACAAACTGGCAGAAGGACTGGGCTGATGAGATAATGAGAAGCAGGTGTGTCAACAGGAGAGGATTTAGGAATATGAACAGATGGGTGGGTCAGGTAACCAGGATTGGTGGGAAATTCCAAGAGTGTCTGGGTGGACAGGTGGAGAATGGCAGGTCTGGGAAGTTTATCAGAAATGGGCCTTTTCTTGTCACGGTAGGAAAAGCACAGGTGTGAACAATGGAATTAATGATGGCTGGAGCTGCCTGGATTTCAGGTTTCTGATGGTGATACATATATGTGCCTTTTCTTGTCACAGATTGCTCACTGTCACACTCGCTTTGAGCCCTTGAATAGAACAGAGCCATCGTTAGTGTGGTTTCCTTTAACACCTGTGCTTTTCCTACTGTAACAAGTTAAAATGTCTGCTGTAAGCAAGGCCTGCATGGTGAGAAGTGTCTGGAGACCAGAGGCAATTGGCTGATGGCAAAATAAAGAGCTAAGGCAGTGGTCATGATAGTATCTCCACATCGGTATCTCAATATTATAAACGGCTGACTATCTGGTGGAGACTCTTTTCACTTTCCTTCATATAGTCTGACAGTTAAATGCAATTGTTTTGTGTATGTTGTATCTCAGTTGTATTCAACTTTTTCATCTTTGCTGCCTTTTCACCATAATGCTACTAATTAAAAAATGACAAAAGCAGTTTATAATTTGGAATGCATCTAAACCTACAATACTGCGGGCCAGTGTTGGATATTTCCACTGACGCAGGACTAAAACATTTACTGTATTTATATTCGTTAATCCCATGATTTTGGATGCTTTGCTTCTGCAGTGGGTTCTGGGGGAAAATGGAGCCTTGAAAGCCAAACTGGTTCACACGTCAACCTACCAGCCACCCTCACTTAAAGGTAAATGCACTGCCTTTAATATAGTCTGTGTGTTACATAGAAGTTTTTCAATTTCCGTAGCAAATGACACAAGATGAAAGGATTTGGGAGACCTGATTCCTTCATAGTAACTGCCATTTGGTCTGTATTTGTTTTGAATATGTTCGTATCCAAAAAACACAGTGAGAGGCATGTGTCTCTGTGTGTGGGAATGTGTGTTATGCGAGATTAGGAGCAGAGACAGCTGTGAGTCCATTCTGGATCATCCTGGATTATAGGATGGGCTCACAGATGCAACATGGTTTCACACACAGACATACACAGATACAACCGTCGTCACACAATTATAAGTACACACAAAAACATTACTATTTGATGTGAATATGTATATATCGTGATTTATCTTCCATGACAATCATTACTGTTGCCACTTGAAATGTCGACATTGTTTGACTGAAAATGTATCGGACATCGTCATGCCTCTCCATATGGACATAAACACCATATCTTCATTTCAGAAGTGAGAATACTAGATATAATCACCCACATGTTATCAACTTTAACGTCTCACCTTGAGGCAGTGATGGTCCACTGTACACCATGACATCAGGCGGGTTAGTGCAACACAGCAAACTTCTGACCACATCCATCAATGATGTTAAACAGAGTGGAATGGCCTAATTTCTACCAAGATTTGGTTTGGGAGGGAATTTTATTAAATGAGGAAAAACTAATAGTATAGTTTCAGAGCCCGTTATCCTTTTTCATTAATTTATATTGAATCACTTAATCAATTTCCAGCTCATTAAGTTACAGGTATAACAATAACACCTATGAACATCACTCTGCATGCAGATGATGTTGTCCTATTTAAAAAGAAAATGTAGGTGTCCTCTCCTGAAGTTATTACATATTTAGATCGATGAAGTGATTTGAAACTGACAACCAAAGAGACACTTTTGCTCTTAGAGTTGCTGTAACCGATGACAATAAGTCAAACTACAATGTGACAACCTGAGAGGCATATCCAGTATGAACATATAGACAATTATCTGTTCAATATGCAGCTCCCTTCACCGTCAGTAAGTTTTAATTCAACAGCTTGTTATCTGGCTTGCAAACCTTTTGTTCTGATTTACTCCCATTGCTCTCGCATCATTGCTTGATTTCAGCAAGAAAGGTCACACCTGCTGAGCAGAAAACGGCAGAGAGACACAGTAAGAGACTAGCTGGTGAACATAATGGAGCATTTAGCGGCTTAAGGGACAGATATTTCCGTCAGGACTTTGTAGGGGCCTGCTCTCAATGACCAGGTGCACCCATGGCAAAAATAATAATAATCTATGTTGCCATTTAAACCTGGAAGGGGTAAACTGACCTAAATGTGTAACATTGGTTTGTGCTCCTTTATTTTATATTCAGTTTTGTATTTTCAGCCGTCCAGAGAATGGCCCTGGCCCATCTGGCCTCCCTAGACATATCTTCTGTGGACAAAGAGGAGCCCTCTTCTGGGGAGGAAGAGGAGGAACGTGAGAAGGAGAGCCAGCAGACAGTCTCAGCTACAGGTGGATCAAACACGACGGCCTTTCACATTATGGCATTTTTCGATCTTCTACTGACATTTGTGCCACAGATAGACATTGCTTACTCTTTTGAATTTTCTTTTTTTTTGTCAGATCTAAGGATGGAAAGCAAACTTCTCAGGGAACAGTGTGCTCCTCCGGACAGTTTGACAGGAAGTGCTGATCGGAGCCGTCACCACGGAGGCAAAGAGAAGGCCAACGAAAGAGAGGAAGACAAAGGAGAATGACAAAAGAACAGGGCTCCAGTGGAGACAAAATGTTAGTGTGGAACAGACTTCCATGGCACCCATATGGCCAATGTGTGTGCGTGTATGGGTGCACGTATGAGTGTGTTATTTGGGTCTGAGTGTGTGCATGTATGCGACAAATGAGTTTAATGTGGAAAAGAGGAAAATAGACCTTAAGAAAGGTCGGAGTATTAATGAGCAGGTATGAGAAACTTTAACCTGAAAGGAAATTACATCTCGGTCAGACGATTAAATATAAGAGCTGCAAATAACTGTTTTTTTTTTTTTTTTTTTATTTATACAGGATTCAACAGGAAAGATACAGGAGACAGTGTGTGGTTTGTGTGAACCAGAATCAAATCAACCTTTATCCACACATGTACAGGGCATGTAGCATGATACTGGTGCTCGACCACACATTTAGAAAAAAAAAAATACAACAAATAGAAAGAGCGATTGATGTACGCAACTCAAGATAAGCCAGCATATACACCATTTTATGTATTGTAAAAACGTCTATTTCATCTGTAGTCTTTGAGGGTCCTAATGAGGTTGGTATGTTATAGTCTTTCTCACACAAGGTCCAGAGGCTATTGCATTATATAATGCACAGATGTGGCACTCTTTATTACATGAGTAAGCATACTGTAGTATGATAACTAGTACACAGTAATATTGCAGAGCCAACCTCTATTTGAATTTAACAAAGGAACTTCCAAAGGTACAAAAGCACCCTCAGTTTGCTTTTCTCAACCTTGTAGACATTTGCATGCAAGGTCAAGGAAATCAGAGGATGTATTACAGACTATTTGAGTGAGTCACAGCCACAGCAGACCAGATTAAATCATATCAGGCTAATCCAACTAATAACGATAATGCACCACAGTAATTCTGGTTTGATATTATAAACAGGCTTTTTGTAACACAGCGATTAGCAAGCAGGATCTGTTTTGGAAGGCAGGGATGATCGGTGGGAACGGAAAGAGGACATCATTTTTCCATAACAATATATATGATAAGTATGAAGGTTCATTTTTGGCTTTTTTTTTGTTGGTCGCTAATCAAACAAGTAGAATGGGCATTTGGTGTTTGTGATCGTATGATTGTAAACTTAATCTGCAGGAATGTCGATGCCCCAATCATATTTCTTTTCTAAGAAAAGAAAGACAAGACTTTATTTGGCATTTCACATGGAGTCGGTGTGTAATTTGGAAATGTGGCAAAGTGATGTTTGAATACAGCAAATGACAGCAGACGGTGAGTTTTATTAAATGAAAACCCTGAACACGTCTTTGCACTTTCATGATCTTTATTCTTGTCCATTTGTGAACAGCCTTGGATGTACACATGTGTGTGGTTTACCGCTTATATTATAGTAGTTCCAAAGAAGGTATAACCTCCTGCGAATAACAGCTCGCATGGTGTGCAGCCTTTTCAGGTTGTCCCATTCTGGTGTTTTTACACAGTATTGCCAAAGCCCACTTTACTGTACAAGGAAAGCATCCTCTATAAGATGCAAACAAGATCTCTCTCTCTGGCTCGTTTGCCGGAGAGCAGGGCACAACTTTGAATGCTGCGTGTTTACAAACTCAAGCGGGCCAATGTCAAATAAAGATTTTTAGTCCATGGGTGATATTTGAGAAGCAACTGAAGATGGCAGAATACTGACGCCCAGTGTTCAACACTTCAAATTACACAATCCTATTCTCAGTTGCATAAATTAAGTTTATACCCTAGCAAATATTACGATTCACCCATGGAAATGATCTGCAATTATTTATATAAGATTTGAGAGAACAAACCATCATGAACTAAGATTAGTTGTATCATCTTTATTCACATCATCACAATTTAACAAGATGGGCATTTCAAAATATACTGTTTATAAACAGCTTGAAAATGCTGTGTCATGATGTGATTTGTTTTCAGGTAAAACAAAAATGGATGCATCCCATTGTTGATCCTGTAGTTTGAACTGCAGGTGGCGATGTGTAATTACATTTCTCACACTGAGAAAAGGGAACGTCTCCTTATTCACCCTTAATCACTGGATCAATACAATAATGAAGTTAAATAATTAAATCATATGTTTTTGTCTTTGCCTCGTTGTGACTTTTGAGAGTGAATAGAATACTTGTTCAAATAACTGTGGATCAGCGCCCCCCTCCTCCCAACCCACAAAAAAAAAACATTTGTATTTTTATTATCATCACAAATAACACCATTTTTATTTTAAATGTCAACTGCACCACATTATCCACATGCTTCGGCTTAATCAATACTCTTCATCTGGATACTTTCTATATTTTCAATATTAATACCCTTTATATCCTCTTTTCTCACACTTAACTTTTACTCCTTTCTTGCTTTTGCAAAAAACACCCCAGACACATCATCGACCCCCACCCTCATGTCCTGAGGCAGTGTGTAAACCTCCAGCCTGATCAGGGTGTAGCCATTTTCCTTCAAACTAGCACAGACCTGGGCCTCATTCAGTGGGACCACAGGGATTCTTACTCCAGGGCCCCCAAAATAGTAACTCTCTCCTAGGGCCCCTATGAGCAGGAGGTGGCCACCGGGCCGCAGGAGCCTCCCAATGTGACCCAGGGCCCTGGTGAAGGCAGCCAAGTCGGGGCTGACGCTCTCCAGACAGAAGCAGGACACGAGACAATCGGCCCCTGCTGAAGGAAGGTCATCAAGGGCCAGAGGCTGAGGCCGGTGCACGTCTACGGGGACGACGTCCGTGATCACCTGACGTAGCTTGGCAGCTTTCTCTGTCCATGCTGAGGGCCTGAGGCAATATCAACGAATCATCAAATTAGATTAAAACAGCTAGTGTAATTGCACAATACAGTTTTAATTTACCCTATAGTTATGTATAAGTTGTATTACAATTCATACTCTGTTTTTCCAGAACTGATTCATTTCCATGACATTCTGCACAGACATGCATGGATCATGGTGATCCCCTGACTTTCCCTCCAGTGCAAGTTTTTCACAAAAAACGTTCACTTATCCAGTGAAACACATCTATTTGATCAATTGGTACTTAATGTTCATGATTCCCAAATCATGTATCCTACTGACTTTGGTCAGTAGGATACATGATGCTACCATGAGGTTAGCATGTGTTTTTGAGTGAAATGGAAGTGTTGGATGTGTATAGATGAAATATAATCATTTCAGTGATTCCCTGATTTGTTCAATTTGTTCAAAACAAACTATATTCTCATCAGCCTCAGATGTACTTTGCACTTTTATTATTGTCATAAAACAATGATGACAAGGATGACTAGCTGAGCAATGAGTGGCCTAGAATAAAACATGTAACCCTTGAAAGCAGTTGACTGACTTTTAGCAGAAGGAAAAGGAAATAAAGGATCTCTGAGTGAAAAGGTAACATTTGAGTGTCATTACTAAAATAACAAAATAAAGATAATTATTTAGTTTTTGCAGGAAATACCGTACATTACAAATATATATATTATTTCCTGATGAGGATTCTAGTCTTACAACCATCATTCTGAGTGTCTGTGATAATTAAAGGTGTCTCAAGTTCTTCAAACAGAGTTAAAAGGGATCTGGTTGTACCGTCGTCCCTCCAGCTTGCAGACGTGCTGCAGGTAGGGTGTCCAGTCCAGGCTGCTGCCTCCCTCGTCCTGGAGCCAGCCCCTCAGCTCCTGCCTGTTGACCTCCAGGAAATCTGTGAGGAGCACCTTTTTGAAAACCTCACAGCCACTCAGCACCTGGTACAGGGTGGGACCCGAACCTATGTCCACCAGGAGCTCGCCATTCACATCACCTGGAAAGGTAAGTGTGAGGATAAGTAGGACAAGCGTAACCCTAGTAAGATAAGCTTTGAAATACAATACCTTGATTCACATTTACCTCCAATTCAGATATCTTAAACTTCAACTTTATTTGTCATATTACATACTTTTTACATACATACATGAAATAGGTCTTCTGCATTTAAACTGAACATGGTTATAACAGAAGTACTCTGAAACACCCCTCCCCCTCGTCACCTCATTTCTAATCTGGATTTTTCATGGCGCCATTTTCTTAACGTCAACAGACTGCGTTAAGTGTCTTTTAGTCACCTAGCTAATATTTACAGACAAGCTAACTGCGCACAGTACAGTGTGCTGAAGTCGCTACATCAGAAAACCGCCTTGAGAGCTAGACGAGCAGAGGAGTAAGTGTGTTTAAGTAAATGCTGTTTTCTGCTGTAACGTAAACAATCAGGCTAACTGTGTGAGCAGTGTGTGTTTAACTAGTGAGTACCTAATACAACCTTTAACTGACAATTGTGCTCTTTACAGGGACCCTGCTGCTGTTTTCACTGTAATAGAGTAAATTATCAACACAGTAGTGTGTAACATCAACACTGACCTTCTAGTGTTAACTTTTTACAACTCTATACAGTGTTAATGAATTGTGGAATTTAACTCAAGAGTTAAATAATCAACACTAATGAGAATGATATTTACACTCCGGAGTTATTTAACCGGTAGTGTTACATTTGATTAACACTATACAGTGTTAGGTAGTGTCCATTGTCCCCTTACCTTCAGTGAAAGCTCTATGCAGGCATGCCAGTTTCCACGGCACAATGCTGTCCTTTCTATCAAAATCTGCCCTTGGTGGAGTGTAGTTATATTGCAGATACGCTGCAGGATCAAATCCCTGGTAGCAGGCCGCCATGGCTGCCACTCCATTCTCTGTTCCCTTTTCTTCCATCCTCGCATTCAGGTGCACTGCTATCCCATCAACCGCCTTATATACCTCTGTGAGTGTTTTTTTTGTCGTGCTTTGGGCTACTCTGAGTTTCCTGGGCAGAGATAGCAATCCTGTGTTTGGGCCTGTGCTGCTGCCTGATAGCATTTGTTCTGTTCACGTTCACTGCCCTGAGGTGCTGATGCCATCAGATCAGGGGGGCTTCCTCCAACACTGGACCCACTAATGGACTTTCAGGTCTACCACCCACCTCTCAGAGGCTCACCATATCTCAACAATCATTCTAAAGGGCCTTTTACACGCAAACAATGGACCAGTTTCTACTCAGGAAACCCTGTTTGAAAGACACAAACAGATTTGTCTCGATTTCCATGTCGCCATTTTACCTCGATGATGTTTGAACAGAGCGGCGGAGAGATGGGGAATAGTGAGTAGCAAGGGAAAGGAAAAGTCTCTCATGTTGACAGGCGATTGTAGATGTTTACAAAAGTAGAAGTTGTTGTACGGCACAAAGAGAAGCTGTTAATATATTGAGTAATAATACATAACAAAATATAAAAGGTTTCATTTCGTCCACATTAAATTGCCAAAGAAATTGAAAAAAAAAGAAACTGTTACACGATGTTCTTTGGATTTAAAATGTTTTCAATATATTCGGAATTATTTCTTGGTGTAACTTCATATATGGATTTTGGAGACAAATTGAAGATCAGGTTTAAAGGGTATTTAAATACACAACCGGAAAATATTCAAGAAATTAAGGAGTCCTTTACCTGTTCATGCAGAGACAATTAAATTGGCAGATGGAGAGTAGCTATAATATTCAGTAACTGCCCATTATTATTACTGATATCATTCGGGATCGGATGCCTGTTGTCTGCTTTCCAACATTGACCTCCACAGAATGAGGAAAGGCTTATATTTGGGTCAGTTTTCCAACATAAAAATACCTTTCATGTGATGAAGTTTAAAAAGGCTTATTGTTGAATCACAGAACTTTATGAAAATGAACTGGTGGTTTACATTTAAGATTCATGTCAAACTTGACAGTGTTACTTCAGCTATTCAAATACTTTTCGTGAATCACAATACAAGCAGTTTCTAATTATGCAAATTAAGAATGTCAGCAAACTTATCTCACTTCACTGTAGATGTTCAGTGTGGTTATTTTGCACCAGGGAATGGGACAAATCTTATTTATTGCTCAATTGAAATAACTTTGTGTATATTTTAAAACCACTATCCACAACAGCCAGCTGACTAAACAGAGCTGAGCTTCAACCCCTGATTGAATTAATTTGCTGTCTATTCCCAGCGTATCCCAAAGCAACAGCTGAACTAATCTATGCCATGTTGTAATCAACTGTATTCTCCCCAGGAGTCTCTTAACACCTCGCTTATCCCTGGCAGCTGTACCAGAATCCCAAGTGCACACGGCCCAAAAACATGACCTCCATCAGACAAAACTAATACAGTGTCATCGGGACACAGGGTATTCTGGATTTGGAATTCTGCAAAGTGATCTAAAATCATGATATTTGGAGACTACAATTAGAGTCAGACTAAGTAAAAGTTAAGTTGTCAAGATCTTTCTTTCCAGGAGAATGTGAACGCAAAGCATAATAAATTCCATTTGGCATTGATGGTTTGGAAGGAAATATGATTATAAAAGCTTCTAAATGTTCCCATTCAAATACAAGGAAGCAATAAAACACATATAAAAATACAGAGCCTCAATTTTATTTATGTTCAGATTAACAGAAAAGTGATCAATTAGAATCCACATGAAATACATGCAAGTTATATTTTTGCCTCAGTCTTCTCCACAAGTGTCCACATTTTTATACAAATCTATTTTGACAGATATAATAAAGATACAACTTTCATACAAAAACTACAGCCTGAAAGTACCAACAACATATCCCACTGTGAGCATTAATCAAAAATGTTTCATGCTAATGATTAAATGTCTCTTTGACATTTACAATTTCATCATAACAAAAAATTCAAATAGATATATTTGTATATGTCATGCTTTTAGCCAGACAAGTTAAATTCTAATTGGAATTAATTACAAACACATCACTAATCTATCACTAATTAATTCCGCTGGAAAAAAAATGGTACAATAGAATATTTTGGATTTGTTGAAATATTGAATATGTTTATCAAGTACAAACATTTCAGCCCAGGAATCTTAGCAACTTTGCCCTCTTTGACTTCCTCTCACTCATCTCTGACGCTCTTTGCTCTTGTTGTCGCACAACATTCTTCCTTCTGTTTATGAACCACAACAGAGGGGTCGGCGATAGACTGATGGGGTCGTCTGGTCAAGTGTGTTTTTGGATGTGGGTAATTCTTGTTGATGGCACCCGAGAGGAATCTCTGGAGGAGCCTCCGGGCCTCCCAGTGTTTTCCTGAGCGCTCTGCCTCCATCAGCGTACTAAGAGGGTCAGAAGCACACACACACACACACACACACACACAACTGTACTAGTTTCTCAGCATGTTAGTTAAGTGTCATCACAAAATAATTCCATGTAAATGTGTGGCTCTTTCACTGACCTGTGGTGATGCTGTGGTACGAGGGCGAGGCTGTGCCAGTGAGCCACGTAGCTCTGGCCCGTCTGCCAGTCTTCCTCCAGGACGCTACACTCCAGTTCAGCTGAACCCGCACCACCCACACTGCACATCACTGCTGCCTCCACCAACCTCACCGACCACCAATCCTGTCTGGGTTGGATCAGTCTGAATAATTGAGGTCAGAAAATGCTCAGATTAAGTGTACAGAGTGCTGCCGGTAATCATCTGTGGGCAGCATTAAAGTACCTCTTTAACTAATGTGACTGTGAGGACTTTCTAGGACAATGTTGCATTTGAAGTTCTTATCACATTCAGTCTTCCATAGTTGTATTTAACACCTTGTCCTAATAATTTTCATGATTGACAGGCCTTATTAAAAAATGACTGAGAATAGAAAATGATGGACTGTACTGCTATGTGTTACCATAAACATATCACCCAGATCATATGTGTCAAATGCTGCCAGGTTAGTTTTTAGACACATTTGTCCACAAATACATTTCTCCATGTCATTTGCTTTCATCCTGATTTTGCCATAATCATCCCCTTTTTGACAGATTTCCTCCTCTGTTCTTGTGCTTTGTGCTATAAAGAAATCTCCTTTTCCGCCTTAAGAAATCCAACTGATTCTCTGTGAAATGTTGTCCATTTGCACAATATGAAATCTAGTCTAGAGGCTATATTATCTTGCTGACATTATCATTGATTTATTGTAACCGTACAATGTTTTTATATCATTAAATTGATTGATTAAAATGTAATGTTATCAAAGGGGAGATGCTAAAAAAAAATTATAAAAAAGGATACACTCTTTTGAAAAATACAGTAATTAAAAATAATTAGTACAATTTTGAAAAATGGAGAGTAAAACGGCAATGCAACTTACTTTTTACTCTGATCCTTTCTTCTAACAAACCTTCCTTCTCGCTCACTCTTTATGTTGCTATTGTTTCGTTTGCTTCTAGCAATCTATCCCCTTGAAGTTTCCTATGTCAGAACTTTTCCACAGATAAATGTTGATCCTCAATGGAAACAGTTCAGCTTCTCTGATCTGCTTTTCTTCAGTGGATATCTGGTCAGCTTGACTATGTGGGTTGAGTATTAGAGGGGTTATATAGTCGTGTATCTGCAGCTATTTTAGACTGGCTCTTCTACCACAGAGACATGCTGATATTAGAAACAATCAGCCCGTTTTCATTCCCCGGGAGTCAAATATCAAAGCTTTGTCCCACCCCGCGGTGTCACAGGGCACCCTTTAGCGTATGCATGAGACTCACTTTGCTCTCAAGTAACTACAACGTCAACCCATCCGAGTCCATTATTCGACACCCTGAGAAAAAGCTCCAGGAGTGTGATGACGTAGTACAAAGACAGAAGAAAAGAGTTTTGCATTCACAATGTTAACTATGTGTTTATTGTGACTGTGTGCTGGGCTACCCAGTGTGTTAGAAAGTGATTCCAAGGGGTCTGACAATAGAGATAATGAGGCCAAATGAATGAAGCACACACACACTCCAACACAACAGAACCAACACATATCTATGACTGCAATAAGTCCTTCAAAGAAACCTCAACACAGTAGAGTTTAAACTGTGCACTTTAACGGGTTATTACATTCACTTTCAAGTCTTAAGCAAACTATCTCCTTTTGGAAATCCTCCTGTTATCCCATTATTGAACTGCTTGAAGACTTCTCTGCTTTAAATACTTCCAAACACCTCAAACCTGTGTTCTCATTACCATTGTAATTGCCTTTCAGTCATTTTAAGAAGTGCATGTTGTATGTCCAGAATAGCAGAATACAATTACAGACAATCAAACCAACAAAATGATAAACATACTGGAAGGCAGTTGTTCACACCTATTGGCCAGATCATCAATCTATTCGAAAAAGGTTTATGTAAGGGTTACTTTCAAAGTGATATTGTGTTGCAATCCACAATGTTATGGTGAGATTAAAGCTCAGTATTAGTTAGTTTGTTAGAATATGATTCCTTTCTGATAAAACATCACTGTCTTCTGTGAATGTTGTATGAATTTTGTTCATAGGTAAGTTGTTGTGGTACAAAATTGATAATATGTTTGTTTCAGTAGGACAAATGTGTACTTGTACCGATTCAAAGTGATCAAAAGGAACAAACCTGCGATAAGTTAAAAGGTTGTGCAGACACACACACACACACACACACACACACACACACACACACACACACAATCGTATAGTTAGTGAATTACTGGAGCCAGGAGTATAGTAGGGGTCAGTTCCTTCCTCTGAGTCGGATGGAAAGATAAAAGAGCGAAGGGGAGGAGGAACACAGAAGGACAGATAAAGGGCAAGAGCGGACAACAGAGAGAAGAACAGGACATATATAATGGAATAACACACATTTAGCCAGAGCTACAGGAGCCAATTTAGTTATCTAAGGTCCTAGAGGCAGTGGGAGTCCGACAGTGTCAGTCAAATCTGCTCTGGCTTACTTTTAATTTTGTCACAGCATGATGGTGCAGGTACAGAACACTTTCATCTCTACTGCAGCACTGTGATTTCTCTACCACATGGTGTGAATTAAATGTGCACAAGTTAATGAAAGAACTAATTAGGACAGCTGGTCCCACTTTGTCCTCCATTAGTTTCAGATTGATGAACTGAAAATAACTAGAAACTAAGAGAGAATCTTTTTTTAATTTTAAACTTTGGTAGCCATGTATATTGATACATACTGTAAACTATGGAGTTATTTGTGTAAAAGCAATGTAAATGTGTTATTGTTTTCGATCTATCTTTAAAATACCTTGAGAAATCGGTTTTATGGATATTACATTTCTGTTTTTTGTTTCCATAGTACATTACATCCCTGGTAGCTTGGTTTAGGTGTTAAATAGTCCTCAATTTTCTTTCAAAATCCTTATGTGTAGTTGTTGTTAATGTTTTACAGAATACATATGTGTTATTTGATAGAACCATAGACTGTATATAAGAAGGTTAAAACCACACATCTTGATAAAAAGTTGTTAGAGAGATATAGCGCTTTATTTTGAAATGTGTTCCACTTCCGTTTGTCTTCCGCATTTCGCCGGCCGGCCTGACACGTCACATCCTGCCACTTCACCGCCACTTCACGAGGCTTTTCTGTGTTTAAACAACTTGAAACGCAACATTTTTTTGTCAACGTCAATGCGACCACGAGTGATAAGTGAATCTTTGGCCTTGTAGCTAACTGTAGCGGGGAAACAAGTCACAGACGCGGTGGCAACGGGTGCTGCAAACGGCGGTGGCGGTTTCATCAGCAGCTCTTCTCTCAGGGGAGGAGTCGTTCACACGTGAAGTCCACCTCTGTTGAAGCATTTCCGTTATAAATGATGGAATAACGGGTCCACGAAGATGAGAACAGCTCAATAGAAGACGTTGCTCAGGAGCAAGGGCAGGTACACAGCCTACACAGGACAAGCGACTTCAGGAGGTTAAGTAAGAGCAGACGCTGCTCGACAGCAGGGCAATTATATTGTGACTACATTAAGTTACAAGGCATCACGTTGATGCTGCCTTTTAGACATAACTCTCACCTCTAATTTCTCGAATGTGTTTGATGCTTATATGTTATATGTCTCTCTCTGTATGTCTTAGTGACAGTGAAGTCATTAAACTGGCCATGCTGCTGCAAAGGTTGGCCCTGTGTTCAAGGATCCACCTGGATTACCAGAGACACGTATGCCTCACCAGAGCCCTGACCCAAGGCAAGTCATGCTGCAGTACACGTTGTGCTACAGGTTATCCCACGTTAACATTGTGTTTATATATATATATATATATATATATATATATATATATATATATATATATATATATACACTCATTTTACAGACCCAATAATTCATTGATGTATTGAAAATGAATCAACTGATCAATAATACAAATATTGTTAGTTATCAAGCAGAAATACCAAACATTTACTTTCCTCTGCTTTATATTCCTTTAAACTAATACATTTAAGTTTGGACTGTTGCTCCGATAAAATAATGAATTGTTTTATGTCTTCATGATTTATTGAAGAAATAACAGACATTAATTGATAATGTAAATAATTATGTTTTAATACGCTCTTGCTTACTAATTGGAAAGCATCTTTTTGGTTTTCTACTGAACGTGGACAAACAAGTTCATGATTGTGTCCATATCAACAGAGTCAATATAGTGTCTACAGGCAGATGAGAGAACTTTGACGAGGATGTTGTGCTTGCAGGGACCAACTCTAGACAGAACAAGATGCCACAGGCCTGTGTGTGTGTGTGTCTGTGTGTCTGTGTGTCTGTGTGTGTCTGTGTGTGTCTGTGTGTGTCGCTCTCTGTCTGTCTGTCGCTCTCTGTCGCTCTCTGTCCCTCTGTCTCTTTTTGTCTGTCTCTATTTCTTTCTGTGTCGCTCTCTGTCTGTCTCTCTCTGTCTGTCTCTCTCTGTCTGTCTCTATTTCTTTCTGTCTCTCTCTCTCTCTCTCTCCCCCTCTCTCCCTGTCTCTCTCTCCCCCTGTCTCTCTCTCTCTGTATTTCTCTCTCTCACTCACATGCGCTTCATTGCCTCAGAGAGATGTGTAATGTCAGCACAGGCTTTTCTGCTTCCCCTGCTGATGTGGCAGTTTGAAGGCAGTGGTTATCTGTTTCCCTGGTTACAGATACATCTAGTGGAGTGCTTTACTCTGTTTTTCTCATTATCAATGAAAACCAGCGTAACATGCTTGTTTGCACATTTATGTAATGATGGCAGTGTTTTGTGTGAAAAGGTTTATGTCTATAAATTAATAGGATATATGAATTGAAGGTGTCGCCTTCATCTGTGCATTGATTTTATTCTTCTCACGATTTTGCTTTTGAATTTCATTTCCAGTAGATTGTTGTTAATACATGGATCTCCTAAATTAGTTTCCTATGTAAGTATGATTAAAGCTGAGGTTGAACAGAACCTTTCAAGAATGATTAATGACTCCCAATAGAATAGTTTGCCTCCTCAATGGCTGGTGCGTCTTTTTCTATTCAGGCATCATTTCATTGTTCTTCTAGGTGATAAAACACTCTCTCCCACAAGTGATGTAAAAATAATATCTTCGTCCTCTGCACCTCCACACAGCTGCCCTGAGGAGAGCCCACGGCAGCTCCTTTGCACACCGCGGTGAACTGCGTCAGGCCAAGAGGATCGTTGTCAAGCTCGGCAGTGCTGTGGTCACACGTGGAGATGAATGTGGCCTGGCACTGGGGAGGCTGGCCTCCATTGTGGAGCAGGTTAAGAGGCCAAATATTAGCAAAATATATACTTGAATATAGAAAATTATTGATGGGAAAGTAACTCTGTCATGAATACAAGGTACATTTACTTTTGTTGTCATTTATTTAAATACAATTGACCTTGTTATTAATGCTGTGAACCTGTTTATGTTGTAGAAAGGCGTGTTTGTGAAAAGTCAGACACATAGAATTTATATCGTAAATGTAACTTTTCTTGCTCTGAGCACACAACGTGTAATTCCATTCACTCTATTGTAATTGGGTTGAGGCAGAAATCTGAGGCACAATTAAAGGAATACATAACATCATGACTAGTTACCACGAGGGATAAGAGAGAACGGGTTTTTTTGGTCATTTGGTTGGGCAAACCTTTTCAAGCTGAATCTTCAGTGAGTCTGTACAGATGAAAAAGAAAAAGAAACTGTAGCCCCAGCTGTGGTGTGTGATTCCTAATTGTCGCGTATCGTTGTCCAGGTGGCCAAGCTGCAGAATCAAGGCAGAGAGATGATGATTGTCACCAGTGGAGCGGTGGCCTTTGGCAAGCAAAGATTAAGACATGAGATCCTGCTGTCCCAGAGTGTCCGACAGGCGCTGCACTCGGGACACAATCAGCTGAAAGACATGGTGAGAGGAGAGAAGCTGAATGTGTTGAGGCTTAAGTAATGTTAAAGTGTAAATCAACACTGAGTCAGATAAATAAGATAGCACTCTTGCTGCTCTCTGTTGGCTTTCTTTCAATTATGGAATTAGAGATTACCTAAATTATTTGGCATTTTGTTGCCGTAGTAAATCACATAAAATAACAACGCCAAATGTTTTTTTTTCTTGAATACAGTACCGGTGACAACTCTCCAATAAAATGCAATACAGTACAAAAGCCTGCAATAAATACATCCTTTGTGAAGTTAAATGTTTAGCGTTTCTTTAGACTAATTGGTATTGATCCACCTCTCGATAAGTAATTCATGTTAAGGTGCCATTCAATTGCTGGCCCTGCAATATAAGGTGTTCTGATGTTTTTGTCAGACAGTTAATTTGACAAAACGTATCATACTTTTTTTCTAATAATTAGCATGTCAGACATTAAAACCTCCATCTGACAGGCCAGTTTTAAGATTAAAAGCAGTTGTTCTCTTTTACTCTGTGACACTTTATTTCCTGTGACACTTCTGTGGATACAGTTCATTTTTATTAATTCTGAACCTGTAGAACACCTGCGCTATTATGGCGTAGTTTCATTGAGGTATGTTTCTGGTTGAAGCTGCTTACTAAGAGAATCAATGTAACTACGTTTTACTGCATTTCTGTTCAGTCTTTGCCAGTGCTGGAGGCCCGGGCCTGTGCTGCGGCGGGACAAAGTGGCCTGATGGCCCTGTATGAGGCCATGTTCACCCAATACAGCACTTGCACTGCACAGGTACTTTTTAACCTCGTAGGAAAATAATCCCTTTTAAAATGCTGAAGATGTCTATGTATTATGCAGAGTGACATCTTTTAATTGGTCTCTCTCGCTCAATGCTCTTTGATAATTCTGCCGCCAGGTTCTGGTGACAAATCTGGATTTCCATGATGACCAAAAGAGGCAGAATCTAAACAGCACACTGCAGGAGCTGCTGCGTATGAACATCGTACCAATCATCAACACCAATGACGCTGTGGTGCCGCCGCCGGAGCCCAACAGCGACCTGCAGGGGGTAAATGTGGGTAAAGACAGCATGGGGTGACGGTGGCAGCGGGGATGCTGAAGTGGTTGGTAGAGACAGTGCTCATAAAGTGTAGACAGTCGCTGTTCATTAGCGGCAGTATTCTCTTTCAACCATTCACACGCTGAAACCCCTCTGCCACCCTGCCACCTGAATCACCTCATCAGCTCTGCCTTCAACCATTAAGGCATGTGCATGCAGGGAGGGCATGATGGCAGTGCATGCGTCACTGGGGAGGAGGTGCTGTCAGAAGGGACGGGACTAACTTCTGTACGTAGACTCATCCTTTATCTGTCCTCCTGCAGAAATAACTAGCATTACATGCCTCTTTCTCATTACACAGATAAAATAGATGCCTTCTGGCAAAAACCAACGATATTATGAACATCTAAAAAGGGTTTGCAAATAATATTGGGCCACGTCAATTTACGTGCTATACATTATTATCTGGTAAACTTACATGGACTTAATGCAGCTTTATTTCTGAGGTATTCAATGAATCATCCAGAAAAAATTGCCCTGACATGAAAAGATTGAATTTTTGGTTGCTGATAATTTTACTTTTTCACTGTCACAATACCATAAATGTGACCTGCTGGTCCAGCATAGTGATAAAGACTTTGCACAGTACATATGTATTTTTGGCTCTAGCCCTCAAGAAATGGCTCAGATGGGTAAATTGCAGATGTTTCTGTCTTCAGGAGCTTACATCAGCATTTCTTTTGTTTCTCTAGGTGATCAGCATTAAGGACAACGACAGTCTAGCGGCGCGGCTAGCTGTGGAGATGGAGGCTGACCTCCTCATTGCGCTGTCTGACGTGGAAGGTATGTCCGTTACCACAACAACAGTCTGGGTCAGCTGTTAGGTAATAACACCATCTGTCCACGCTCTTCACCAGGGGGGGGGGGGGGGGGGGGGAAAACACCCCTTTCTGGGTCAAATGAGGTGTGTGTGTCTGAGCTAGGGTCCATTCAGTTGAGTAGATTTAGAAGGTTAACTGAGAACCATCAGTTTTATCAAATCTATTAATGTGTCAATTAAATGATGAATCTAGTATAGATGTGAGTATATTTTACAAAAGTTCTAGGTTTAGGTTGTGTATTTTAGACCCATGTGTGAGCAAATACGTTGTGTAAGCACTGTTGATTGCTTAGGACTGTACAACAGCCCCCCTGGAACAGATGACGCCAAGTTCATTGACATCTTCTACCCTGGAGACCAGCAGTCCATCATCTATGGTACAAAATCCAGAGTGGGAATTGGAGGCATGGAGGCCAAGGTATGTTGAAAGCACTCAATAATGAAAGTCACTTTGTTAAAAACTTTGTTTATTGACAATCAAGTAAATAAAAAGCCTCATCTTAGTGAAAAGTTTTTGTAAATTAGGGTTTTCTACTCATGCTTAGTGGAAAAACAACCTGTTAATGAGATATTTTGAATTATGGTATGTTATCAGTCAATATGCATCTTTTTGCACAATGACTACTTTAACTTTTGATATTTTACGGACATTTTGATTGGCTGTATTTCTATTTAAATATATATTGAATGCAGTAGTATTTTCACATTGTAGTACTGTTAGCTGGCACTGACAGTTGCCTGTGTTAAAAATTAAACAAGAAAAAAAACACGTAAATTATTTTCTGCTTTTTTTAATTAATGTATGTGGAGGGTAACATGGTTTTGACATTCATATTGGAATTGTAAGTCATTGTTTTAACAAGTAAAGACTTCACATAGAGACTTAAACATGTCTCTTTCTGTGTTTCTTTTTGCAGGTGAAGGCTGCCCTGTGGGCCCTGCAAGGTGGCACCTCAGTGGTCATTGCAAATGGCACCCACCCCAAAGTAACGGGGCATGTCATCACTGACATTGTGGAGGGAAAGAAAGTGGGAACCTTCTTCTCTGAGATCAAACCTGCAGGTGAGTTCACCTGGCTGCATGCTTTACATTTTGTCCACCTCTCTATAAACAACACAGTTCAACAGCATCACTATAGCCTCCAAATCATAAAGATCATCTAGTTGAGTCAACACCTCTATTACATAGTCGTTGTTGTTGAGCTACTGTTTTAACCTTTACTAAAGTATGATTTATTATAGGACTGTTGTTTTAGACTACATTAGATGTACCTAATAATAATCTGGCTACTGAGTGCACTTTGAGTGAAGTCTGTCCGGTCTCTGACCCTCAACCAGGCCCAACTGTGGAGTATCAGACGGAGATGGCACGCACATCTGGAAGAACCCTGGCATCGCTGCACCCAGACCAGGTGCCACATTGTTTTCAGAAAAAAAAGACTATTCTTGTGTTGAGTTAACTTAACATTAGTTTGATGATTTGAGTTTATTCGTATAAAGTTGTGTTTATGTTGTTCTAATTACCTATAATTTAAAAGTAGTTAAGAGTACCTTTTTATCAGATACAGAGAAACACTGACCTCTTGTGGATAGATGTTCTGTTTGCTCATCCTGCCTGTGTTTGGTTGACTGTTGTCAGAGGAGTGAGATCATCTGCCATCTTGCAGAGCTGTTGACTGACAAAAAGGAAGCGATTCTGACTGCCAACAAGATGGACTTGGACCTGGCTGTAAATGCAGGTAACACAGGTCCTCATTGAGTCAGTGTGCCAGGTGTGCAGAGGATGAAGCAGTGTTGTACCTTAGAGTCCATAATATATATTAAGTATGTGGCATTGAGCTAATAATTCCTTTGCAAAGGGAAATATACCCCAAGGTATTGTTGGGCCTTACTTAGAAATTTAAGCTCATGTATACATGTACCCGTCTTTATAAAAAGATGAATCTCTGGCAAGAAAGAATCCAATCTAATAATTAATCATGATATTGCAAAATAAACTTACTGAAGACATCATTTTCTAAATAATTCCAAATGGGCAGTTGAGCGCATATCTCCACCGGAGGGCGACTCTGTCACTTTCTCTCTCTATGGTTTGCCCTCAGTTAGTGAGAGCCCATATCACATAATTGCAAAGTGCAACCTTGCTCTCCCTCCTTTCTACAGGCCATTTGCCACCAGCCATGCTAAAGCGCCTGAGTCTGTCACCAGCCAAACTTAGCAGCCTGGCCATAGGTCTGCGCCAGATTGCTGTGGCCGCCCAGGACAGTGTGGGTCGTGTGCTGCGCAGGACCAGGGTGGCTCACAACCTGGAGCTGGAGCAGATAACTGTGCCTATTGGAGTTCTTCTGGTCATCTTTGAGGCCCGACCTGACTGCCTGCCACAGGTATGCAGGCAAACAGATCTGGCAATTTGACTTTGTACCTGCAAATGCAAACAACATAGATAAATGCATAAAATGTCACACCAAGAACACTTGTTTGTAAATGTATACATTCCAACACGTCTCTTGATTCTTCTTTTTTTGCAGGACGCTTGAAATGACTGCAGCAATATCACAAACCCTGTGTGTTTTTACCTCCAGGTTTCAGCATTGGCCATAGCCAGTGGTAACGCCCTCCTGCTGAAGGGCGGCAAGGAGGCAGCCAACACCAACCGGGTCCTCCACCAGCTCACCCAGGAAGCCCTTTCCATGCACGGAGTCGGAGAGGCAGTGCAGCTGGTAAAATATGTTTCCTATGCATGTAGTACAAGGCAATGCAACCCTTACACATTTTACTGGACTGGGAGAACTCTGGATGACGATGCATCACCTCAATTAGAAATATGCCCAAGGAAGCTTGTACGGCATGTAGCGTTTGTAGTTGACAAACATGTATTTGTAACAAGGTGAGCACTCGCGAGGAGGTGGAGGACCTATGCCGGCTGGACAAGATGATCGACTTGATTATCCCTCGAGGTTCATCCCAGTTGGTTAGGAGCATTCAGCGGGCTGCGAAGGGCATCCCGGTGCTGGGTCACAGCGAGGGAATCTGCCACGTCTACGTTGATGGGGAAGCCAGCGCAGACAAAGTCATCAAAATTGGTCAGCATGTATAAATCTCCCTGATTACTTGTAGTGTAGAAGTAACTGTATTACTCAGTAGATATCTCCGCAACATAATGCATCAACGTCTTAACCTCTTTTCATTCTGTTCATGTTAGTTCATTTCTTAAATGTTGGCCAACACATTACACCTTTTAACCATACTAACTGTGAATATGGCAGTAATTGACTAACATGTTCCAGTCAGAGACTCCAAGTGCGACTACCCGGCTGCATGTAATGCCATGGAAAGCCTGTTGATTCACAGGGACGTCCTCAGGATGCCACTGTTTGACCAGATCATTGACATGTTGCGCACTGAACGGGTAAAGCACCTTACAATGACTTTACATCCAACATAAGATGAATGATGAAAAATGTATTAATAATAGTAATAGTAATTTGAATCTGTATTTTTCGGCAAGGACTCTCATTTGTCATTTTTCTGTGTGGTGTCACCAGGTGAAGATTCATGCAGGCCCTCGGTTTGCCTCCTACCTGACATTCAGCCCGTCAGAGGCAAAGTCCCTGCGGACAGAGTACGGTGACCTGGAGTGCTGCATTGAGGTGGTGGACAGCATGCAGGAGGCTGTGGAACACATCCACAAGTATGGCAGCTCCCACACCGACGTCATCATCACAGAAAATGGTACGTGGCCCAATGCGTTCATTGTAGTATTTTCTTAATGTGTCTCTATCAATTTGCATGACTCAAAAGTTGCAGTCTTGCATTGTTTTGGTCATGTTTTACCTCACCATGGTCTAAACAGTACTGTTTAGTCTCGGCCTATCTTGTCTTGATTTATTCCTCTTCATGAAGGTGTCTGATATTCATCAAGTTCTCCGTCTCACTCTCTTGATTCACCTTCCTCATTCATCTCAATTTCTGCCACAGGGACTAATGAGCAGTGACACTTTGTTGTCAAGATGAGTGCACAGCCTCCCTGTGTGACTCCAATGTAGGGGACAGAGCCCATTTGAAATGTAGAGCAGATGCTAAAACACAGGTTACAAGAGTCCTCCCTGTCATAACTTTGGGTCGTGTAACAGTTTCAATACATTTTTGTGTTTCAGTGAGCCGTCACGCTGCATCTTTCTAATTCATGTTGATTTAAACCTTTCTGTGCAGAGTCCAGAGAGAGAGAGAGAGAGATATGTATATATATATATATATATATATATATATATATATATATATATATATATATATATATATATATATATATATATATGTTATATATATATATATATATATATATATATATATATATATATATATATATATATATATATATATATATATATATATATATATATATATATATATATATATATATATATATATATATATATATATATATATGTTGTATATATATTATATATATATATGTTATATATATATTAATGCATGAGAAAAACTGGTGGAAATCCCTCATTAAAGGTTGATATATAAATATGCCGAATATTTCAAGTGTCTTTCGGCGATCAGATAAAAAGTGAGCAGTATAGGAAAAATTCAAGCAAAGCTGTGTTCCAAATCTCATAGTTTTTCTTTATATTTGTAGTACATACAGAAGCTGCCCTTACAAAGTACTAACTGTTGCATGCTTTGTCATAACATTGCACCTTGACCTTTGACCCTCCTGCTCATACGTCCTCTTGTCATCTATCATTGTGGCTTCTATCAATGAGCTGTCATCTGTCTCAGAGGATTGTGGGACAGAATAGCCAGGAAAAACCTGCATACTGCAAAAAAAACCTGCATGCAGCTAAACTTCATGGCATACTACTATTTGACACACTAAGTAATTTTCCGTCATACTAAACAATATGGGTAATAGAACACACCCAAAGTGTGCCGTTCTCATTTCTACATGGATTATTCTCACCTGCAGTGAATAATGTGCTGCTGCCATCTGGTGACCACAGAAGGTACCTCAGTGAATTAAAATGTACTCTGTTGTTTGCCTCAATGTCAGCTCGTGTCAAAGAAGAGGGATTAATACAAAGGATAGTTAAAATAGATAGAAAGACACAATAGATACACTGGATACAATTTGGACATATAGGTAGGTTTAATAGATATTAGAGACACACTGGATAAGAGATAGATAGATGATTAATCATATAAACTGTAGGTATATACATAAGTATAGACATATTCATTGGTCGATCAGAAGATATATCTCATCAAGAGAACCTGCAAAAATGTCAACCTGATTTGAGTCACTTCACGTGATTTTAAAGCTTTCCTAGCACTGGGTGTGTACTAAAATAACATCAGCAGAGGTATTTGTTGACGGCAATGGAAATCCCGTAATTATGTTATAAAATCCTCAGAACTGCAGTTTTAGGTTTTCCTTTTTGCCGTTTCTCGTATTCTGTAGCCGACACTTATGCATTATTTCAACTACATGTCTTTGGCATAATCGCAATAAATAGTTGTCCTTGTTCCAAGCGATGCAAAGTTGTGACGAATGGCACCAATAAGCTGCTTTTCTCTCAGAGGACACAGCTGAGCTGTTCCTGCAGATGCTGGACAGCGCCTGTGTTTTCTGGAACGCAAGCTCACGTTTCGCTGATGGCTACCGCTTCGGACTCGGTAAGTGTGGCGGTCTTATCACAGTAGCGTTTGTCTTTTGTTCCCTTTTTCCCCCCCTGTGAAATATTTTTCAACAGCCTACATATATGTACTCATTTGTTATTCACTCTCAAACAGCTGCAGACCCTCTTTCAAGGACACATGTGTTTGACATTCTCACTTGCTGTCTTTGTCTCTAGGAGCAGAGGTCGGCATTAGCACTGCACGGATCCATGCCCGAGGCCCCGTTGGGCTGGAGGGGCTGCTCACCACCAAGTGGGTCCTGAGAGGTGACGGGCATACAGCAGCTGACTTCTCTGAACAGGGTACCATGAAGTACCTCCATGAAAACATGCCCGTCGTGCAACCTCTTGCTGGGCAGAGGGACAGCAACTAGACCAGAGACTTTCACAACACGCACTTGGCCTTAACGTTCAGCAGCTCCCTCTGGGGTCTTGTTGCGGATCATGGCTGATGTCACTTCATTAAACTTCTAAAGCACACAGCACAGAGAGACATTTTTTACCACAAAGTTGTCCCTGTTTAGACTTCAGGCTGTCACTAAGAGTTTACAAATATAAAAAATTCTACCTCAGCTTATGATTCTTTTATATGAGTTGGGTAAAGTCCCCCTTAGAGGCTCCTGCAAGATGTATTATGTGGCAATCTCAACACAATACCACTCCATTATTGGATTAATTGGAGTACTCTGAGCAAGATTGGAGTTAACTAAGATTACATTCTTTGAGAGAGTAAATACACTATTTATATCTCAATATCAAAGGAAACTGAAGCGCTTGATATTCTTCTAATAAAGCAATCTCAGGACTTGAATTTTAAAGTGAAACTAATTCACAGAGACATTTCATTGTAATATGTGTACAAGAAAGAAGTTAAAGTTCTTTCTTGTTATGTGCACAATTACAGAGAAGCAGTCGTTGGCATTTACAATATTCTCAGGCTCCCACCAACAATGCTCATTTAAATATGTATGCAAGTCAAAATGGGACTCTTAAGACATAAACAACATGTACTTTCTTTGTCAATGTTATTGTGTAAAGCTAATGTATTGTCAAGGGTCAGCACAGTTGGTATTTCTCTCTAGCCCTTAAAAACAGTATTATGATGATGGGCATGATGTATCTTTATCTAAGATACATTTATTTGATATTGTATATCATTCTCACAAAAAGGTGTCTGCTATAATTGTACATTTATTCTATAACTGTAAGGCCTCATTTTCTTTCAGCTGAGTGCATTGGCTCATTCCCTACTAGGTACTTGCTGATTCTACAGTATGCTTTCTTTGTTTTTAGAGCGTCCCTTTTTTCATTTCTTGCTTGATTGGATTTTTTAAATGAACAAGTATTCATGAGATGAGGTGCTGATCTGTCATTTCAGACTTGGAACTAATGCTGTAACATCAAGTTGGCGTTCAATAGAAGACAATGTTGCTTTCTCTTAGTTTAACCAAATTCTGGTGTGTTAAGAGATGAATATTTTCTGTATTTAATACTTAATGACATGATGAACATTTATACACAAGTATCACACATTTACCAATTTTGTTTTAATGCAATACAAGTTAGAATACTTGTATGCATCCATCTTATTTCCCTTTTTTTTATTGTTACAAGTTGTGCTCATTTTTCTCTGCTTTGCTGTTTTCCTGCTTGTTCATTGTGGCGCCCAAAGCTTCTGTCAGAGCAGGAGCGGTAATTGACAAGCTGCCTCCTTCAAGCTGGAGGGGCAAACGTGACTGCTTTTAAATTAAGCTCTGTAACATTCCAGCCTCTGAGCTCCTGTCTGATGTCTTGCAATGCACACTTAAGGATTGGTTTGGGTTGTATAATAGCAATATTGTAGCATTAAAAATAAAAAATGTTGAAAAAGAATATTTGGATATTTTTCTCCCTTTCTTTGATTTTTGCAGTTGAAATGTTGGGGATTTATACACGTATGTTCATCTCTGTCCTGGCACTAGTCTTTCTACTTTCACAAAGAACACAAATTAATGGGGGGAGAAAAAAAAGTCGTGCTGATCTGAAAAACAGATGTCTAAAAGAGCCTTTTTAAAGTTGCCCATAGGGGAATTCGCATTGCTGGAAGTGGGGCAAGGAAGATGGAAGACAATACTATAGAGGTTTAATTATCCAGCCATCAGAAATGAAAAGAGGGAGAAGAAGAACTGAGACTAATAATGGAATCACAGGCTTGTGTTCTGGGTTTCTCTGTTTCTTGCGTTTTCTTTCTCTTTTCCAGCATCTAAAGAATTCATTCTCTAAAACGCACTACTTACCCTTCAATCAGCTTCCCATCACCAAGTCCAAAGGGCTCAGAGATGAAGAGGGAGACAAAACTCAGATCTCACTCTTTTGTCCTTTTTATGTTTGAAGCGATTGAAAATATCATCTAAATGACTTGAGGTAGAGAAGGAACAATCCAGGGACATTGAGTATTGCCTGCTTCAGTGTGTTTATATACTGTATAGTTGTATTTTACAATATTGCATCAAAGTTGTTTGCTCCAGTATAGCTATTCAGGATCACAGTTGCTTTATTAACCAGTTTCCTGCTGATGAGTGTTTTGTTGTGATATGGAAGCCTTACATTGTCAGGTCACTGACAAAAATCTCTGCATTATTTTTTGGGTTGAGTAGTGTATTTTGCATTGAACTTATCGTATACTGGCAGTAAGATGCAACCCTGTATGGTGGATTCTCTAAATTCCCAGATAAATTGTTCCCAAAGTGTCTCATACTCCCGGTTTGACTCCAAGTCAACAACTTATTTTAAATTGCCAAGTTCTGCCCTCTGCTGATGTACCAACCTGTGTAAAAACTGAACTTAGGACCGATTGCATTGATGCTATAAGTGGAAAATGCAGTAGAACTATTAGATTGTGCAACCTGACTGAACATTTAAGGCAGGCTGTTTGCAGAGTTTTCAGGTTATTTGCTTTTGCAGGGTTGTAACCATGAACTCTAAACCACCTGTTTTCTGTAGATCTGTGCAAGTCTTAAGTGCTTACTTCCTGAATTTGGTTAATATTTGGAGACCGTGCCCCTTTACGACCTTAGATTAACTTCTATTTATGGCTGAGAACTGGCAGCCTCTCATCTCTTATCTGGCTTTGCCCCCAGACCCCAACTGATCAGTTCCCATGTTGCACCCTGTTGATGTTGTCCACAGATATAAAACGAATGATGAGGGCAAATCACTGGACTTGTACAGCAAAGCCGACAATCCTTTAATTGGACATTATTCAAGGCCAAAACTCACATTTCTTGTTGTGCTTGATCTTAAGAGACACTCAAATGCACTCCCCACTGGGCTTAAATATTTTTTAAATCAATAATTAATGGTCAAAGTTATTTATTCATCTTTGCCAATTACGCAGCGTCTAATTAACAATTTCAATAATTGATATTTATTTCTGAAAGGGTTCAGTATCTTGGGCTGATGAAAAATGCATGAGCAGGGATGCGGACTGGGTTTTGTTTTTTGTTCTGAGAGAGCTTGATGCTCGGGGCTAATACCAGACCACTTTGACTCCAACTCTTTGAGTCGGCACTGGCCCTGTGATGTGGATCTAATATGGGCATCTTTCATGGACCCAACGCGCTTACTCTGTACCATGTGATCTCATAAAGACTCCTACATGCCCATCCTCAGATACCCTTTTTTTGGTCTTTAATATCGAACTTCAAAGAATAAGCTTCTGTTTCCTTGATAATTTCCCTTTGTGTATGTGGAATGACAATAGCACGGCAAACTGTAGAAACTCTTGGACTAGGACGTCGGTGGTTACATTTCGATCTAACTCTGTGGCCTGATGAAACTAAGTTCAATCACCATACAAAAGAGAAAGATATTCCTTAGATTTATGAAAAGTCATATCCCTCTGATCTTTGTATAGTGACAGCTGTAGTAGCCAATAGAAAATTAACAAAGGCTTCCTTTAGTTGACTTTCATCAAGTTTTCTTTTATTGTCATTCCAGTAGGACAGGAGGTTGGGGACCGGCGAGGCAAACCATTTTGCTCTGGGACGACCAAAGCAAAAAAGATCGTCACTATTTATTGAGCATTGCTTGAGCACTGAGTTGGGGAGGAACTTTACCCAACAATGCAAAGCAACCCAACAAAACCAGAACCCAACATCATACACACTAAAACCCTCCATCATTCTAATGTATGATTTGGGGCTTGGACACCACGGTGTTGAGACCTCACTGAAAACAGTGCTGACATTAGGGGAACAAGAAGGTGGGATGTTTAGCAGTGCGGCTCAATCAGGGTAAACAAAAAAAAAAGAAGAAGCTGGGAATCAGTTGAGCTCAGTGATGCGTCTCAGAGAGCCGCTGGTGGGGCTGTTGCTTCCCCACTCGATGTGCCTCCTGTACTCTCCAGGACGCAGGAAGTACTGGCGCCCCCTGTAATTGGGGTGTTCATGCAGAATCCAGTAGCCCTCCATGACATTGACAGAGGAGATGTCACGGGTGTGGAAACGCTCGTTCAGATCCGGGCAGTCGTCCATCAGCTCCAGATTCTGACCCCCAAAGTCAGACCGCTCAAAGATCTTCATCCTGTAGTTCCCATTATACTAGGGATGACATTATGATACTGTCATTGACCATAAGCATTTATTCAACTTCATATTACCACAGTAGAATAAGTTGTCAATTTGATGGAATTGATTGACTAACTGATGCAATGACACAGTCTATATGTTTCTTTTTCTCTTCACACAGGTCAAGCTACAAAGAGATGCTTTAAAATGGCCTCAGATACTGGCACAGAGTGGTGAAAACAGCAGGAAAAGGCTTGAGAACTAAATTATCTTAAACTGGCACACCTACAGAACGTTTTTAGTGAGAACATTTCTGCAAACAGGGTAGGGCATCAGATAAAACTCACAGGTGGCACCATACGGCAGGAGCGGATGCAGTCATTGAAGCCGGCCCAGCGCTGGTAGTCGGGGTACTCGCCCTTGTTCAGCATGTACTGGTAGCCGCCATAATTGGGCTTCTCATATGCCACCCAGCAACCGCTATCCACCTTTATCGAGTTACAGCGGCTGAAGTGGTTTTGCATCTCGGGACAGTCACTATTGCACTCATAGTGACGACCCTGGAAGTTCTTTTCTTCGTAAAAGATAACCTGCAAGTGAGGGATGGGTGGACGTTATCACCAAGGTGTTATGTCAAGTTATGACTGGTTATCTCTTTTCCTGATCTTCAGACTCTTCAACAAAGCTATCTTTTAGTCTCATTTAGATTCATAACCATACCATTTTGGTATTCTCAGCCAGGTTTGTAAGCTTTGTCAAACAAAGTTCTTGTACAAAATAACTGCAAGTGAACAATTTTAAAACAGATAAGCTTAAGGGAGTCTGAAGAAATGTCCCAAATGCTGTACCAGACGCAAAGTTTGATAAAATACTGAGCAGCATGTGGTATATTTTAATGAGAGAAAAAAAATCTTTTCTCTTTTCTTTTTTTTTTACACAAATTAGAACTCTAAGTTCAGTTGAATAATTGCAATGTTTTACTATCCTCAACGAAAGACAAAGGCATAATTTAATTAAGTATAGCCAACTAAGTCTTATTGTGCAGCTTTAATTTGCATTTAATTTAATTTATTTTTTTCTGTGATTGTTTGCCATTTCTAGCTTTCGTTTCTGTTCTATGTGAAAATATGATAAACAATCCTTTAAAACTAGTGACCATTACAATTCTTCCCACACAAGGTTAAGTCCCATTTTATGTGACAAAATAACATTTTTAGCCCTTATTTACCCTTTAGATGCAAATGATCAACATGTTACACATAACACAACATTTGAGTTGCTTTTACTGTATAGATTTTAAATTGCGTGCTTACCTTGCCCATTGTAACTGTGTCAAGTTCTGTCCAGACCAAATGTCGGGCTGTACCAGACCTCTTTATAGACCCTGCTGGGATCAGGGCTTTGCAAATGTGAAACAAAGCTTTGCCGTGTCAGCACAGACTGCAGAACACTATAGGACTGGTGAGCTGCAGCAGCCGCTTTGTCTCTGTCAAAGCCACGTCTGTCTATGGAAAATACTGTACAACTGCACTTTCTCAAAGGGCAACAATAAGAGTTGCAACATTTGCCTTTATTGGCATGAATGCCAGAAACCTACATGCAGACTGTGAGGATAGGCAGGGCAGCAAAAAGAAAAGGTTGGGTTGGTTTCAGTGGGTATTTGACAGTGACATAGATCATGAAGCAGCAACAGGCTGCTCCATGGCCAAAGAGTATTATTCTACACCATTATCACATTTGCACAATGCATGGATTTGTTCAAATAAGTTCACAAAGCACATAGTTATTTGAAAATCAAGTTTTTAATTTGAGTTGCGCATGGGTAAAGATTACATGACAGTCCTCATCCTCCTGAATGAGCCCACCATGGGGTTGTGGCAGCCCCAGTCACCGCAGGCCCTGTACTCTCCGGGGCGCAGGAAATACTGGCGTCCCCTGTAGTTAGGGTGCTCATAGAAGATCCAGAAACCCTCCGTGATGTTGCAGGAGTAAATGTCACGGTAGCGGAAGCGATCGTACAGGTTGGGGCAGTCGTCCATGAACTCCATTGTGTGTCCCATCATGTCGGGCCTGTTGTAGATCCTCATCTTGTAGGCTCCTCTATACTGTGTGTGAAAGAAATCAGAACACGATTATTATAATTATTTTTGGCGTGAACCTGAGAGCTATTTGGTCGAGCTTTCAGCCCTGAGTTAATATTTCAAACTTTAAATTCAAGAGACTACTTGTACACTTACTTACATACTTACTTACTACGGATGAAAATGAGTACCAACTCTTTTTTCCCCCACGCTTAACTGCCAGAAACACTCAATGTGACTAACAGAATTAGAATGAAGGCACCAAGTCTTATGGGGTGCGTATCATATTCTCTTTTAAAGACTGACTGTGTCTCCTTGTGGGCCTTGCAACAGAGACTTTTATGCTCTGACCTGCCTGAGTTTTCTGTTAATGACATCAAAAGACCAGTGATTGACATTCATTTCTTTGATGCACAAGGTGAGCGGGGGAGGGGAGAGGAATACCAATCCTATCTGTCTGTTTGATTGACTTACAGGGGGGTACATCTGGCAGGAGCGAACACAGTTGTTGAAGCCCATCCAGCAGTGGAAGTCAGCGTACTCGCCGGGGCCAACGATGTACTGGTAACCCATATAGTGAGGCTTCTCATAGGCCACCCAGTGACCACCGCTGACACGGATGGAGTTGCAGCAGTTGAAGTGCTTGAAGGTGTCCATGCAGTCACTGCTGCACTCCCATTGGCGGCCCTGGAAGTTGCGGCCTTCGTAGAAGATAATCTTGAAGAGGAGAGAGAAGCATACATCACTCAGGTTAATGTTAGGTATATAGATCTACTAGTTGCAATACTCATGAATGGGCTGCAGGGGACACTGCTCTCCCTTGAACAAACTCAATTACTTTTTTATGAGACATACAGAGTGCACAAGCCTCGCCTGTCTGCTGAACACTTGTATATTATTTTCAGAGCTTGACAGGTGAAAATCAAGGTAATTGAAACCATTGTTTCAGCTGACTTCTTTTTAAAGAACTCATTATATGCTCGGCCAATCTGAACACAGTCAACTTTGTTGTTACTGTCACACAAATACAATGAATCTGTCATATGTGGATACCATATAATTGTTGATCTCCATAGACGCTTCCCTTTTAAACACCTATAAGTGGGTTTTTCCCCTTAAAAATAAGTTGTCGAGAGGTAGCAGTCCACTCTATTTTTTTTTTTTATCTAATACTTTCACTCGAATGAGGACTTTTTTTAAGTCCCTCTCTTTGCCCGTCGCTGCATTTTCTTTCCCTGTTATACTATTTGACACATTTTCCCAAATCCTGACATTTTCCTTCTTTACCACTCCGTCAAAGCTGTTGCTATATTGCATGTGAGCTCATACCTTTCCCATGGTTGTAGGTTTGTGGATGTCTAACGCACCATAGACCTAGACACACTTACAGGTCCTTTTATACTCTCCCACTGACGATGAGGCCTCTGACACGTCAGGGACTGCAGTACTACTCTTTACCTTTTCAGATGCCAACCACTGTTCCCTTTGTCTGGCAGCCCACGGTTACCTTATCTCCTGTCTGCTAGAGTTTACCTATAGAATTGACAAACCCCTACTCCCCAAAAACCAAAAACACAAGTGCTATTCTGTGTTTGTATGACCCTTGTTCTGCCATGACCTGGTGATGCAGCCTTTTGAAATATCACACAAAGGCCCTTTAGGTACGTGGCCCCCCAACAACAAAGCTTTAAAATAGTACAGTGGGTGAGGTCATTTTTGGGGCGCACGCTCTAAACTAGTACTTAACCATGTCAGGATTTCATTTCATATGTTGCTAGCGTGGAAAATTGGAACATACCGGTAGCTACTTTCCAGTCAGTCCCAGTTGAAGCGAGTTTGGATTGGTATGTTCCCTAAGTGCGTGCAGGTCACAATGTAATTGTTATTCAATTCCTGTTAAAGAAAAATGGTTTTGATACTGTGGACTGAGTCAAGCGTTTGTGTTGATGTAATCTATAGTGATATGTTGTCTCTTTTTGCTTCCATAGCCTGCAGTTGTACTATGATGCCAGACGAGACTGGTCTGTTTGCAGATGCACAGACAGAACTGCTCAGTGTGCGTGTGTTTGTGTGATATAAAAGGAGGGGTTCGGGGCATCTGTGTGTTTGAGTCTTTGTATAAAATGATAGATGTTTGGACTTGAGTCTTTGGCTTGTAAGCATAGCCCAGAGCTGAAGGGGAAAAGGCCAGAAAGAGTTGCCGCCATGTATTGTGTTCCCAAAGCCCAGCTGATGCTAGAACGGTCAGTCTCATCCTTTAGCCTTTCATCGGGATAAAGGGCTCATGCCCCCTCTCCACTTTGTGCGCTTTTTGCAGCTTCAACTGTGTAAAAAGGCAAATGGTTTCAGAAAGCACAATAGCCATTATGTTCCTGGGCAAAAACGCTGCTACTGTGGTAGCACATCCAGAGCCATATGATACTGTTTCGGTGTTAAGGAACAGCGTTGATAAGCTTTTGCTCCTTTGATCATTCATTGACTTGAAACTCTCATAGGCTTCAATAGCTTTCATGTTTGAAGCTGCACTCTTTTTCTATGACATAAGTAGATCATTGATATCCTTTCATCACAGCGTGCAGCGTAATTGTGGCAGATTATCAGATGGGATGTTGTTTTGTTTTGTGAGTTTGTCGAGCAAATATTTACTCCGGTGCAGAGGTTTCATCAGAACATATAAGAAACAAATGTTTAGATTTTCCTCATATGTTCATGCTTAGATTATTAATTTCCTTCATCGTGCCTATTAAATGTAAAACCTTTGTACTCGGTCTTGATGCAAGAAGGTAGCAGAATGACACGCAATCCTCTGGCTGGATAGCATGTGTTCAAGCACTGCATGGTACAGTAGCAAAGTGTTCCCTTTTCTGAGGTGTCTTTGAGCGGGACTCTACCTCCTCTAAGGCTGCTGCTCAGCCTGACCTCTGACCTCTGTATTCAGAGAAGCACATGTAACAGAGGTGCAATACAATGTCTAAACCATGGAATAAAACTGACTCATTGTCATTGTTCTTGTTTTCATCACTGAGGAACATCAGCTAACCCTAACTCATTAGTTGGGACCTTGGCTCTCTCCACGTCTCTATGGCTTCCAGAGGGGAACCTTGTTTCACAGGCTCTCAAATGATCATCTTTAGCTGCGCTACAAGACATCTCCTCCCCACCCTGAAGGGAAAGTAACATCACAGAGGCCCTTGCCTGCTTTCCCAGTTCCCCCCGGAGGAGAAGAAAGCTACCCGCTGTGGAGCATTCCGCTCTTCATCTCAGAATGATGGAAGAAAAGGAAAGGAGAGGGGAACAGAGTGGGGGGCTAGATTTGCAGCTCCATTGTGTCCGAGGATCTCATTGTGCAATCTGTGTAATCGCGTGGGAGATGACGACACTATTAGCCCGCAGAATGACTGTCAGTTGGGGACCTCGGTGATTGATGTGCACCCCACAGAGATGGGAGAAACTTTGACAGATAGCAGCCCCAGCATTAGTTAACTTGCAACCTTTTTCATCTATCCGGCTTCCAAAAGAAAAACCCCATCCGTGTAGCTGATACCTAATTAGAATGTGAATGTGAAATTCACTCAGTAAAACACATTTCGGGTCAGAGGAGACTTCTTTCAATTCAAAACAAATCATATTCCCTTAATCCAAACCATGGTCTCTCTGACCCTGCTATATACAATAAGTCTCACCCCTAAAATGTTGTAGGCAGAGATAGGAGAGCAGCCGTGCTTGCAGTGCCTCCAATGTGCTCTTTTACTGAACAGTCATTACAGAAACACTGTGGTACTAAGGTGTAAACAAGGGGGTCTATGTGAGTTTTGCTCCTGAGAACTGGCTAATCTGGTGCTGAAAATGTGGTATGATCGGAAAGCGCTTGCCAAAATGCCTCCCACGCCGGGAGTAGAATGAGGACCTCTCTTTTGCTGTGAGATCATCCTCTCCATTTTTTCTGTCAGAAAATCTCCAGGCATCCTCCCTCTCTTGTCACTGCCAGCGCCCAGGCTCTATCGGGATTGCCAGACGCAGGAGCCACTATGAGCCCGTGCCAGGGCCAGGATTTACCGCGATGCGTCTGATGTGCTCCATCTTTTTGCTGGGGGATAATTAAAAGAGGAAATGGTGTTGGAAGAACAGAGTGGAAAAAGCAGGAGGAGGGGGCTTGGACCGAGCAAATGGATGCAGCTGTCAATTATGTTGAGTTGTTGATATGTTGTTTGTTTTCCCTGCTTTGAGATTTTTTTTTTTGTTGAACCGTTTCCCCATCAGGATTTAGTTTTAAAGTTTGTGCTAAATCTCCACTCCGTACATGTAATTAAAAAAACATTTAGGCTAATTAAGAACTACTCTTAGCAATGAAATCAGCATAAAGATGTTGCTCTTATTTGGAGTCTGATGACCTGCAGGTGATCATTTAACTGTGAAGGAAAACCCGTGTTCTTGTTTACGATTTGTACAAGCTGTCTTCCAGGAAACGTGGACTGTTCAAATCACTCAAGCATCTTGTTTTATTTGACTAAATCGATTTGAGATGCTCTCCCACCCAGTGTGACCCAAACTCTGTGAAAACAGGACAAGTCCTTGGTCTTTCAGCAGGCGCACTGAGGGAAGTGATGGCTTTTAGTTGCTCTCACTCCTCATCTCCGCACTCTGTTTTGACGTGGCGTGTCTCCCATGCCCTACAGCTTTAAAGGTTTAAAGAGCAACTTTTCCCCCTGTAATCCAGGTGCCTTTCAAACAAGTCACGCTGTTTACTGACACATGACAAAAAAGTTCAACCCCCTTCTCATCTCTGTGCTTACAAGACTGTAACTCACCTCAGAGCCCGGTAGTCAACCCTCCTGAGCGCCCTGAACAAACAGAGCCTCAGCGAGAAGGGGCCGCTGCCTTTCACCACTCACTAAATTTGTAATCAGATGCGATGCTGTTGTTCACTTCTTCAAATTTGTCATCAAAGCAAATGTGTTCTGACAACAGCTAGTGACAAGTGCACCAGAGGAGAGGCAGCAAATCAGCTTTTTCACACCGCATATCAATTATTGATCATGTTGCCCCCTCCCCGTCTCTACCCAGCAAGTAGACACCTTGTGATAATGAAATACATCAATTTAAAAAATAAATAATAAACTGGGGTCGGCTCCATTGTTGCAAAGCCTTAAGAGCTTGATTGACTGCCTGCACATTTTCCTGGTTGGCAGTCAGGCAGATCAAAGGAGGGTTCCTCTTATTGCCCAAGGCCACTTGCAATTTATTTAGAGGAGCAGTGCTGCTGTCCCAGCAGGTAACATTATTGGGCAGAGACACTCAGGATAATCATAGCTTTGAGGTGCCTCTCAAATCCCACCTCTGCTGGCTCTATCATGCATGCGCAAAATATACACGCATATGATTTACAAAAAAACGTCCTTATTATATTAAATTAAGCAGTAGATAAGACGTAGTGTCCTCACGTGGAACACCCAATTGCTCAAAGAAAGTGACCTTAGCTGCCCTAAATATGTTTTAGGTTATATTGGTTTTAGTTAAATATAACAAGATTCATTGGATTTTTCTATTTAGTTTTACTTCAGACTGAATTGCTAATTGATTTTTATGTTTTATTTCTCTAATAAAAAGAATATTTTCAGATATAAACACAAAAGTGTTGTATCTAACAGTCGTAACTATTGTTTTATCTAAACATGTACAGTATTTTCACAGGGGGAAATGTTTCATTATGTGACATGAAATAAAAATGATTCTTTTGCAGAATTATGTACAATAAACATGATCGGTTGAAGGAATTAATCATTTGAGGGGATAAGCATGTGGAAGAAAAAAAGGTGTGATCTTAGTTACATGAAAGTCACATTTTATGCCAAAGATCTTGTTTGTAGTGCATGGCACCTTAATAATGTTACCAGTCTTTCAAAGGCCTTTCCTGTGCTCCACATTAATAATACAAAAGAGAGAGCATAATACCGGGATGCTTTTTTTTTTGTCCAGAAGCACTCGTTTGCTTATGAGCACACAGTATAAGACTTAATATAAGCACACATAATATAAGTCTTCAATCCCTTTCCCATTAAAGACCCAGTTAAAACAAACTATTGTAATTATTACCAGTTTAACCATGTATTTACATATCACTGTTTTAAAACTTGGATACCAGAAACATTATGTTATTAATATCTATGAGATTCAGTTTGATCAGATTAAGAGTTATTACTGTCAGCTGAAACTAGCCGATACAAAGAAAGTGAAAATGTATTTTAAAATGTTTTTGCAGCTGATAAGTTCTTAATAATAAAGAAACATGATTTAGAGCATGTTGCAATGAACTTAGTCCTGCAATAGTATCCTTTTTAAAATATAAATAAAATATATGTATGTATGTCAATTAGTTAGATTTATCTTATTATATAGCATTTTAATGGAACTTACAGGCTCATAATAGTATTGTAATGTGATTTTCCCCTCAGCCAGCTTTGTGTAAAGAACATATTCATTAGAATAGCAACTTTTTACATAAAAAAAACAAAGTTAATTCACTCTCACATTTTTACATATTATTATTTTAGTAATATCCTTGATGTTGACAAATCGAAGATATGTATACAAAATATTTCTAAATATATTTAGTTAAAGCCATGAAAATAACAACTATGTCATGTATGAAAATTGATCAGTGGAATTATACTTTTGACTCTTTTGAACTGCATAACTGCCCATAGTAGAATTTGCAATATAGATATGACTATTTTAATGTATCTAATTGTTTATGAGATGTATTTATTGTTCTCTGAAATGAGTTCCTTCCTATTTACGCTTATCGAAATCCTTCAGTATTTGTCCGGAAATAGCCACCTTTATGTTCAAATTAAACAAATTTCTAAACAGCTTCTTTACATAAGTTGGTCAAAATATCTTGTTGTTCTTTTTAATAGTTCTAACACATTTCAATCGCACCCAGTTTGTTCTCACAGTTGAGCAGTTTCAGAACATGTCCCAAGTAATTTGCCAGGTAGTTCCCAGCACTAGAGGGCACTAGAAGCCAAAGCATTGGCTTTCTGCAGGATGGAGGTTTTAAGTTCTTTATACCATAGCCATCTCTGAACAGTGTGTGTGTGTGTGTGTGTGTGTGTGTGTGTGTGTGTGTGTGTGTGTGTGTGTGTGTGTGTGTGTGTGTGTGTGTGTGTGTGTGTGTGTGTGTGTGTGTGTGTGTGTGTGTGTGTGTGTTTGTTTGCTTACATGTATACATTTGTAAGTAAGCTTGGACTCACGCATATAGACACGACAATGGCACAAATTCATGTGGTGCGTCACTCATGCGTGTGTTTGTGTGTGTGTGTGTCAGTGCCATAGCTCCTGTCTGAACTGAAGCCTATCAGTGCTTAGACATAGTTTCACCCAGGGAGAAGTACAACATAAAAAAATAAAAGAAATCGAGGAAAATCACTAACAGGCTGGCATAACCTGTGTCCCAGCACACATGCTGCTTGGCCACTTGTTTGTACAAGCGACACACAAAATACACACACACACAAACAGCGTAAGAGTTGATTTTAGAATTCTAGTTTCAAACAAACTTAGACTTGTCACACATATGTATGCACACACACACACACACACACACACACACACACACACACACACACACACACACACACACACACACACACACACACACACACACACACACACACACACACACAGCATGGTCACACAAAGTCTCAGATAGACAATGAACAGTTGGCTTTGTACTAGTTTCAAGCCAGTATGTGTTTTTGAACTGCAGATGTGGATGCTGACTGAAGGATCAGTGCACAGACTGCAGGACTGCAGAGATGGCAGTTCTCCCATAGGGTCTGGCTCAGCCCGGGCCTTTTTGCTGCCCCCATTTACACCGTTCATTTAGCCATGTTGAAGAGGTGATGGTGGCCTGTGTCTGTGGTGTGCCGGGTGATCATTTAAAAGTACATCCTCAAGCATGTGTGTGCAAATAGTACGCCATATGCCACTCGTTTGTTCGTAAGAAAATTGCGGATGCACGAGAGAAAAATCGTGCCGGGGCATTCAGGACAGCAGACTCTCTGTTTAGTTGTCCATTTTCTTGTTGGTATTGGAAGCTACAAATCTTAGATTTATGAATTCTACAGAAAAGGCTTATCTCAGTGAAAAGCGCCGGTTCACATTTCTACTGGGAATAAATTGCACAGCCATGAAGCGAAGGTGTGCGAGATGGAATCAAGAATGCTATTAACATTCGTGAGCAATTGTTTTGTGTTGAAGGATCGGGTAGCGAGATGCATGGGAGGCTTGACTTGATCTGAGTGATGCCTCGGAGGAGCAGGAGATTGGCGCTGCTGTCCCTGGACTGCGGCGAGAGTGGGGCCTTCTGCTGAGTCCCTGGAATACCAAATTCTCCACTCAAGGGAGTTTCAACCAAATTAAAAAACAATGATACACCAAGGGAGAATCTAATGCCAATTCCCATCATCAAGACCCACATTCTTCACTGTTTTGCTTTTAACTTTTGTTTTTTTCTCCTTTCCCTCTCTGTCTGTGACTCTCTCTCTCTCTTCTCCCTCCGCACTGTTGTTTTCTAGTTTGTTTTCCACCCGTACTCCTCTGGCTGTCGCCGCGCGCTACAGCCACTTTCAAAGGCTCTGCTGTCACGCGCCGCCTTTGAGTCCCGTTTGAAATTTTAACGTACATGTTGTCAGGGTGCCGTCAGGAGTGATTGACAGGTCCGTCCCAGAGCAACACCGGGCTTGGCAGGCTGGCTGTCTTTTGTCAGAGGCAGACGAGGAGAAGCAACAAAGGAAAGGAGCAGAGGAGGAAAAAACATACATAAATAAAACAAAACTGCTCTTACCCATTTCTCAATAAAGACCAAATTAGATTAATCTTAAGGCAGTGCAAGGCACACAGGCAGTTGTGGAAAAAGACTTGATATTTTCTCTGGCTTTGTTCCCTGCCATTGATGGTGCACTGCTTAGACACCCTCTCAACAGGACACCAAAGGCAATACAGCAAGAGTTGTATAAAGAGCCAGCTGTACATATTAATGTTAATTATCACCTCCCTTCAATGCAGTGAAATTCCAAAGTACAGAGTTTGTCCCGGCCTCACCTTTGTTTGAAAATGGAGATGTGATGTTTGTGATGTTGTCAGCTGCTGGTGTTTTAAATAAGCAAGTGACCACTTTGAATCTGGCTGCAGGATAATAAAAACAAGAAAAAATCCATCTACCTCAAAAAGATGAGTTGTCAGCATTTAAGGTGGATTTTAAGGATTTTTTGTGCCTGAAAATTTAAATATTGTATATGTGAGAAATTGGATTGCGTGTTTCTGATCAATACTGACGACTCAACAGTGCATCTGGCTGAGAAAATTCTCTTTCCAGCCCCCCTGATGCGATTCAACCACTCTTAGATGGAGGAGTGTGTGACAACACAAAACCCCATCCTCCACCTCCCCAAAAAAATATAGGGCAAATGAAAAAAAAGTATTATTGTTTTCTGTGATATATTTCCTCGATATATATACCTCAACATTGCTTCTTTAATAACTAGCTAATTCACTTTATTGCTGATACTTTCATTTCTGGCTATTGTTTTCCCTGAGATACAGGTCACCTTACACATTGCCAGAGATGTTGTAATTTCCTATTTGGAGATAAGAGTCATTGATTACTCCCAGTCTCTTTAGACAATCCAAGAGCACAAGTGCAAGATAAAAATACTCAGTGTTACGCAGCCTTTGAGATTCATATCAACTGTCAGCGTTGGGGTTGCAGGGCAGTGTAGCTGGGCTCGAGGCCCACAGTAGCGAGCACCCAGTCTGCTAAAGTGTCTTTGAGCAAGACACTGAATCCTTGCCAGCTTCAGCCTGATCTCTGACCTCCCCACGCAGCGAGCACGAAGCACAAAGAGACATTCTCCGAATAAAATCAAAAATAATGAGAATAGAAATGTAGGTTCATGTGAAAGTTGTGCAGAAGTTTGTTTGAACAGTGCAATGCCGCAGAAAAGAATTGAATTGATTCAGTAGTGTACATGAAAATGAGGGCATTAACAAGTCGCTTTGAAAATCAAGGACATTGTCGTCCCATCTCCCTTTTGGTACGAGCACCGCTCTGTGTGGAGGGAGTTGAACAACATCAGCCACAGGAACTGGAACAGCAGAAATACAACCGTACGCCCAGTGTTGAGCACGCTGTTCCTGTCAGTCCGGGCCGATGATTATGACATGAAATCTGCGCCGTACTCATTGAAATGTAAACATGATGCAAGGAGAGCGTGGGGAGTGGAAAAAAAGACCTTGAAGCAATTAGAGATCAAAAAGTGACCAAGAATTGAGGAAAAGGCTGTGTGAGGGTTTCTGACTGGAAAATGAAATGTCTTAATTTTGAGTTTCTGCAAACTCTTTTTTTCTGCGTGTTGGAGTTTGTCCTCTTGGCTCTGCGTTGCAACCCGCCAAATAAATAATTCCCTGGAATTAGGTATTTGTACAGATCCATCTATTTGAGCCGTAGACAACTTGCGTCAACAACTATAGATTTGAATCAGAGGGGAAAGTGTAAGCCTTGTAAAGAGCAGCGGGTTTTTCTTGTGTGGAGTACCGCACATGATGGGATGAGTGACTTCTCCTCACTTGCCGAAAGGTTAGGCTTTTCCTTCTGCCGGTTTCTTTTTAAAAGAAAACATGTCGGCTGTTTGATAACTGCTTGACATTTGACAGTCTTCTCAGACCAATCAGACAAGTTTTTTAGTTATTTTATGTTGGCCGTCTGGAGGAGCAGCAACAAGGAAAAAACATACACTATTGTCATTTTCCTCAAGCCTTTCAAAGGGCTGTCTTTGGCCACAGCTATCAACATCAGATACCACAAGTGCTGTGCTCTTTTTTTCTTCTTTCATTTGTGTTTATTTTTCTCTCTCTTTTTTTGGCCTAACCCGGTCCGCTGAGACCTCATCGCTACCATCAGAGCTGTATTCAAGAAAAAAACACTTTCCAGTGTCAAAAGTGTCAAACCACCTAACCTTATTGCTGCGCTGCCACACCGTGAACCTTCTCCTCTCCACTTCTCTGCAGTTCTCAGAATCAGCTCAGCTGGCTGCACTGAAAGCGCTCTGTTTTTTTCCCTTTGGGGCTTTGTCGCTATATCTTTCTTTATAGTTTCAGAATGTGTTCTACTGTAAATTATCAACTGTATGTTATCTTGGAGGAAAAGCGAAGAGCTAGAGGGAAGCAACAAAGCCACCAGTCTCCCTGGTTACATAATTCATGTCAGCCATATTCAAATAAAATTTATCACATTGTCAATCATAGAGAAGCAAACGTGTGTGTGTGTGTGTGTGTGTGTGTGTGTGTGTGTGTGTGTGTGTGTGTGTGTGTGTGTATGCGCGCACAAGAGCACTGATAACTCTGAAGTGATAAATTAATAACGTCCTACCATGGGAGCGTGTGAATGAGCATGTTTAGTCATTCTGTTTGACAACAGAAGGAAACGGCCTATTCCGTGGGGTAGAAATCAAATTTCACACTTTTCATAGATATTGTTCCCTCCTCCAAATGTTTAAAATATGGAGTCTTGCTCTGGCAGGAAAGTGGCTCAAACAGCACTTTGCACTGAAGTAACTTTTGTTTGGCCGTAAACCAAGAGAACACTTTCTCAAGAAGAAAAACAATATGTGGCCTGAATGTCTTTGGTTTAAGATGGAATTGTTTATTGAGGAAAACACTATGACTTGTGAATAAGATGGATAACATTGAAAATATAGGTAGCGCCATCTGCTTGTGTATATTTTTTCTTTGTAATTATCTGCTCTGGACATTTCTCTTTGTTGTCATTTCAAGGAGAAAGACATTTTGAACAAATACTCTTCCCATGCAGACCTGTGGTACATAGCAGAAAAACACACATGTATTTGATCACATACACACAAACAATGACTCGCACATGTCCTCAAACCAGTACCATACTGTACCAGCCGTCCCACACCTGCTCGCAAGTAAAGTAAACTCTGCGTCTTTATGATCCGTCTATTGAGAGCGATCTCCCCGAATGCATAGGCTTCAACATGTGAGGAGTGACTGAATTGATGATTAAAAAAGACTGAGAGACACACAGACTTCTCCGCTGATTTCAGCTCTGAAGTCAGCCAGCCAGGTGTCGAGTATCTGGGTGGATATCGTTTGAAAAACTTGTAGGAGCCTGAGAGAGGGAGTGACTGATTTTAGACTCTTGAGCGATTATGAGCAAGAACAATGTGCCACAGATAAACAAGCCCTCACATCTTGGAAGTCTAAAACGTTTGAAACGTAAAAAATATATAAAAATAAGACGAGCCTCCTTATCGTCGGCATGTGTTTTCAGCATGTGTACCGGCACAGACAGCCTAACCCCATATGCACCCACTCCCTACTCCATTCTGTCCTTTGCACAAGCGTACTGATAGAAGCGCTGCTGCCGTTGTCTAAACGGAGGTATGCCAAACAACTCATTCTCTTTTTCCCTCTCGTTTCCTTTCGTGTTGAGCCAATCTGACCCCTGTCTTGCACCAGGTGTGCATTTCCTTGATCCCGCTCTCCTTCAACCCTCCCCTTCATATTTACACCCCTGCCGCCCGCAATGAATGATTCACTTGGAGAGGCTCCCTTCCTCCATCAGAAAGCTTTGCAACTATACACTACAGCCCAGCCTCCATTTCTCTGATCTCACTATGTTGTGTAACGCTTGAAAAACCCTTGCGTTCTCGTACTTGTTTCTTTTTTTCCACGCTCTCTCTCTTGCTCTTTCTCTGAGTTACATTCAGTATTGACTGTTTATGCTTTTTAATGTTGTGGAGAGGGCCCGGGGCTTGCGGATGGGGGAAAAGCGCTCTTCTTGACACACTTACGCCCCCGTAGTGAACTCTAGCTCCCAGCACTCTAGCAAGTACACAGACCTTCTTTTTCCTCTCCCTCTCTCCTCTGTCTCTTTCGCTCCCTCTTTCTTTCTACAACTGGGAGCTCCTCTGAACATCAGCACCCCGTGTTGCTCCACTCCAAAGATCACCTTATGGAAGATTAAGATGCTCAAATGCTCAAGCAAAAATATTTACACAATAACCCCCCTTTTGCATCAAAGCGGAGGCAGTAGAGTTGAGTGGAGTGATCTCAGGGGGGAGTTGGATGGCGCCAGAGAGTGCAACAGTCACCTCTGTGCAGAGAAGGCCTCGGTCAAACCTGACAGGGAACAAAAGTGATCTCTCCATCTTTAGGTCCTCCATGTGTCTTCCATCTGTCAGCCCACCTTCAGATCCCCTTTTGACTCATACTCTCTTTCACACACTTACTTTACCGATCGATCTGCTGAAATCTCTTCAGCCCAGTTGTGATGAGGAAAGACAACTGCAGATGATGCCTAATGTGAACATGCAGACTATAGCAGTTATGTTTCTGCTGGTATATTTAACTCGCTTATCTTCTTAACTGGCTGCCAGAATATATTTTTCCTTAGTCAAGCATCTTCATTTTGTGTGGGTATTCTCAGTAGAGCTGTGTAGAAAGAAAGTGCAGCGTACGTATACGATGAAGCCAGAGCAGGTAGCCATGTGATGACCGCTGTGGGCAGCGTGGGTCAGCCTAGTGTGTCTTGGATAAGTCTCTGGGCTCCCTCTGCACGGCTAACAGGATCTAAATACAACGCGAAGTGTCGTCGTATCCCTGCAGCTAATGCGGAGCGACAGCTAGCTGCTCGCTGAAAGGCCGGTGTCTGCTCTTTGTGTCGGCGCTGATACTTGTGATGGCCATCTTTAACCGTCTTCAGTGAGTGTGGGCAGCCCGTGTATTATCACTGGATTTTCTTGCGTGTCCCTGCTGCTTTGATATCCAGTGATTGACTCCTCACTGGCATTTTCAAGAAGGAAAAAAAAAGAAGGAAACTTCAATTCCCGTTTATCTTTCAAGTCCCGTTCATCTGCTTAAAGAGCATTTCATGGTCAAAAATTGCGTTCAGGCGCCTCTTGTTCTAGAGGCAGCCACTAATAGAATCGGTTTGAAGGCTGTTTGGAGTGTGTTTAATGAACACTGTTACACAGTCAGATCCATCAGCGCTGGCTCTTTGGCGTTGACAACCAGATCCTGTAATGTCGATGTTTGGAGATAATGCTACAAATTAAACAAGCACATCTGTCCCATTGTGCCCACAAGGGAATATACGTTACAGTTCAGGAAGCAATGAAATACAACTCCATCCCAACATGTGACCAGATAGATAGCTATGATAAGAAACACTAAATGGGATTCTAATGTGAATAAAGACGGGGTCTGTTTCTCTTCCTTAATCACAGAGCCCGGTGACAGACCAAAGAAGATGCTTTCACCGTCAGACAAAGAGAGAGGCTGAATTTGTGGTGGCTAGCTGGGACACAGACACAGCCCCCCTCTTCCTGCACCCTCCCTTTTCAACTAAAGGAAGACATCATTATGAGTAAATGACATGAGGCGGTTGGTTCTGTTCCACTCCTGGCCCCCCAAGGACTCTTTTGCCCCACTGTGTAGCCCGTTCCCATCCAGCTTTGCTGCTGGCCACAGGCCTTCAGAAGCCCGGGCTCAGGCTGCAACTCAAAGAGATGGACGCTCGCACATTATTGATTGGACACTCGATAAAAGGTCATGGGGGCCCTCCTCTGCTGTGGGGTCCCGCGCTGTGAGTAAGCCCCTCTTCATCCAACCACACACACACACACAGCCCTGTCCCCTGCATCAACCACCTGGGGGATAAGCGTAGCCTGCAAACAAGCTAATCATTCTCTCCCTTTTTCTCACACACACACACTGAACACACACACACACACACTGAACAGCGCCTGAGTGGCTGACAAATGTCAGAATGGCTTGTATGGGATTTTTAAGAAAATTATTTATTAATTGAACTGGTTAATTAGGTCCCTGAGGCTTGCACGCTAATTGAGAGCCACAGAGCTGGCGAGGCAAGAAAGCCAAAACAAAAGCGATGGCTCAAACAAATAGACAAGCGCTTGAGAGTGGCTAACGCTCACACTCAACACACACACGCACACACATGCACACACATACACACAGTCGCCCATAAATTAACGGAAAAAATAAACAAACAACTGTTTACATTTTTTCTTCTTGGGCTTCCCCTTTTCCTCGCATAATGTTGTGACCTGCCAAATGTTCTCCTCTTCTTGATGTTCCAGCGATGGAGAGAGGCGCGCAGCCACTGAAATCTGCCACATTGCACAAAGCATCTGTCTCCACACAGCGCCCTGCATTCATTAAGTTTGCACCAATTAGCAGCCATAGCTCATAGCACAAACATCCATTTGTGCCTCCCACTTTGAAAAATCTTCCTAAAGTGAATGTGTCCCTCAATATGCCCTTGTGTCACCCAACTTTATCTTCACAAAGTCTCTGTTTCTTGCATAATTAGAGAAGAAATCCATTTCTTCTCCTATCTTCTTTCAGGCTCTGTCTTTGTCCCTTTTTATATCGCGCTCGAGTGCACCTTGAGAGCGAGTGTGCTTTTGTCAAGAAATCACACCAAGGTTGTCTGAAAGACTTATGAGATGGAGTCATAGGCGGAGGTTTGGTTCGGGGACCAGAACACAGAGAGAGGCACACTGACACTTCGACAGTTACACCTGTTTCAACAATTATCCGGCTCTCTGATAAGAGCTGAACTCCTTGGATGTGTGCTTCGTCGAGTTAACTGAAAGTTTCCATTGGTGACAGAGTCTTGTGTATTCTAACTTCCAAGCCCCAGTTCCATAGCATTTGAAGGTTGGGTTATTGTGAAGGAAAAAAGAAAAGTAGCGGATGCTGAACATTATAAATAGATCTATAAACCTTTTTGTATTTTAATTTAAAGTGCAACATAGGAACATAATATTTTGATCTGTGGAGCAGACTTAAAAGACACATGGAGCTTAATTGGTAACCTCACTGCAGTATTGATTCTCCATGTCAAGTGATGGATGATTTCTGGATTTCTGGTAAAAGCTGTTGACAGTGAACATCTAGGTTGGATGGTGTTTTATAGGGCATATACTTCAAATTATTTCCACGAGTAGATCCTATTGTTTCAAATCCCACACAGCCGACATTTATATATAAATATACTATACTTTTGTTTATCCACACAAAACACATTTGAGGGGGTTATAACACATGTTTCTCGATGTGAAATTTGGCAAACCCGCACACATTGAAATTCTAATTATCGTAGCATGTTGCAGTTTCTACCAAAGGTCAATGTTTGATATCAGGGGTAATTTTGAAGGCCTTTAAACCAGTTCTCCTTAACATTCATGAGCATACATGAACCCAGCAGCCAGAGCGCTATCACATTATGATTACCCGCTTAACACTACCACGTTGTGAAAATTGCCCCCGCCCCCTCCCCAAGTAAACTCTGCCTCTGACCTGCATTCCCTCACACTTGAGGGACCGCTTGAGCTCTGTCTCGGAAGGGAGAGTCGGATGATGGGGCACTGGGGTCAGATGCTATTGAGCGAAGCTTCAAATAAATGTATGAATAAATTACTCGATAAGTGAACGGCTGGACTGAAATCACTGGAGAAAACCATAGATTTGAACCTTGCAGAGTAGTCATAGAGAAAAAGGAGAAGGGAAAAAAATTGCTCTTTTCTCAGTTTGGAAGCTTAAGATTTACATTTCTGAGCAGAAAAGCAGTTTTTTTATTAATAAAAAATCATAAGATAAAGTCTCGATTGAAGTCAAATGTGTAGTTGTGCAGAAAAGGGAAAGACATCCTAAAATTGGTCTCTAGTCTCAGTTTGATCAACTAAAAATCAATTGTCTTGGTAGAGAAGCAAAACTGCAGAAGATAATAAAGTCGAGCCTATCGTGTGTGACCCAAAAGTCAATACAACACTTTTAGAGATAGGGTAAGGAGTTCCAACATCCAGTTGTCTGAGGAGAGTCGCTGCTCCTTCGTGTCGAAAGCAATCAGTTGAGATAGTGTTGGCATCTGATCAGGAAGCCTCTTTTGGAGGTTCTCTGGGCTCGTCCAACTAGTAGGAGACTCTGCGGTAGACTCGGACCACCCTGGAGACTTCATGTACCTCATCTGATTTGGGAAGATCCCCCAGGGGGAACAGGAAAACGTTGCAGGGGAGAGGAAAGTTTTGACTTAGTCTGCTGCCATTGCGATCCCGGATATGTGACAGAAAACAGATGGAAGTCACAACATACATGTAATACAAAGGCCTTCAATGACAAGTCCAATTACTAATTCTATGGCGTCTGCTTTCTTACATGTTTGTAACCTGCAGACAAAAGGAAAACATCACCAGGATAAAGTCTTCTAACATGTTCAGCATCCGGAGGCTAACTTAAAGGCAGCAAACATATTAGAGCCAGAAAGTGAACACAGCAACTGCCTTGCTTTAGCCTTTAGGGCTTTGAAGTCGCTGAATCCAAAGGCATGCTACCTATGATACAGATCTAGTGCTTCAGCCGACACAGCTTGCTGCGTGTGTTGATCATGGATGTATGGCGGTGATTCATTCTTGTCCCACAACTGTGACTGGCAGGTGCACAATGTGAAACAAAATTTAAAAAAAAGAAAATCTAAAGAACTTTGCTCCTGTGAAAATTGTTCACTGTGCCACAGCAGTCGTGAAAGATGATTATTGTTTACAAGCCACTGAGTCAAAGTCAAAAATGGATTCCATAAAAGATGATTAGTAAAAGCAATTCAAGTTGTCTAAATCCAGTGTTGCCAACTCAGCCCGATTTCCTGCCTAACTCCCATTAAAGTGTGTTGTATACAGCTGGTGTAATATGCATGAGAAGGCCAGGATTAATATTTGAAAGGAGCAAACCGGAGTGGCGTACTGCCAGGGGCTACAAGGTCCTCTACGCTGGTCCAACAATTACCATATGGACAGCAATTTTATAAGTGCGGTTATATTTTGTATCAGTCTTTAGATGTTTCTCTATGTGTTGGGGTGTAAAACATAGATACATTTAAATCTGAAAAAAGAAAGAAATCATTTAATTATTAAAACAAATGTGTTTTTATATAGACTGCAATACCTACTATAAAATCAATTTATATTCAGTGTGATTGTAGCCTAAATTAGACTATCAATCCTGACAACAAGGCAGCATCAGAGAATATGTCAGCGAAGCTGATCTTAGTGGAGCTGGTAGACGCCACAATAGAGGAAGTCATGAGAGACCTGATCCTGGCTTTGTACTGTATTTTTCTCAAACTTTACTGTAGATGTGTCAAAATATAGCATTTTCCTTCAACTCAAAAACAATGTAGCCGTACGCATATAGGACAAGTATCTACCGACACGGTACATGCTTTTAGGATAATGTTTGATATCACTATTAAATGTAGCATAATTTGCAGAAAAGTTTCAAAGTTTTTGCGATCGAGCAATTATTGTGTGAGCAGGATGGAGTGCTCCAGTAATCCTGTCAGTGATTAACTCCAGTAGCACAGTTTGTGAAACTTAACATATGAGCATGTTTTCAGGTTTTCAGATTTCGGTACCGAGTCACAGACGTGTGAGCTTAAAAAAAATAATGGCTCTTGCTGTTTAGATTTCAATCGCGACATTGAAATGAGAAGAAAACATCTATCCATAAACATCTTTCCTTTTTTAGTTTGACATCAGCCACAGTGTCATCTACAGCTGTGTCCATGCACAACAGATTTAAGGGTGTGCTGTGACTGTGTCTGTGCCTCGGCCTGATGAAAATCCCCTCTCCACAGCGAGGCCCCGCCGTCCCAATCCCCCTCAGACTGGCAACGATCGATCTCTGGTTGTTATTGACATGACACCTGCCGAGCCGGGCTTTAAGCTATCGAAAACCGATGTGGCAGATCAAAAATAGGACGCCAGCTTTCATGTTTGTAAACAGTATCGATTTGCATAATAACCTTAAAAATTAGTTCCCCGGATTAGGCAAGGACAAACCTGTTTCAGCGTTTGTTATGATGCTCGCAGCATATGCCTAATTAGAGAGAGAAAAAAAGGCAGAGGCTGTGATCGGCTTGAAAAGCAGGCTGTGATCGGCTTGACAAGTCGGTGCATCGCTGTCAACACCTTTTGGTTCGCCACTGTTAATGAAAGCCATTTTCCATTAAATAATAAAATAAAAACACACCTCTAGACTTCCTCGGCAGACAAAAGCGCTGATGCGTCACTTTTACATGGATGCAAATTATTGCTGCGTGTCACAATCATTTATTCATGAGGAGGCCTTCTATCTCTTGGCGGGTTTACCTGCGCCGTGGAGGTGCTCTTTCCTCCATCGTGCCACGGCACTGAGATAGACGTCAGCCTCCAGGAGTGACGAGGAGACAGATGTACTAAAGAAACAACACGAGCACCACTCGCTTCACCAGACGGGTCCAGTTTAAAAGCACTGAATTATGTATCTTAGCGGCTGACACAATCACAGAGTGACATGTCAGCATTGAATATCTCCATTTCCTGTCTCAGACAAACCGTGACCTTGTTGGCTACCAAGGAGCATTGATTAGCGGCAGATGCCGACAGATATTCAACTAATGCCAATTATATTGACATTTATAGAGAGCTCGTTAAATGCCAGAACCATCAACTTCATCCGGTGCCTTTAATAAATAGAATACTCACATTATAGTATCAAGAATTTAAACCTGCAATTCTATAATTCTTGTGTATTTTGATACGTTTGCACTCCAGTGCTGCAACACAGGCATCACAACAAAAGATGCTGCAAGGCAGAGATGAAGGAGCCTTCCATTTCAACTCCCAGTTGTGGACATTTTTCGTATAATCCGTTGTAACACCATTCCTGCTGCAGGAATTCCCCAGTGAAAAATGCAAAAGATTAAAAAAAAAAAAAGCACAAGTTTATGGAAAAATAAAGGGCTAGTGGTGTCTGACAAGCCTTTAAATCTAGGACAGTCATCCCAAAGAGGACTGCACATACTCATTGCAGGGACATAAAAGCAGAGTTTTAACTGATCTACGAGGGCGATGGAGATGGTAGGCCATTAGTTGGATGGCGTTCTTATAGCCTGTGAAGACGTCTACAGCACCCCACGTGTTTGAAAAATGTTGCACCGGTTTTTATACTAAAAGCTTTTTTTTATAAGAACCAAACATATTTATTCTGGACGCGCAGATTCAGGGCGTCAGAAAAGACTTCGAGGCAACCGGATAGAAAGATTTCATCGATTCATACAGGCGCGGTTTCTAATTTGTTTCTTCACATTTTCTTACAGCTTTACTATTAGCTATGAATCAAAGGTCAACAACGATACATGTCAAAAGCAAGATGAATCCACGGAGAGCAGACAGAGTGTACATATAGATGTAGAAGGAAAGCTGAAGAAAAGCAAGAATCATAACAACATTCAAAACCTCATGGCTGGCTGTGGCAGACTACCACAGCCAGAATGGTTCTCCCAGACCCACCTTAAGAAAACAATACCATATGTGCAAGCTTATTTACGAAGTGCTGACACTAGGGTCTGAAAGAATTAGTATTCTGTTCGGTAAATGTTTTCCTCTGGGCTCTGTCTTTGCAACAGCTTACAGATGTTTCAGCCATGCAGAGAACGCAAGACTTTTCCCACCACGGCATGAATGAAAAAGCATGTTGAAGGTTTTGCCCCGGCCAAGCTCAGAGAGTGATCTACAACTTATACTGTGGTGCACTTTGCTAAGTACTATCTCCTGCACCGGCCAAGGTTTCAGCTGACATGGACGCTGTTTAGTGCTGCTTCCATGGACTCCGGTGCATATTGTTCGGCACAGCTTTGTCAGGCTGGCGAGTCTCCAGCAACAGATACTGGAAGTAGTGAAAACAGACTACACTGCAGGAGTGTAAACAATATGTTAAAAGCATTATATGTCTGCTGATGAATTTGATCCTAAATCCTACTAATTGTTTGATGTTTGCTTGTAAAAAGGCTATATGTGTTTCTCTGTCCGCCTCTCTCACAGGCACACACAATCGAGGAGTCATAAAATGAAACGGAGCCAATCTTGTTTACAAGGACCAGCTGACTGCAGCGGCTGCTGAGTCCCAGCCCTGACTCCCATTTACTAGTGTAACAACCCGTCATGGAGGGGAGGGAGGCAGGGGAAAACATTGTTATCAGCAGGCCAGATAAACCCCCTCCAGAGGTAGCGCTGATAGAGAGGCAGCCCCGCCGCTGGGCAAATAGAAAGATCATATCTGGTCTTTGCACTGACGCGGCCAATCAGCCCGGCAGAAGCATTGAGGCTTCCTTGAAAAGGGGAGATGTGTGGAAAGAGGAGACCAGAGCATCACCGGGTCTGCTCCTCTTTTTAGATGGACTTTTAGAGGAGAAGCTGGATCTCAGCCGCCTTGTAGAGACGGCTGAGAGCAGAGGGTGCCTTTGCTGGAGCTGCAGGGCTCTGGGTTGGGTGATGCTTGTGTGTTGAAAGAGGTTGCTTTTACAGGTGGAAAGGTTTGAGTTTGGGTTCTTAGATCCTCTATTGGTCACCATCTCTATATAGCTTCAGAGCTACTTTGCAGAACCAAAAGTTTCTTAATTTAAATACTGCTGTGTTGATCGACTGTTTCTGGACATCGACCCTATGATCAATAATAATTGCGGGTTGGCAAGATTTTATATTGATTGTTAGTATTTTTCACATCTCTGGATATAATTGCACCCATGCAATTATAGTTATTTTAAATGACTGGTAAGTAAATCTTGACCGTGACCATCTGCCACCAAAACTGGCCTGCAGTATTTGATGAGATCAGTAATGACATCAGTTCACCAGCTTCAGTCCGACAGTATATCATCACTCCTGCAGACTTCTGTTTTAATACTTTTCAGAGAGACTTTGAAGCACCTGTGTTTGTGATAGAATATGGAAAACACACTTTTTGAGGTTTGAAAATTTACTGCCCTCAAATTTACGATGTTTTTCCTATCGTCCTTGCTGTAATTTGTAAATCCAAGATTTCACTGCTAAATGGAATTTATTCTTTATTTTTTTATTTCCAAGCATTGGCTTTTGTGGCTTTTATAATTGAATTGACTAAGGTCAATTAAATTCTCTATGTTTTTTTTAACATCAAATTAAACAGACCAATAAGAAACATTTTATTAATGTTATATATTACATTTTCTTGCTTTCTATCCAGCAATCCTGTCTCTTACGTTCCCTCCCAAGATTACAGTAATTTTCATGCTTTTCCTTTGCTTACATTTTTCATGAATGTGCCAGAAAGAAGGCAAGCAATGTGTCCTCTCTCCTCATCCACGAGTGAATTAAAGCTTTCCTTTGGGGCAAATACTTTGGAGCATCAGCCTGACATACCTCATTCCCCTCTTATCCAGTGTCTATAAGATACACTCAAGACCTGAGGTATAAATTAACTAGTTATTTCATCTCGTTATTAGTTTTGAGAGCATAATTTTAGTGTAACATAAACTTTTTTCTGATCCTTTACTGCCCGATGATTCATTTTAAAAGCGCTTTTCTATCATGTCATTCAGCTCTTACTGAAGTCAGCTTTGCGACCGCGTTAGAGACGGGCACTTATGAAGTTGCAATGATTGTACTTGAGTCAAATATTTCAACACTCTTTGCACTTCTATTCAGCAGTTTGATATATGATAGTGAGAGGCCAAGCTCCTCTATGACAAGCAGGAGGCACATTTCTAGAGGCGGAAAGGAGGGCTGCAGGGTGAAGAGGCTACAGCTGTCATTGCTCATCTTAATGGCATGCCGGAGTGTGCACACACATGCACATCAACACGCGCAAACCCTACACACACACCTGCAAATATGGGGTAAACGAGGAAGCTTTGGATGTATGCGGATGTATGCCAGAGAGGCCTCGCACACACTTGCATACACATAAAACTGCGCTCTTTCACGCGCACACACATGTAAAATGTGCAGGAAATGAGGAGAGGAGGCTTTAGATGCACATATAAAAACGTAAGTACTCGTGTGTGTGAATGCATACTCTCACAGACATTCAGATGGAATCACATAAACACACACGTGCGCTGGATTTGTACACAGATATACAACGCTCTTGCACAGGATGAATTCATATTCCTTAACATTCAGAAGCGAGTATACACGGATGGCACATACTGTATAGCGCACAGACACACCTTCACACACCGAGCATTGCCTGTGACAGATGTTGGCAGGAATATTGCCAGGAAGAAAGCTCTTTCATTTATTTTTATTCCCTCTGTATTTTGGCATGCCTATCTCTGTACACAGTGTGGCCATGTCACCGAAGCTGTTTCTTTTCTCTTCCAGTTCCTCTGTGCACGTCCCCCCCTCCTCCCCACAATGTTATCATCATGAAATTGAAGTCATTTGTGCCAAGAGAGATTAGAAGAGAATCGGGGAAAGCGAGGGGGACATTAGCAAAGATATTTTTGTCAGTAATGAGCTAACTCTTTGTTATGCGCTGGGCTAAGGAGGTCTAATGATGACGTTTGTACCAAGAGGAAGAAACTGAGTCTCCAGAGTCCACACACACTGCCAGAAAGCACGGGCTTTGGTGCAACTCTTAACTCTATTCAATTATGCAGATGAGCCTATTGGGCTAGTGTTGGCCGTCACTTTAATGATGACGTGGGTAAACAGACATAGCTTCCTTTTCTGTCTGTAAAAGTCCCACCCCAGCCCCCCTGAAAGCCCCTTTATTTCTTATTTTGCACCCGCAAGAAAGTTAATTGTCTTAGTCATTAAAGAGGTATCAGCTGTCATGCCACTGACAAAGACCGAAAAGAGAAGGGAAGGCAGAGGGATGTGAAGAAGAGAGAGTTGAGAGGGATTTATTTTTTGCCTTCCAGGCTGATGGCAAAGAATCTCCTAAGATGCAATCATGATATTTTGATGCGGGATGAGGGCTCATCAACCTCTAAAGGCGAAGCCTCTTTGGAGATGTTTCTCTTTTCTCCCCAGCGGCCACCGGGTGGCAGAAGAGCACAAGGAACAGGCCGCTCTTTTCAACAGCTCCGCTTCACTCACCAGAACATCGAGGGGAGGCTGTTTGCCTGCTCTCAAACCAACTAAGAAACTGCCCCAACAGCCTTGGAAATTATTGTTAGACTGCAAGAATGCAGATATGCTTCATGATCAAATGGCTGCAATTGTATAGATGCAAATGCATAAATATGCAAGTCCTTCATTCATCTTTTTTTTTGAATAGTGCAACAATAAACTAAAATGCAAACAGAGTCTTGTGAAAGTGTGGACTTAGATAATGAAAGGCATAACTCAAAGCAAGCATAACATTCAACCCCATTCAGATACATTGATTATACTATATACCTTCAGCATGTGATCAATGCATTAAGCTGAGGACTTCTTCAGCCAATCTGGCTGACAGGAGTAGGAAAGGATAAAAGTGTAAATATATGAACTTGATACAATTTATGTGATGTAGTTTGTCAAAGAAAAAAAACAGTTTTAAGTAGAATTTTCTTTAAGTAGAACTAGTATAAAGCAATCATATTTTGATTTAGATAATTGTTTTGATTCGTAGCTCATAGCTGATAATTTTTTATTTATTTGATGAACATGAAGCAATAGGGTGGTCTACAATGTTTTATACTGTGTATATGTTTTGGTTTTAAATTATATGTATTTAGGTGTAGCTGACATATTACAATTTTATACTTTGTAATGTATTTTAAATACTCTTAATAAACATGAAAGCTGTTTACATATCCAACAAAAGCAAAAATCTGTATTGACATGTGTCAGGTATTACTTTCTCTTTGGCAGCTGATACTCACTATCTGTGTGCATGTGAAGTGCATCTAGGATTAAGAGCAAAGTAAAGAAAATGATTGGTGATATTTCATTACAACAGGCTCTGTCGGATGCATTGTCTTTAAGGACCATAATTTACAGTCTAGCCTTGAGGTGGGCACCGATCAACCTGCAAATCAAAGCGAGACGTCATTCAGAAAACATTTCTTTTCTGTAGTGTTTTTGTCTTTCTACTGATTGCACACCAGATGCCTTGAGCTCTTGTGACTGAAGACAAATTAACTAGGGAATGATTGTCACATCAAAGTCTCTCTCGCTCCATGCTATTCATTTTAAGTCTCTGGGCACTGAGACCAAAGTTGTGTCCTTAACGTGAAAAAAAAAGAAAATCTGACTTTGGCATTAGCTCCATATTTTTTCGCTTGTTCCAATTGTCTGCTCATGTATTTTTCCGGTCTGCCCGGAGGAACTGGGGCCACTGAGTACCAACGGTCACCACAATTCACCCCTTAGAGACATCCTTTATAAAGTAGCCAAGAATCAGGGCTGCATTTCTTCTGCTACAAAGGTGTATTGTATGAAGGTATTGTCACTCACTGTGTTCGTAAGTGGATTCTGGGTAGAACCAGCTCCTTGAAAAATGTCCTCATGTATTTTGGTCTAGTGTCAGATTGTGTACAGGGGGAGGGGGAGGGGGATGTACACAATGCAAAAGCTGCAAACTACTTCTCTCTTTTTTTCTAGTCTGTTCTGTCTTTATCATGGACCGACATTACAATTTCTTAGTCTCGAGATGTAACAGCGTACCTGCACCCAGATTTGCATCACACCAGTAGCCACACAACAAAAACAAAACCGCATTTAGGTGACATCTTCCAAATCAGAACAACCTCCCCTCCCCGGCTCCCCTTCATAAAACAACCCTCCAGGGAACAAATACTAAGTGAAAGCATGTAGGTAAGCGAGACAAACTGTGCGGGAGAGATGCGGCCATTGTGAGTGTTTATTGGACGCCATCTTCTTGTGATGTGACAGGGGGTCCGAGCCTCATCTCTACATCGTGCATCTAGGCGCTCTCAGCAGGAGGCTCGCGCTCCCCTTCTCCCCGGCGCCACTGCCAGCCGTCTCTGCCGAGGTGGTGTGCTAATAATTTAAACAGCCCAATCAAAGGCAATGCGATGTTTCACACAAGGGAGAAAAAAGGAAGGGAGGAAAGTGATTATTAGTGTTTGGGAGAGGCAGCCAGAGTGATTGAGCTGAAGGGGGACTTTGATTCTCGGGCCTCTCGTTTTTCAGAATGGCATTGGGTTTAGCCGCCAGGCTTCAGGAATCTGGTGAGCTGTCAGCGCATGATGGTTCTTTTTTTTTTGTTACTGCACGCTCAAAGCCACACAAAGAGATTCACTCTTAACAGTTTATTGAAGTAAGCCAATACCATGGCCATCCATCTGAAGGGAAGGAAATAGGTTTTGTCTTTTAGGACTTTTTCTTAAAATTCTATTTTTGTATTGTTGTTATTGTTTTTATCCTGCGCTGCTCAAGAAGAAAAGTAGAATTTTGGGAACAGTTTGAAAGAAAAAAGCCACTTTGAAAATCACTTCTGAAGAGTAGTTAAAATAGTTAATGTTCAGTTTGGTTTGTTGTTAGGCTACATTAAAATCACTAACTGGAACGAACACACACACACACACACACACACACACACACACACACACACACACACACACACACACAGTAAAGATGAATCACCTTGGCTTGTCAAAAGGTTGGTTAATAGACACATTTGATGTCACGCAAAGCCCAATGGTGTTGAAAGGGTTTTGTTAGTGTGTTGATATCACCTCCTGTGCATAAAGCTCCTCTTAAAACAATAAATAGCAATGAACGCATCCAAAGCCCCTGCAGTTTAAACTATATCCCTTTGATATAGGATACCTATTACTGTTGGCTTTATCTAATGGATTGGATTCCCACACCTCATCCCTCCGGTGTTTCAAAGCACTGAAACCTTCAAATGTAATGTGTTATCAGCACATTAGCTGCTCCAGAGTCACTATCAATGGCATTTTTTTCTGCAGGGGACAATGTAACACAGTTGGAAAAAGGGGAACAACCTTTGAACTGACTCAGACTTAAACTTGCTCATTGGAGTCGCAGCATTCACGTTGCTATTTGTTCAATTTGGTTGATACTCAAAAGAAGATGTTTCTTGTTATTGATTGGAAACTTACTGTTTGACTAAGAGTAAATTTTATTGCTTTATTCTTGTCCAGTTGGTTTTCTAAATCAAGCCATTCCCCCTTCACTTGTAGGTTTCCTTTGCTGTTGGACAATCTCAGTGAACATTTTCCTTTAGTTATTCATGAAATGACCATAGCTGCAGAGTACTAGTCACCTAAATACTGTTGGATCTCAGGGAAAAAATAAATTCTCAAAACAGTTGTTTGACAAATAAACCTCATATCTACCATGTTAAAAAATTGCTACGGGGTCAACATTGGTCACTAGCCATTATAAAGTCTCAATGTGATACAATTTGTAATCAGATCCTGTTACATTAACATAATCATACCAAATGTCCATTTTTTTCGCCAGTTCCTGCCAATAAGCCAATTATCAGCACATTTTGGATGACAGCAGCATCGAGAATTCACATCTGCAGTGTCTGCATTTCCCTAAAGACAGTTTGCAACTTCTACCAGAAGGCATCTGGATCAGCGGCGCAGCAGTAGCTTTCTTTACAGCGCCTCCTATCCTCCAACAGCTGTGGTTGGTTACATCTTAGCTTACCTGCTAGCTGCAGCCAAGTTACATGGTTTGACAATAGCTTTGATATTTTTAGGGATGTGATTTATTTAATTGTTTGCTCACATTTGAAATGCATTGAGTGAACACGGCACAGCAGACTGCCGATTCCCTAATCTGAGTGACTGGAGGTTTGTTAATTGATGTGTGGCAGCAGGGTTTAGTTGTTATGGAATTATACTAATTCAGTTCATGCTAATTTTACACTACTAACTCAAATTGAGAATGTGGTGATAATGTCTTTTGTCATTCAAACACTGGCGATAGTGTATTGAATTGTGAGTTGAGAGGCTACAGTTGTATTGCAATAGCCGTCAATTATAATTACTTTACCAGACTGGTTTGTCAATATGTTGCCAAGCAGAAAAATATGACCAAAACCAAAAACAATTCACCCTAACCAAAGTAAATTATGTAATTCCGCTATCACAAAAAAATACAAAGATTAATGTCAGAGCAGTTTCTTAGTTTTCTAATAAATTAGTAGTAGTATTGCAAAAAACAAAGCTGTCCGTTTTTGCAGAATAGTATACAGAAATGTGCTCTTTTCATCTCATGTTTCCGACCAGATTAAATTGGACATGACATTATCCAGTAGCATGTTGACATAACTTATTACCCTGGATTCCAGCTGTTTAAGCATCGAGCCAATTTAAACAGTGGCAGCTGTTAATGACCATCTAACCCATGTCATCTGCTGGCCACAAAGGCATTGAAGTAGACAGCACACAGATTAAATTGTCCACCACCTGTAATTTTCCGCAGAGGGAGGCAGATGTTTTGTATCTTGTCTGGTTTTGTAGCGGCGTACCACAGATATGTCTTGTTGAGGTGGCAGAGGAGCGCTCCATTTGATTCTGTATGTATCATAGAGTACAGTTCCCTTCCCACCTTTCCTGACTTCTATATTTCTCTGTCCCTCTTTTTTAAAATACAAGTGGTGAAAATGGCCCTACACACTCCAAATTTAGCACCACTCCGTACTTTTGGTTAGCCTCAGTGGCCCACTGATTCACTTTGAAATGTTCCAATTAAAATAAAGGGCTAATTGTTAGTTAGCTCAACAATTCTGCGTATGTGGGCTTTCTTCTTCCTCCGCAGACAGAACAACCGTCTCCTTCACGTCTATAGGCCAACGCAGCTAAAATTATACGTGGCGTGTCTGAATGTATGCGTTATGTTTATCCCCTTAGAGTTGTCATTAGGAAGTATGCAGTGCATGTGAGGTCTTGTATGATAACAGGGTTAGTTGCTGTGCTGTGTGTATATTGCACTCTATATAGATCATGTCTGTGTGCACTCTTCTGTGATTGTGCTTGAACGCTGAAGCAAAGCGAGCAGACATCTCCAGCAGCAGCCACCAAACAGCTCCTGAAGGGGCGGTCAGGCAGCAGCTGTTTGTTTATTTAGATCTAACTTGTAATTACGTCTGCGACAGACTGCACCACGTAGAAAAGACTTATTTGGCTCCACTCACCAGCCAATCGTCAAAGGGCGTTCGCTGTCCCTCTTGATTACAGTTGTGGACTGTAGCCGTGCCATCCCAACGGCTCTGCGGAAAGTAAGCCTCAAGATCTCATTTAAGTAGCAACTGCATGTGACTCAACTGTTGTGAATGTGTTGGTATGCGTAAACATTTCACATGACAGAACAACACTTTTATCTCTTACTATTAAATGGGTCTCTGCTAAGTGTGTGCCTCTGAAAGTGGAGGTCTATAACTAACGGGAGTAAGTGTGATTGTAGGCTAGGTTAGCACATAATGCTTTTTATTGTTAAATGTGTTGCAGAACAGTCCGGTGATGTGACAAGACTTTTGTCCAGGTCGAGGAGGATTTTTGCTTATGATACAAACTGTATGTAAATGCCCCGTCTACAAGCGCTGGATGCTTGCTGTGTTCCCTCATTTGGCATTCATAAGCAGTTGTGACGACCTCATCAGTTAGATGGAGCTGACTCCAAGACGGAGACGAGACAAAACCACAGACCTCAAAACGAGGTGAGCAAGAAGACAGAGACTCAACTTCACAGGAAAGCGCGCAAACTGAATCCAATTCTCCCTCTCTCTCTACCCCGTCTCTCTCTTCTCCCCATCCCCTTTCTTCCCTCGCTAGTTTAAAGTTGTCCTGGCTTTTATTTTGAGAAATATTAATTTGGTAGAAGAGTGGTGTGTCGTGTCTGAAACACAACACAAAGCAAGAAAAAAGAGAGAGGGAGAGTGAGAAAAAAGGGGGGGAAAGAGGGGAGAAAGAAAGAGGCGCAATGCGTGCACATTTCTCTCGCTTGACGTTTTGCTGAAGTTTGTACGCCACTTGAGCCCGCCGTTTCCCTCGCTAATGATACCAGCGGAGCCTCTCTGGGGAATGGCGTCCGTCGTGCGCCTGGCTTTCACATTTCCAGCACCAGGTATTTTGGGATACGCAAGCGGGGACTATGAGGCACATCATTCCAAGAGCTCATCGGGCTCTCTCTCTCTCTCTCTCTCTCTCTCTCTCTCTCTCTCTCTCTCTCTTGCTTCCCCTCTCCTCTCCAATCGGCTTCACTCCTCTCCTCTTTCTTGTTGTTGTTGTACTTCTGCATACGCAGACATTCTCTGTCTCACTCTAGTTCTCTGTCTTTCTTTCTTCCTACCTCTCGTCCTCCCTCTCTCTCTTACTTTTTGATTTGGTAAGGATGATTTCAAGTGTGGAAGGGAGAGAGAAAAAAAATGCGTGCACAGGAGAGGGGAAAAATCTTTTTATTAACTTATTCATTGTATGTGAAATCAAGAGGTTTTTTCCTTTCTCCCCGCCGCTCCCTTTCCCCCTTCCTCTTGGTTAAGGCAAATGAATGTTTAAAGAGGTAATTTACTGGGCCCTGGCAGGATCCACATTGTGTATTACACAAACAGGCGGCAACAAAAGGAAATTCTAATCTAGACAGTAACACGACTGCACAGAGGATCCTCGGCAGGGGGTCCAGATGAATTATACAACAATCTGTGTTCTCCCTCGTTTAATTTAAAGGTCTGTTTTCAAGGCTATTGCAGGCTCTCACTTCAGAGGAGAGACTTGGCCCGTTGAGGTCAAGCCCATATTGACAAATATCAAGAGGCAAGAAAGGAGCGCTCAAAACGCAGATATGAATAAGTAAAGGCAAACAGATAAGCAAACATAAAGCAATAAGGGAGAGGGGAGGCATTAAGGCATTCGCACTACACTTGCCATGAAACATGGGGGCCCAGACAAGGGTTTCCAAGGAACTGAAAGAAACATAAAAACTGTAAATGTGAAGGCACTTCTTTTTAAATGGGAAATAATTGTTTGTTTGATGGCACTGCATGGCTGTCAGGGTTTTCACACAAATATACAGTAAAGAAGGTGTCATTTAAGACACCGCTGTGCTCGAAGGCCTGTTGGACCTTGGCCTTGAGGTAAAAATAGATTGCGTGCATAAATTTGTTGAGATGCTGCTTCCAAAAATGGTACAGGGCATTTCATGAATTTTAGTTTGTTACATAATAGCTATGTGATTGTGCCAGGTACCTCATGGTGCTTTTATTTTTAACTTCCACTGATGCATTTTCAAATAACTCTGAGTGATGTATGAAGGCTTTGAACACAAATATTCTTAGAAGAACAGCCCCCTGCTGGACAAATTTTTTTTCCACTCTTTTTCCTTTTCAACCGTCTCACTTCCTCCGCAGCTTTAGAAAAGAGAGTCAGATGGTGACAGAATTGCCCGGCCACCCTGAGTCACCTCTTGTCGCCACTGATTTCCTTCATAGTTCATGGGAGGCCACACACTGCAGCCTCCGCCTGCCCACCTCCCAGTTCATCATACCTCAGACAATCAACAGGTCACCGCCCCCTCACCCCTCCCTGTGGCTGACCACCAGCCTGCTTCTGACAGGATGAGTTTGACCTCTGACCCTTGAGCAGACAGCTCAATCAGCTTTTTATGGCACTAGTCATAGCAGTGATAGAGAGAGCATAGCCACATCACATGTTCTGTGGGGGAAGAAAAAAACAATGGCAGCCCCGTTCTCAATCTCTTTCACCCGTCCTTTCTCATTTCACATAGCTGCTATGGTAGGTATTTATTTAATAGCATGACACGACAAATCACCTTCACTCTCCTACGTTACTCACAGCCTTTATTTTTCTCATATCGAAAACTGTGTTCTTAAAGAGGCTTGTGTAGCTTTTATTTTGCTTGCCCATACTTTGAAAGTCACAACCCAATGTGGAAGACGATGATTTGATTGAGGACGTATTTAAAAAACAGGAGAACTCTGATGCAAATTTGGCCCCTAGTTTACAGCAGAGCTGCTAGTGATGTTTAGTCCCCTAAGTCCTCTGAGCACCACCGCTGATTTAACCTCCAGGGATGAGCAGCCCGTGATCACAACGCTCAGAGGAAGTTAGCGGCCTCCACTCTCCAGAGGCCAGCACTTCCTCTTGATTTTGCCTGTTCTGTCAAAAAAGAAAAGGAAGGTAAAGATAAAAAAACACCCCTGCTATGCTGTGTGTGTGGGCTTCACACAACTGTAAAAACTGCGTCATCAGCACAAAGATGAAACTCTGAGTGTCTGTGTGTGCGAGTGCATGTGTGTGCATGTGTGTATTTTAGACAAGGTGCCTGCCCTGGAGCTAGATAATGTGAACAGAAGCAGATGGGGAAACTTAAACGCACACCCACTAGGGTATAGCAGAGCTGGCACAAAGTAAGAAGAGGTCTTAGAACATCTCCCAGCACTAGTGGATGCCAGCACTCTCACTAGCACTGAGACTGGATGACAAAGAGAGTGAAAAAGAGAGAGAAAAAGAGAGCAAGAAAGAGAGGATCTATGTGTGTGTGTGTGTGTGTGTGTGTGTGTGTGTGTGTGTGTGTGTGTGTGTGTGTGTGTGTGTGTGTGTGTGTGTGTGTGTGTGTGTGTTTTGTGCAGCACCTCTACTTTTTGTTCTTTTTGCATATTTATTCTTCTCTGGCGGCCCTCTGTCCTTCTGTTTCGTGTCTCTGTGCCCCGACATGAAGCATATCTGAGTTTAACAAATCCAACCCAGTACAGTCCACATAAAAACATTGCATTTTCTGCCATTTGTTTTTGTTTGTTTTCTTCAAATGCAATGTTAAAAAATAAGCAAAAGTAAAAATGTGGAACTTGGATGCTGATTGTGTCCAAATGCAGCATGAACATGATACATTTGACTTTAACTGAAGACCATGATCATCCAGTATATTTAAAACAGAAAGCAAAAGCACAGACTTTAACGTTACTCAATTGTGAATTAGCATATAGTAAGTTTGTCGAGGAGGATATGCTCCATGCCTGTGTATAATCCCATGAAACTCTGGATCAAATGAGTTTACACATTATAAATAGTTGATTTGCACTCACTTGATCGGTTAACCCCAGATAAGTAACATGATTTCAGTCCATCATGCAAACACACATTGGGCCTTCACTGGAATACAACTAGGCCTTACCGTTAATTACTGGATTATTTGAATGTGAAAGTAAAAATAAAAAAGGGGGTGTGTACTGTTTCACTGTATATATACTCAACAATTGTGTAATACATGTGATTATGTTGCTCTGGATGTCTGTGTTGGGGCAGATTCTCAACTCACTGCCATTTAATATTAAATTAAAAATCAAAGTGTTTTGAATCAAGCCTCCAAATGGTTCATAAAGGTGTCCTTCAAGAATCGGTATTAGGCCCACTGCTATTTCCACTGTACATCAATTATATGTATTTCCCCACTCAGCACTGTAATGTTCTTTTTTATGCTTATGATACCATATTTTGTCCCCCAGCCCCACCGCAAACGATACCCTCCCCAGATGGCAGTCTGCTTTTGATGAACCTCAAGGCCTCGCTGTTTGTTTTAAGCTTGTTCTTCACTCGCAATGCAGACATTTCTCAAGAGCTAATGTTCCTTAACCAATCCATGCTCTAAATGGAGATCTAATTGAGTACAGCATAATAAATATTTAGGAATTTGGTCATATCTTGCTCCAAAATTGTACATTTTAATTTGATTCTTAGATTAACAAAGAGTTTCCTTTTGAAAACCGAGACGCTAATATACTATTCACCATACTGTGTGCATTGGATTATGGAGATATCCTGGATGCTGCTTACCCTCAAGCCACTGGACGCTGTCTACCACAGTTCCATTTGATTCATTATACAAGATAGCTATCGCTTACCACTGTGAGTTTTATGAAAGGGTTGAACAGTCATCAGCATTCCTGTGTCTTTATTTAAAAGGCTTTGCTATTAAAGCTGCAGAGATCCACCGTCCTTTGTTGAGTTCAGAAGACACTAATTCCCCTTAGAGCCTTTAAAGCCTTACTATTCTTTAATTATATACATATTATAATATTTGTGACTAGTTTACTTTGCCATGTGTGTGGTGTTTTTCTCGAATTAATAACCTTGTTTTGATCTTCTGTATATGTCATTTGTTCTCAGTCTCTATTGCGAAAGAGACTTGATCTCAATTAAATTTACTCAATAAATACAGCATAGCTAACTAACTAACTCTGCCTGTTCAGCAACCATGCAAAAAGCACTTGTCCAAACCTTTAGTCATGCATCACATTTTGCAAAGCATCCGAGTCACTTGGGACCAATCCGTTAGGCCCATAAATCAGCTCTGGTTCTCCACACGAGTCAGCCGAAGCAGGCCGGGGGTAAAAAGGAGGCCAATGAGTCCTCCTCCCACAATGAGATGCACATGTTGCTGCCTGGTGGGTGGGTGCTGCAGAGGTCAGAGGGGGTGTGTAGGTTAATAATGAGGTGAACTTGATCTTCTCCAGTCCCAGAGAAGACTGGTCGCTCTTTCCCCCCCGAGGGGAGGAGACCATTATCTCAACAATGTAAGGAGAGGAAAGTGATGAGGGAGAGAGTGGTGTTTTTTTCTGAACTGCTGGGTCAGATAATGGTTGGGAGATTAAAGAAAAATGGGTTATTAGTCGTCGTAGTAATGACAACATTTGTAAAAGTCAGAGTCATGCTAATAATATGCAGAAGAAAAAATAAAAAGGGAACAAGGTAACCAAGGCCATACTATATAATTTACAAGTTTTAGTACAGAAAGAGAATACAACACTTTACCAAACTACAAAGCATACAAACATGAACACAAATGTTAAACACAAGCAGCTGTACAATAACTTTGCTTGAATGAAATGATTTAGTATGAGAACAGTTTTGCTTTAAAGAAGAAAACCATCTGTTCAAAGTGGACAAGATTACAAGTAATATATGTAGTTCCCTTTGAATGTTCAGAATAATTGTATTCTGTAAACTCCATTGTCGTACTATCACTGAGTATACCTTGACATGATATGTCTTTTTATGTCATGCCATGAACATAATGTGGAATGTCAATCCTGTATAGTAAGCCTAAATGTATTGTTATGTGATACAAATGTCAGCTATAGTTATTGTACTAATTTTAGCAGTTTTAATCCAATCATTCAAAGAAATGTGGAGTTAAATCATTTCTATAAACCTGCTCCTATATGATGTCATCAGAGCGACCAAGCTTTCTGGATTCTGGGATTCCCAGCGGTGTCTTTCCGCCATCATCAGCGTCCAGTTATAAGCCAGTGGGCAAAGGTGATCCCAGTGCTGATCTCCTCAGGCACATTGTTCCTGAGCTTAATGGTCCTTATACTTTTAACACACTTGACCTTCAGTCTAGACTTTGGAATGACCAAAAGGGTCTCGGTCTTATTCACACATTGAGCCACCCTGCTTTTATTAAATCAAATATTTGATATTTATTAAACTATCTGTTTCAGGGCAAACCATTCTGCACTGTTAATTCAGTTTATGAAGAGATTACTTAACACACATACTGTATTTTTTCTACTGAATTTACAGGTTTCATGAGCTAATTACAATAACATTTTAGGTATTTTAAGATAGAAGCTTCCAGTAGATGCTGAGACAAACAGGATTCTGAATTGGCTTTTTCAAGAGCAGTTGAACTACTTTATGTTTAAGTGTATACAAACATGCCAGTGGCTAAGTAGCTGTTGATATTAAATAAATAAAAAATGTAGGACTAAATGTATTAGGGAGCGCTTTTGTGAATTTAGCAGGATAACATCTAGTGGTCAGTTAGAAGATCTTATGTGAGATACAGTATAAGAGCCAAAGGCACATTCAGTTCCAAGCAGCTCAACAGCTGAAGGCTCTGAAGTTACTGATAGCAGGGCAGCAGGAGAGAGAGCCATGAAGGCAGTTTGGGAAGAAAAAAATGATAAAACCCATAAGTCTTCTGTCTACTCTCGCAAGGTTTAAATGGTATGATGAATTCAGGGGATATTTAAACTGTAGTAGTATATTTCCCAATGGCACAACAATGTATTTGAACAACATCTTGGACATTTGCAGTAAATGCAATAACTCATTTATTGTATCTATAGTGTTTAATTCAAATGAAACAGATTATAAATCTTAGTTATGGATAAAAGAGCAGTGACGCGGATTGCTACACTCTGTTGATGCCTCTTAATGCCCTTCAGGTAAGGTCTGGAGATTGCCAATGCTCTCTGTCACTAAAAGCCAGACATAAATGTGTACACACACACACACACACACACACACACACACACACACACACACACACACATATACACATATCCCACCCCCTTGTAAGAACGCTCAAGTTTGATTGATGAGGAAATAGAGGGCAAATTGCAGTGTCCATCCTGATGGATGACATCATTTGGCCCAATGTGCTGATCATGTATGCCAAACCAGCGCTGGTCCCCCTCCCTTCCTCCACTCCTTTTTGCTTACAATTGATCAGTGGGAGTTTTGTACACCAGGCTCCTTTGAATGTAATGCATGAGGAGGGAGAGCAGTTGACACCGCTCTTTACTGCCTGTCCCAGTCCCTCAGCCCCCTCCCTCCCTTCCACTCTCCCATCCATCTTTATCTAGAGGGGTCCAAGCCATGACAGATCCAGTAGCACTCTGTTTGTTTACCCTCATACATAGACCATCACTCTGTGTTAAATGGCCCTTCTGCTTTTAGATGGATTATTGTTTACACAAGTTCAATTATAGGGGGTGTTAAATGGAGACTTATTGAAGGGGCAACTAAGAAAGATGGGCAGTGATTGTCAGTCCTTGATATGTTCTGTCAGTGTTTGTTCTCATCATCAATCTAGAGCAAACATTGTCAAGCCTTTCATTTCTAGCCACCTTGTTTGCCAAGGAATTTAGTAAAAGCCTGTTCAAACAATGAGTGTCAACAATAGAGACACATATCCCAATTGATTTGAAGCAGCCTTGACTTTTTCCACAAGACGATGAGACAAACCTTATAATGTGGGAATAAATCTGGAGAAGACCTCTGACTGAGGTGAGAGGGGTTGTCACATCCTTTGGCACGGGAGAGCGATGCATATTCCTCAATCAAAATACCTACACGTGTAAAACATCTTTGCCAGGCCTTGTTCTCCCAGAGGCTTATTTTGTGGAAGCCATCCAAGCGCCACCTCATATTCAAATGGGATGACAGGTGAGGAAGAGTTGGAGGAGGAGGAGGAGGAGGAGGAGGAGGGGGGTTGGGAGTGGAGATGTCTTGATTGATGGGCCGATGGCACGCGGTGGCGGCTGAGTTTATGAGCCAGAGCAAATCTGAATATTGAAAATTTGGCCATCGTGTCACACTCGCCATATTACGAATTATTTGACAATGCATTATGTTGGAGATCTGTCACGCAAAAAAGATGAGCATGCCCTCCCCTGTGGCTGAAATTACAACCTGCGGTGCAGTGAGGAGTGGCTCCCCGCCCCACTTTGGGAATTCTCTGTGGACAGCTTTGACACGGGGGCCATTGACAGGGGCCCTCCTCACTTACTCAGAGTTAGCGACTGCCAAAACAAATGATAAAGAACATCAGTATGCATGGATTCCACTGTCGTCAGATTTGTACTGTATTGTTTGCATGCATTTATTTCCATCATAAAAAAAATGACTTTTCAAGGCAAAAAATAAAATGTACATCCATAGATGCCTCAAATTAAACCCCATGTGACAGCAGAAACAACTGTTGCGTAATCTCAATCCAAGAAGAAAATATGAGGTCTTGGTGACATGTCACTTTAAGCTGATGCTTCCACAGCTCCTCCTTCTTGTCCAGCGCTTTACTGTTCCATGGAAACTATTTGGCTTCAACATGCCACCCCCATACCCAGGTTATTTTACACTGCAACGACATGGTGCTAACTAATGGCTTCCACCTGGGCTTACTGGATCAGACTTGTCCTTCTTGGCTCTCCACTGCTGCTAATCTTAGCTCTCTGAGCAGCACGTGACCATGTATTTCCCATAAAGGATGCTTCATCTGGTTACCAGAGACCTGGCCAAACTGCTGTAATGTGATTCATGTACGAGTGATCTTTGACTGCCGTGTTTGTGTGTGCAAAGCATGTGTAAATATCTCATTACAAGGTGTCAACCTGTTTCATAGTTGGACATTTTAATGAGAGAAATGAACCCCTAGGCTGTTTTCCTGTGTTCTTTGTTCACTAGATGTAAACATAAATTTAAAAAAAATGAATAAAATCCTGAGCTTCATAACACTTCAGCTTGTTTTTGTTGTGTGTTTAGCTTGTTGTAGTGCATGGACTGAACATGACGATAAAGGGTGCGCTGTAATGACTTCAAGGTATTAATCTGACATTCATTTAGATGTGGGCCGTGGTCCTCCAAATGGTGGAGGAAACAAATCATTGGCCCTTTAATAATAATCAATGCCTGATCCCCCCCGCCCCCTCCTTTTCCCTGTGCATCATCTGGTGTGCTGTTTGTGTGTGTGCGTGTATATGGTATGGTGTGTGGTGTTTCTAGGTGTACTCTGTGAGCCATGTTTTTTCCTCTGGGGGTCTCTTTGGCTGACCCCCCGACCCTTCTTTCTCTAAGGACAGCCAGCTAAGAACCAAGCAACATATCAAAGAGTGGGGGGGGCACAGCCAGGCCACTGGGTTTCTGGCAAAATCATCTCAATAAATAAATATCACAAGACACCGCTGGAGGGAAAAGCTTTGATGTGGGGGGGTTGAGCCCCATTCTCTCTTTTCTCTCTCACTCTTTCTCAACTTTAATACAGGCGCTTCTACTCCAGTGTCTTCACTCACCGCCAAACCCTCACTTGCTCTGACAAAATGGCTCATGTGTGCTCCTGTATACACATCTCAGCAGCGCCAAACGTTCAGGGGCTTGTGCTTTTCCTCTCAGAGGAGGTGAGAGTTGGAGAAGCACAGTTTTGTTATCAATAGATCCAGGGCGCTGGATTGGTTGCGAGTAGCTGGCAAGTGAGTTGGAGAAAAGCCTTTATTTTCTTCAACAATGTCGAGATGCTATGGAGAAAAACAAGTCTTCGCACTTTGCAAAGATAAATTAACTGTAATCTGCTCTTGTATTTAAGACAGTCTGGAGTTAAATCATCTGGGAACGTTTTCAGTCTTGGAAAAGCTAATAGCTGAAGAAATGTCCTGATGTAAGTGTCCCAAATTTGTTCAAGGGAATTGCAACACTTCTGCCGGCTGTTGCCTCAGTCTGTCACCAGACAGAGATGCTTTTTTTTATAGGGTGACCCCTTGGGGATGAATCACAATTTCTACTTTATGGACGAATAAATACACACAGTGGACACAATGTACGCTATTATGTTTTTCCCTTGCAGAATTGCCTCATGCCTGTGCCTGCAAACACTGAACTTAAGAGCATTGGAAATAGCCGACTACCCTAAAACATGTGTGGTGCACTTTCCAGCAAAAGATGTGAAAAACTCTTCAACGTCAAATGCTGTCTGCAATGTGAATGGCCGAACACACAGCTGACAGCAGCATTGTCAGGTATTGTGTGTGAACTAAAATGAAAATAAACCAATAAAATGTGATGTTGTGCCGGTCTCTAAATACTCTAAATAAAAAAAATATTAAATTATGTAGATCACAGTGAAAACTCACAAAATGTATGTTTTTGTCAGCTTTTCTGTTGTATAATTTAAACAAATTACTTTAAATACATCTTTAAATGCATACGCAAGGTATGTCAAATTGATCAATCTATATATTAGTATAAGGCAATAATTCAATATAGTTATTTATCCAGTTTGAGTTAAATTGTATGAATGATGGTGTGATCATATTTTGTCACTATTTTACAAAATCCCTGTCCAAATTAATGTTTGCAAATTGAAACACATTAAATTAAATATTGTTTGCACATGTAATGGATTTATCTGAACGTATTACTGCTGCACTCAATTCACTGCATTAAAATGATTATTTTGTGATTATGCATACATTTCCCATATTAATATACAAATACAAATATTCTTCATATGATTATCATAATAACGATTTTAAACACATGTTTCGATGTTCATGTTTTAGAATGATCATACCAATAAAGTGCAGTAAGAAAAAACAACATTTAGTCTTCAGTCAAACCCAATTTTGATTGAAGGACTAAATAAAAACACATCTTAAAAACAGTTTGTTTTGAGGTTGGTCTTCACTATGATAACTATCCAAGCACAACCCTCAAGACTGTTTCCTGTCACTGGAAAATCTTTGTCTAATAGTGCAACATGAATAAAAGACAACATGATGACATGACAACCCGATGAAAGCAGATGGAGGAGGTGAGAGTGGATTGCCTGCAGGGTGAAATGCAGGTACAACTAAGCTCAGAAATTGGTCAATAATGCTTTCCTCTCACTATTGAGAGGCAACTGAGTGGAATGTGGATTTGAGTGTGTGTGCTCTAATACGCTGAGCAGTGGGGGGTTAAACTGCCTGTCCCTGGGGAGCATGTTATTGACTGTTGACCAGCCCAAATTAATTTTCAACAAGCCTCTTCAGGGGAACAATGGAGATGGATTATTGTTGCAGAGGGAGGGCCTCATGTGCTTTACTCCAAGGTACACTAAGTGGATGACTGCCCTCTTAATAAGCCTCCACCTCAGTTCAGCTACCGCTTTTGTTATCAATTGTTGTCTGTTGCACTTTTTTGTTGCGAGTGTAAGCCATGCACAGTCGCTTTACATTTGAACATGGAAATGTGTTGACAGAAAATAGCTTTCATTTTCTTCTTTCCCCTAATATTCTTTTTCCGATGACGCTGAGTGCAGTCGTTATTTCCAAAGTCTCGTCCTCATATGGATTTAAATGTGCCTGTGTAGTTGATGCGCCTCAGCTGAGGAAGTCAAGCAGCTGAGTTAAACAAGAGGCCTCATTGTTAATTTGAGCATCCTGGCTTATTAGTTTGGTTTTGATCTATCGGAGGCGGCTGGGTGTCATCCCATCGCTTGTTTTCCCTCTCCCACTTTGAATGGTACAAGTGACAAAAGGCCTCCCACACACAGTCGCTGGCGCAGTGTGATCACTGCACGCTGAGACACAGGGAGGTGTCAGCACTAATCTCCTTTAAAATGGCTCTCTTGTCTTACATGCGATGCTCGCAGCATATCCTCAACACTGTAATTGTGTCTACTGGATGAGACTTGCCGTCCCACTTTTGCAGCACTTTTGTTTCATACAGTGCGCCACTGAAGTTTTGATACATTGTACTTGACTGAGGAGTTGAAAATCAGTGAAATGTTTTTACCTGCTATTCTCAGCCACATCAGTGTGTCTTGTGCTTTCTAATCTCCGATCACTGAAGGAGGTAATAAGAAGCAATATGCAGTACAAAAAATACAATCTGCTCCCATTGTCAGCCTTGGGATGAAACCCTCTTGTTCAGCATGTACTCAGGCAAAGTGATTGTTACATTTCACAAGGGTTTAGGAATATTAATTGTTTTTGAGGTTTTTCTTTGGCAGCTACTTTAAATTGATTGCACAGAGGTTTTACATCCAGGTCTGCACCCAGTGCATTAACGCTTAACTCTCCCTATGTCACTGTTAAGTTGTCACACACTGATGTATCTGCTGCAGTCTTTTTTCAATAGCAAGTAATTCTCTGTAAGGCCACTCTGTTCATGTTTGCTTGCAATGCGTTATTTGACAGACAAACTACAGTATGTTTGGATTTTTGTGTTTATAATATAATCTAATTTGAGTTTAATTTACTGCACATTGTTAAACCACATTGCAGCTTTCTTTGCCAATGTTCCGTCTCAAAGGAGCTACCTTGGTTCCATGTATTTCATGTCCCCTTAGCCTCTCAGTGTCAGCCAGGTAGAGAAAGAGGAACATATCTTCCACATTGACAGTGTCCTCTGTGTTATTACACATGTGGAGCGGGGTCAGCTCAATAGCATCGCCTCTCATGCAGAAAGAAAACCGTTAAAGAGAGGACAATGCAAGCCGCTCCATTAATTTAACACAAACAGAAACTCAGAGATGCAGCCGTTTGGCATTAAGATAAGACCTTTTTAACTGTGGAACTTTTGACTTGTAATCCCTGAGCAGCGAGCGTGGTTGGTGGTTCTCTGCAGTATTCTGTAAATATGAGAGCCCACGGCTGAGGTAGTTTTCCCAAGGTCACAGCCTGTGATGATGAGGAGCAGAGCTGACTTGATGCATCTGGACTTCATTATAGGAGGCTGGAACAAGCACTGCTATCATTCCTGCTATCTGCTGAGGGATATGGAAGACAGCTGCAGAATCCATCTTAGCAGGGTTTGTCTTCCATCTTTCCTCATGTTTCGGGGTTCGCCTTCCATCTTCCTCTCATTTTCCCTTTTGTTATTCGACTAACTTCATCTTTATCTCCACGCCTGTCTCTGAAGTGCTGTGTGTTTATGCAAAATCCATGTTTGGCATACTTGTCGAGACTGAAGTGAAGATTGAAGTGCACGTCAGTGCTTTAACTTCAAGTCTGCCTTACTTGGATGATTCCCCCCTCCGCCACACACACACACACACACACACACACACACACACACACGCACACACACACACACACACACCAGTTTCCCCCTTTCACTTTGCTGAGAAAGTTTTAGCTTCCTCTCCCATGCCTCGTTGATGCCCCGGAAAAGTCAGCGCTAAGTCAGAGCTCTCCCCGTCTCGCCCCCAGGACAGAGAGCACCTAGCCACATGCCTCGTAGGCTCGCCAGAAGCTCATCGCCTCTGAACTGACTGATTGCCACTCAGAAAAGAAGAGAAAAAAAACTCCCACACTGTTGCCATTCTGTCATTTGCTGCCATGTGCGCAAACATGGAGCACATCAATAGAGCATATTCACTTACCCCCTCTCCACACCTTCATCAAGCCCCAAAAAAAAACATTTCCCGAATGTCCCCCCATGCGCTGCGATTCCTCCTCCTCCTCCCTATCTACCGAGCCTGCCTCTCTCTTTGCCCGTTGTAAATTTCGCAGATGAAATCAAACAGACTCACGTTCGTTGGCGTGACAGAAGCGGAGCACTGGACTGTGTAACTAAGACAAAAAATCAATGCAGCCCTAAGTGGGAGATCAAACTCAATCTGTAGGTTTGGATTGAGCCATAGTGTCTTCATTCATATCTATCATTCATATCAAGAAACAACAGGGATCCATTATTGATATCTGGCAGCTAAAGTTGCATCACCTTGAGAGTTCCGAAGGTGAAAAACAACATAGCACGACTGGGTGTTTTTTATATTTCTTTATTTATTTCTGTTTCACTCTAGTGAGATGTCACTTCAAACACAACCCGACCAAGGAATGTTATTATGCTGAGAGAATGTCAGCCAGTTACAATAGGCTGCTTAATGAGGTAGTGTGGCAAACTTTCAGGCAGGCCATAATATGAATTATTTGTCATTGGCTCTCTCTGTATGTGTGTGTGTGTGTGTGTGTGTGTGTGTGTGTGTGTGTGTGTGTGTGTGGTGTGTGTCTTTGGAAAGGGCCCAGTGTAAAGCGGGATGAAGGCAGGCCTTGATGGAGAGATGTGGCACTAGCCTGGGGGCTCGCTCCACTGTGAGGGTAGTTAGCTCGCTGCACACCGCCATCATTAGGGACTAGGGCACTTGTGCTGGGAAGGTGACACACACGCCTACATGCAGACAGCAGCACACACACCTAACACCTGTATATAAGCAGCACCTTTACTTACTCACTCTCTTAGTCTTGGCCTCTCAAGTTATTTGTGTTCTGTAATCACTACCTAGTCCAAGTATGAAGCACTTTTTAGTCAAGATGCCGATGAGGCTGTTAACAATGGACAATAAATACATTTGAATATGATCAGACTGTAAGTAAACGTAACAGTATATTTCTGTAGATCATCCATAGGGTGACCTTTATGTGACCTTATGGTGACTTGTCAAAGTTTCTGGCTTTCCAAATGCATTTCAGTCCCATTTTCTCTGCATGGCTGTTTTTGGCATTTTTATGAGATTTCTTATGTCATAATGTACTATGATATTTTCAATGACAATTTCATGACATGTTTTATCGTGACCTTTTCTATGACCTTTTCTACACGCTGACATGTGTTATTACTTGTATGTGTCATACTATACTGCAGCAATTTTTGTTGCTGTTGTTGTATAGAATTTTTATGGCATACCATATTATGACATATTTAATGGCATTTGTATAGCACAAAAACAGTTTTTATGACACTCATTTATGGCAATTGTTTTATATTCTATAGCTTTTTTATGACATTGCCAAACTATAAACTATGATATTCTTTATAGGATACTATCCCATGGCATTTTTTATGATATACTCTAATATGATATTTTCACTTTTACATACTATAATATGATATTTCTACGAAATAATTACATCTTTCTCATGATATATAATACTATGAAACATTGTATGATATTTGTTATGACACACTATACTAAGCCTTTTTACGATATGTTATGGCATACTAGACTATGACATTTTGTATTGCCTTTTAATGTCATACTATAATATGACCGACTCTGTGATACCTTTTTATGGCATTCTATACTCTGACATCTCTCTGTCGATAATAATATTTTGTCGATGGACTCATGGCTTTTGACTGGAAGGAAGGCTTTGACATGTAGCTTTGTGTAAAACACTGTCTCCTCTAATCTTTCTTAAGATGTCTGCCCCTCCACCCTGGTACCCCAATCACCCTGGCAACCAGAGAAAGACACGCAGTGTGTGTACGTCTATATGTGATCATATAGGCCCTTTCCATAGATGGAATGCTACATTTAAAAAAAAAAAAATATATATATATATATATATATATATATATATATATATATGGCAAAATATAATACTTTATTCATGACATTATTTTATAACATGCTATGATATTAATTATATAGTATGACATTCTTAATTACATTTTATGGCTTATGGTATTTTTCATGGCATTAATGATGACATGGTATATGATTCTTTTATGGCATACTATATGGGATTTTTATATCATACCATATTAGAATGACATTTTTATTGACATTTTTCATGATAAACTATTGTGTATATATATATATAATTATATAATTATATAATTATATTGTTAGGGCATACTATACTATGATTTCTTTAGGACATATGACATACTATACTATATAGATGAAGCATGGTGTTAGTTCATGCAGGACATCACACGCCCCGGGTGTAACAAGCTAACAGCCGGCTGATTGAATCCTTGTTTCTAATCGGTCACACGCCAATCACAGCCCACTCTCCCCTCAAGGCGGTCCATTCAAATATGACTCCCTCCTCCCTGATCCTCCCTGGAGCTTTGCCAACCTCCACTCTGTTTAGTTCAAAAAGGGTAGAGGCTTAGATGCTTCATCTTGCATAGGATTGGTTGAAATGGTATTCAAAGTCTTACTTTGGGCTCATTCCTGTACACACAGGGTGCTCCCTGTTGTGGCTTGGGAGCTGCTTGGTGAATTTAGGGAGCATTTTAAGAGCAGAGCCACCACCGCCTAGTATAACCATGTGTTGCAAAAAATGAATTAATATCTATGACGACAATGTTCTTGACTGAATTATATTTGTAGTTAGAATAGACTGCCATTCCTCAAGTGGCTACTTGAGGCTGACTCGATCCAGCGAGTCAATCCCCAGAGACCACGATGTTAAAATGCCTTTTACGTGAGAGCAGAAATAACCATGTTTTCAGCCTGGTTCCAAAAACTGTTTTGGTCTCCATAGCTAGTATCCTCCTCCATGTCAACTCTACAGGGGGATGAGGTTGACTTTTATATAACTCGCCCGTTTGAATAATATTCAGGCTTAAAGTTAGGCATAACTTTGCTCCTGCCAGATACAGTGGTAGAACAATTCAATCAATCAGTCAATTCAATCTATAAATAAGCAATGTTCATCCACAGGTGGCATTGATTTCCACTGACAAGAACATTGGGAAAGGTATAACAAAAAGGATATAAAACACAATGTTCTTTCTCACAAGTCTTTAATTTTCACATTGCATCATGCAGGTGAATTATACTAGCTAGCAAGCAACAGACACAGCAACTATGTGTTTGTGTTTCTCTCTGACTGAGCTCATAATTCACGAGAAACTCCTGTTGTTTCTGTGGTTTTCCTCCAGCCTCTCTCCTTTTACATATTCCTCCATACGCCTTGGTGAAGGACAGGTATCATGTCAAAAAGTGATTGTCTGCTAAAAACTGATCTATGATAGCGAGAGCATGCGCAGCTTCTTAAATCTGTCTTGCCCAGTTTAGAGTCGACAGCTACTTTTATCTGGAACAAACAGTCATAACTATATGTCCGTGGCAATAAAAGCAAAAGAATGTCTCTATGAAACTTTTATGTTTTTCTTGTAGCCAAATAAAGCAAAACCATTGTTTCAATAATACATGTTTTGTTTGTCAAATATCCTTGTTTCTATTTGGAAACTACACTGAATTTAAAATAAATAATAAATCATAATTTATATTACTGATGGGTTATATAAATGATCTCATTTCCATTGAGACTGCATTATTTGACCTGATCAGTGACCAGATAACAGCCACATTGTTGTCTAGTCATAGCTATAAACTGATCATACATGTGAGGGTGCTTTTAAAGCAATTGGTTGTCTGTCCGTTCATGCAGCATAATGTAAGGAACACGATGGATATTCAAATATATGTCTTCTCTCTGTGCTCTTGATCAACTGTTGCCACTGCTTGACTTTTGGTTTCATACATTAGATGTTGTGGCATTTGATCTTAAAGGAGAACAGCAGGATTATGAGAGAGACTGAAGCTGAAAAATAAAAAAAAGGCTCTCCATGTTGTGGTCTGAATTGCTGAAATGTTCTCTGATGGAACATCCCTTCACTCTCTGTTGCTTATTCCTCTCCTCTGTGTACTCAAACGCTGCTTTCATTGTCCCTTTATTCAGAATCTATTGTTGTGCAATACACACAATATGGCCTTAATGGGTCCAACATAGTTCTGATTAAAGATGGCCTTGTTACTGGCACGCCACAGGATAGTCCTTATGGGAAAGTATTGTGCTCCAAATTGTACCAACATTTCCCTTGTGTATAACCCTTAGTTATTTCTTAGATAAAAGAGGCTCTTTCAAATTGGAGGAAAGAGAAAATCTCTCACCAAATGCCCACCTTTCATGTTCATCATTTTGTTCTTCAAGGTTAGAGGACAATTGTTACTGAATAAAGAGTGGGCTGATTCTTTAAAAAAAATTGTTTTGAAAAAAAAAGCACATTCAGTCTACAAGTTACTCATCAGTATGTATTCAAATCGCCAACAATGTATATATAGACAAGTTGTTTTCATTGTAAAAACTAATTACATATGAGAATGAGTAACCACTAACAGTTCTAACGGCAAAATGCTTTTCCTTTTACAGGCTCCTGCCATTCGAGAGTTATGTGGTGTTAACGCGAGAGCGAATTAAGATCAAGATTTATACCTCATATAGAAACATATTGCAAACATGTAGCAACAGATTATGTATGCATGTATATAATATTATAATTACATGTATAATGTCAGACCTTGCTGTACCGTGTGTTTTTTTACCATCACCTCATTGATGATCTCCTCTTTCTCACCCTCTTCTCCAAAGTGTGAAACCATAATAAGTATTGACATGACCTAAGAATCCTTTAACTCTGTGTTTTTTTCCTACAATCCTGCAAAAAAAAAAAGGATTGATCCCAGTTCATCCTTGGACACACACGTTAAATCTTGAGATCATGAGATACGGTCAAGAGCAGCACAAACGGCACTGGCTTAGTATTCCAATTCCCAAACAATTTCTTAAGTGCTTTTTGAACCAATGAATGTTGTTGGCCGAACAATGGTCCTCTTTAGGGAGCAGCGCATCAACGTGCATGAGGAGGGAATAAGAACGTTCTTCTCCCTGATGAAGGTCGCAGCAGAGTCTCAATGCATTGGAGTTGATTTTAATATGTTCTCTTGAGCTATCCATGCAATTCAGGCACTTCAATTGTTTTGCATGAAGAGCGCTTCGAGAACTCCTTTCACATAAAGCAGCCAAAATAAAGAGCACCTCCGAGAACTCGCCTGCACACAGAAACCGAACAGTAACCCTCTTTCCTCTTTTCTTTTAACTTCATAATACACTTATTTGGGGTGAAGAGAGGAATGTCATTATGGAGGACAACATACATCTGTGAATATGAAGGAGATGCTGTGGATGTTGGCGCTATACGCTGCGGCCATTCCTTCAACCTTTCAATTTCTTCTACTACAGTGATCAGGGTCAGTGGTATATACATCTCTTTTTTTTTAATAACATCCATGTTTTTTTTTTAACCTATTTAATGTTCTGCAATGTCTTCTGATTTGTATGCTTGCCTGCAGCGATGGCCTTCAACATTGTTCCTCCATGCGACAGTGACATAAAAAAATGCAATTTCTTTACTCAAGCCTTTCCTGCTTCTTGAAATAAATTAGAACCGCCACAGACGCTCCCGTGCTATACATCGCTGGTCTAATGGTTTATAGTTCAAGGGTATGGCCCACACAAATGCATTACATGTGTATATTGTATACACTCAAAGAGAACAAAAAAGAGTCCTGCGTTCGCTTGATGACAACTGAACCCATCCCCTTGGTTTCACTTCTTCTTGGCTTTGTATTCTTCACTAAAGGACGGTCTATACAATACGGCCCTGTTCGAGTAAAACACGCACACGCTTGTATTTCAGCGACACTTTATTGCTTTTTTCATAGTTTGCTTGAATGCTTCGTAGACTTAAGCAAACTTAATAATAAGTTAATGAAAATACATCCATGCTGCTCTCCTCAGCATACGGAGTGAATCCATTAAAATGATCACTTGCCAGCATATACAATCAGAGACTGTTTTCTTGATTTATTGAAAACATCATGAGACAAGCTTGCTTTGACTGCAATGTAACGCCTGTGTGCTGCGTCTAATACAAAACATGTGTACACGAAATCCCTGACATACCTACTGATAGAACTCTCATAGCTAAATTAAATGATAACTATGATAAAGCATCCAACGACCTATGAGCGGTTTTGACGTGCTGAATGTGTTGATGTCAGAATACAAATGGCCAGCCATAATACACACAGAAGATAATACACAAGCCCCTTTGTCAGCAGCCTTGTCTATGTGTTCATCAGCAAGATGCTGAATCTCCTCCAGCTCCAGAGGTGCTGCTCTGAGCGAATATTGAACTGAAATGAGTTGCAGTGTGAACATAAATCGATCCCACACCACTCTAAAATATGTACTGTGCATTTAGCACAATGCAGTTCATTTGCCTGTACTTCAAACCCTCCATCCATACCTGACAAAGAGTACCACATATTGATCATGATCCTCCTCTCTGTTTGGATGGCCTTGTTCAGGTGTGTAGCGCTTCCTCTTTATCAGTAGTTGGTGATTGCTCCTATAGGTGGAATCCACACTGAGCATAACATGTAATCACAAGCGGTCACACAAGCTACTATTGAGATGCATTTAGAAGCACGTTGTGAACTGAAGTCTGTCTGTTTGTGTTCTTAATATTTAAACAGACAACATAAGGCTGTACATTTAAATTAAAAAAATGGGACACTTGCCTCACTGATACATCTGTTAAAAAGGGGGAAGAGCCACTGTAGTGAGTGTAAGTTATCCCAGGAGCACTCGAATGCTGGTAAAAGGACACGATAGAGAGAAAACATGAGTTTGCAGTTCTCTTGGAGGACGTTATAATGTAATGTGGGGAGTAGAATTAGATTTTCTGATACAGAAAATCTACACAGAATAGAAACTGAATTGCTTTTCTTAATGTACTATTTTGAACCAACATATTACCTGATAAGACATATATTCCAGTTGGTTTTGTTATCTAAATTCTTGATTTGCCAGCAGACTGAACATAGAGATCGAGGGGAATTCGCTTGTGTCAGATGTCTCCTGCAAAGAGGAGACAGTATTCTCTTTTAGCTGATAAAGTCAATGTTCACTTTAAAAATTCCACAGATGTCAGAGTAAATATTCACACCAGGAAAAAGGTTTGTATTTAAAATAACCAATAAAACGGAAATGGCTAAGGATCTGGACTCTGGAGTCAAGAAAACACTTGAGCCGAACTCTTAATCCTGAAGTGGAATACTGAGTGTTCAATTGGTTGAAAGCTGCACTTAGAATAGCTCATATGAAACGTGGTGTTCAGTTTCCATGTGTGCAAACACAAAGTAGTGAAAACAGTGGAGTTACTTGAGCTGAACTGTTCTAAAAGTTCCTCTGTCTGAACTTTTTTTTTTTTTTTCACCGCATTACATTTTAGACAATTAGAGTTACGACTACAATGACCTTCTCATTGATTATGTCTTGCTATCCGTTGGTGCTCACATTAGTAATGCTGCGTGCACTCTGTTTACAAGGTTGCTGGGTTTGAATATAGTTGCAGCAAATTGCATTTCATGACACCTGATAAAGTATTTATAATGTTTAATTATAATGGCATGAATCTCTATTAGACTATTACTTCAAGGCATCTTAATGACTGGTGTTATTTCATGACTCTGTTATGAACTAGAGGACAATTGAAGCTGAATAAGAGCTACTTGCCGAGATGCTGTTGCAACAGTTTCTCTGCCAGTAAATTTCCAAATAAAAGGAGGACACAAATGTGCACATACTAAGTTGCTTTTATTAATACAGAACTGCATGCTACAGAGACTGTACAGCATAAACATTTATTCATTACAAAAAAACATGGTTTTGGAACCATTTAAAATAACAGGAAAAACAAACAAACAAAAAGATAAGAGCATAAAATAGAACAGGAACATCACAGCCGTTAAGGAAACATTCAAACTATTTATCATTAGCATCTTAATAAACCAGAGAAGAAATCGACAGATTACAGTCGCGTCATGTCAACTACAATGGCACCGAGTGGATGGTTCTCTTGTAGCTTTTTTTACAGCCTCTTGCAACATCAACATGCCTATTTTTTCCTATCTACCTATATGTAGTAGTGTACTTAAAAGTGGCAGTTTGTGTATTTTTTTGTATTTAATAGTTTTTTTATGAACTTCCTAATATACATAATTTGGCCCTTGTGGGTTTATACAGTATGATGTCCGCCTTTTTATTAAGTTTAAATTTTTATATTTGACAATTTGCTACCAAACACATTTGTTATAGCAACATTTATACTACATACATAGCAATCTATGTAACGTCACAGCAAAGAATGGTATCGAAATAAAAATAAAAACGACAAAAAAAAAGGATCCCTACAGCATGGTTTAGAGGGGCAGAGAAAATTATCACAAAATTTGGCACGGAAAATCTGTACACGAATCTACAGTCTGAGAGATGTGACTGTGCAATAAAAAAGAAGGGCTTTAGACACTTTTCCAACTACTGAAGACACGGCACCCACTGTCTTGTTTCAAGTTTTCTTTTCTTCTTTTTGTAAAATGGCTTATAGACGCATTTCTTGAAATGAAGTTGTGCATACTTCTGTTCATGAGATCTACACATTACACTGAGTGGAATCCAGGTTTTTCAGCGAGGAAAGAAATCAATAACAAAAGATTTGCCTTTTAAAACCTCCTTGTAAAAATGGATCATTCATATATAAGTCGCTTACCTTAAGAAAAAATATTTGTACAATGTATTAAGAAAAAAAAAGTCAAAAAGAGACACATACAAGATACAACAAGCAATCTCTAAAGCAATAAATACTACTGGTCCTAGCGTTGTGACATTTTGAATTTAATAACCCTCAACCCTCCCACCCCGACCTCCCCTCAAGCCCACCCAACTTGCCTGACTCCGCCCCAAAGGTAAACAACAAAGAAAAAAGACAACGCAGTGGAAGAATGCATATTTAACACAGTAATCCCCCCTCCCCAATATTCTGTACATTTAAACAAGAACAAGTAACATCACAATTAAAGTTGTTCCTCGAAGAGGTGTCGCCGCCAGCCTCATGCCCTCCTAGAGTTTGAACAGATGTCAAATGATTGGTTCGCAAGCTCGTATTTAATACAAATAAAGAAGGAGAACCAACTCTTTCAAGAAAAGGGCTCATTGAATAATCTAGCCTACCTTTTTATATCCGTCTTTTAAACATTTTTGAAGTTGAACTAGATAATTTTTCTGTTTGCACTGTTTAACACTACAAAAAAGACAAAACAAAATCCATAAAAATGTTGGCAGATTCACAAAGCTATACTACAGCTCATTGTATCATTTCTTTATAATAATTTGATTTTCTTTTTGATAATGATGGGTCAAATATTGACCAATGAACTTCAATAAAACAAAAAATAAATTTCAAAGCCTCATGGCACAGAAACATAAAGAGAAATGAACCGACAGCAAGTGAAATATAGCAGAGAGAGAGAGCCTAGAAGTGTGTGTGAGCGCATGTGTTTGTGTGTATGTGTGTGTGTGTGTGGGCAGAGATAGAAAAGAGGAGAAGAATAGGGTAGACTATTCTATAGACTTGGTCACTAGCGACAGAGGCTGGGGGCCCGTGGAGGAGAGGAGCGAGTGGGAATGACACAGCGATGCTGAGGGCCGGGCCATTGAGGACGCCACAGAAGAGCCCGGCTGCCGCGAGGATGAGACGTCACCATGCTCCAGGGCTCCGTTGTGGGAGGAGGCGCCGGGCGTTTTCCTAGCTGCAGCAGAGTTTTCCAGCTGAACCAAAGATGGCGGTGGAGGCCCAGCCAGGCGGTGCGGGTGGTGGAGTGGCTGGTGGGCCGGTTTCATAGTCAGTGAGAGAGGTTGCATTTGTTCAGTCTGAGGATTGGACTCTTTTGAGGAGGGGGAGGGAACCACTGAGGAGGGGGAGGAGGGGGGGGAGTCTAGTAAGCTTCCGTCCGTAGAGGGAGGACTGGCACAGCTGCCTTCACCTTGGATGTAGCGAATGCACTTTTTTTTTCTCCTGAGGGACAAATCGAGAGAAGGAGAGCGTCGTTTAGCATCGCATCTTCAAACTGCATTGCCTCTCAGAACCGTTGCTGACTTAAATGCACCGTTGCCTTTTATTATTTTTTTTTTTGAACAATCGTTATTTCAAACTGGTTTTACATAACATGTCGTAGTTTGCGGGTGCATTTAAGTAGCTCGTGCTAAGACCAAAGGTGGTAGAAATGACAGTCAATTATCCAAATACTAAACCATCAAACAGGACAGACATGAAGGAGAGATCACAGGTGAAGCGGCTGGGAAATGAAAAGCACAGACAGAGAGGATGATGGCGATGAGGAGAGAAGATTAGATGTAGCGATGGTTGCTCTCTGGATGTAAACTCAGCCTTTCTTACAGCTACAGCTGGGGATCAGCCTGTTCTCTCCAGCAACACAAGGTTACTGGACCTGTCTCCCTCGTCTACCTCTATCTGGCCCTCTTACTCTCTCTTCTCCTGAGGGGACGGAGTTTGGATACGAGGCAAAAAAAAAAAAAAGTCAACAAGATCCACACTACTCCGCATCTGCCCCACAGACACGAGTGTGTGTGCGCGAGGGGTCAAGGCATCATGTTTGCATTCCTGCCCGAGGTCGGGACCCTCCCCCTGCCTGCTGAGTCCTGAGGCCAGACCCGTTGCGCTCAGTGGAACCCGATGAACGAGCATGGGAGGGCGGGGGAGAGGGAGATGGGAGGGAAGGGGATTGTTGCATTTGTCTGCGGCGACTCTGCTGCGAAGGCTGTGTTCAGATTTGGTTAAGGGGGAATCTCTGCCCACCTCATCTTTACCCTGACCCTGGCAGTGACCCCTCTCTCAGCTCTCCATTCTATCACGAGGATGCCTGAAGGCCGTGAAGTATTAGTAGTTAAGACTCACAGGGACAGGGAGTCGGCATAAAGAAGACTAAGGTGTTTAAACAAAAGAAAGAGTGGGGCGTTTGGATCATATGAGGCTGTTACTGTTTAATTAAGGTTGTCAAATCAAACCTTTTCCTGTAATTCTGAAGGGGGAAAAGTCTACAAACAAAGAGAGCCGACTACTGAGAATGAAAAGGATGAGGGACATCGACAAATCACATAAAAAAGGGCTCACGAAACCTTGATCTCATGCTAGGGTGAAAGACAAGCATGCATTTCCCGAATAACTCGACAGTACAGGCAAACAACACCGGACAGTATAGAACACTAGAAAAGTCTAGAAAAGAGGGGGATACGGCCGTTAGAGCTTTCTACACCGATACTGCAGCGCTGGGTGCTGCGGAGCATCGAGCGGCCGTGAAAAGGTATCATTTGCCACTACATAGACATCGTGCTCTGGATAACTGTCTGTCAAACTGCAACAAATGAGCTAATATCCATTTTTTAACAGACATATCGATTCATAGTATGTGCCTGTGTATGTTATTGATTTTTCCGTCTCGGGGGAAATTACACCAGATGCATCTTTTAGGAAATGGAGCCCAGAGAGAACTTTTAACCTCTCGGCTCCGAAAAGGAAGACGGAATTATCGCGCTGTCCACCCTCCTGATCTCCTGTTATTGTTATGGGGAATAATGTAGTGTTTTTGATAATGTGTGTTACAGCCGGGAGGGGAATAAGAGAGCCAAGTGGAATCGCCAACAATGGCGGACTGTGTGGAGGAGGTGGGGCAATTGTGATGCCCTTCTTATTTAAAAGAACATTTTAAGACATAGATAGTCTCGGTGATGTGTCAAATTATTTTGGGACATTCAGCACATTCGCACAAAACTAAGAGCTGTCCTTTAAAATAGGCTTATGAACTGCTAAGAGCGACCTCTCGCAAAGTGCGGGAAAATTCAAAAATATTCAGACTAAATTTTGATTTAAAGCCGCCCCATGTAAACGATTAAAACGATACAAAGGAAACGTGTAACAGCGGAAACAAACAATGTGTTGCAATGGTGGGTGTCAAGAAAGAGGTGGGGCAGGGTGTGGTGCAAGCCAGACACAGAGAAGGGTATTACTGAGCAGAAACAAATACCTACCATGAAAATATTCCCAATTCAAAGACTGCTTGTGTCAGAACAGAAAGACAACAGGTAGGGACTAAGTAAGGGTTATTGAAGAGGAGTTTGGAGGAAGAAGAGGTGGAGAAGGAGGAGGAAGAGGGCACAGAAAAGAGTGTCACTGAGCAGGGCCTCAGAGAAAGCAGGGCTTAATTTGTAAGCATTACATTGTTATTCAAAGGACGCCAATTAGAACATACATGACATGGAGAGAAAATGGATTTCAACCGGAAACAAGTCCGATTGTAATTGAGATGTTTTTTTTTCTCCAAATTACACTCGGAAACCGTGATCTGGCAGCACGATGTTTTTGTTGAGATTAAGTATTCAGTAATCTTATTTAGAAATCCATTTTCTGCCACTGGGCTTGAACCGAGTTCAATGAGGAAGAATTGCTGTGAGGGAATTTATAGCAGGAAGCTCCTCATTAAGGAAAAGGAGCAGAGCAGTTTGCCATCTGTCACCACAATGATGGAAACACGTTTGAGAGGGATATCTGAGCAAATAATCAAGCAGAAGAAGCTGCTCATTGTGGATGTCTTCCTCCCATTGGTTCTACAGCAGTTATACCTGCATGGTTTGCACCATAAACTCAGCTGGTCAAGCCCGAACAAGGCACGACACTTCTTTGGGGTATTTGCATCTGTTAGCCAAAGAGGTAGACACAAACATACACACAAAGACAAATAACAAAAGAAAAAGAAAGAAAAAACAAAATGGACACGTCATTACACAGACAAAAACATGTAGCCAGGGCTTAGGTTTAGGCTGGCAACACTGGGATGTCCTCCATATTGAACAAGCCATCAGGCTCCAGATCCTCCAAGCCCCGACCTGCCAGTTTAGGATTTCTGACCAATGTCAGTGAGGCTTATTGTACTGTACATCCTGCAATGAAACCCCTGTAACCCCCCCAAAAAAATGTTGTCTCATCAAAACATACGCACAGGCACCATTCATACAAACATTCTAGCATATGCTGTTAACACCCTTCAACCCATACGGCAGGTAAAAAAAAGAGTAAAAAATCAAATAGTGGGAACCTAAAGATAGACCGGCAGGGCGTGGCTGGAGGAAGCTGAGAGGTCACGATAGCCTGGCAGGACAGACAGAGGGAGGGGAGAGAAGAGGAAGAAGAGGCGGCAGCAGCAAAGAGCGAAGGAGGAAGTCCCAGTGTAACGTTGCACAGCCTTCACCTGGCCCTGGCCAGTGCAAGCACACACCATACACACCTGCACGGGCCACACCAGTTATTCTGTTGATCGAGCCCAAAGCGCGCTCGACACTTCTTAGGAGCGCTCAGGTCTGATGCCGCAACAGTGAGGGGAAGCCAGCAGAGAGAGGAGATAAAAGAACCAAAACCAAAAACAATAAGGAACAGAAATCAAAAAGAGGAGAGAAATAAAGAGGAACAAAAAACAAGTAACAGTGAATCTATGAAGCTTGGCTCATTGTGCAAGAAATCCCCCCCACCCTAAAAAAAACACCCCAAAAGCCATTCTCAAGTGTGCCTTTAAAGACAGGGCTGAACACAATTAGTGTGTTTCAGACATTAGTAAAATCAAAATGCATGCAAATTATAAAATCAGGACATTAATATAGAAACAATTGCTTTTAGTAACCTAAATTCTGACTGGAGTTAAAGCTGAAGATAAGATGCTTATTTAGTTGAGACGGAATACTAAATGGAGCAAACGCAGGTTGGATTATTTACTGCTGGGTGTTATCAGTGCACTATGGTTTTAAAAAGACACGGTTAAAGGTGGTATAACTAGGCAGCAGGAGCAGACTGCTAAAAAAAAAAGCACAGTCATAAGTTAGCCTTATAGCCAGGGAAAGGTTTAAAGAGGCTGGAACGGGAAGAGGGAAACTACTCCTTAGACCTGGCATCAAACAGCATCAACACTGGCAGCTCAGACCAGTAATTGTGATTATTATTATCAGAATTAGAGCTGAGTGACAGCAGAATATTGTGGCGGAGGGATTGAGACCAGGTCTTGGTTGAGGAGACGGATCTAAAGGGAGCTGCAGCTACTGAAGCGTACAGATTAAGGAGGTTCACCCTGACATCCCATCCTTCAGGTCATACTCCACGATGATAACTTAACTTCATGTAATCAGTTCCTCAGGCATACTGCACAGTGATTGTGTCAAAATACAGAAAACGCTCTAGACTAATGAGCAACATGAGTAAATTTAGTTGAACTAAATTAAATATAATCTAGTTTGAAGTTGTATAAACAATAGCAACATTTTGAGAAAGGGAAACAGCAAACAAGCAGCAAGAGTATATTTAGATTTTTTTTTTTTTTTTAAACCTGCCTAATATTAAACACCATTTGATAAAATATAATATACATTAAGAAAAAAAGAAGAAATAATAAAACAAGTTAGTAATTTAAGACTCAAAATGACATTAGCACCTGTAATCGGAGGGAGTGAAAGGCAAGGGTTTGGAAAATATTCTCTGTGTTCTGAAAAAAAAGAACAGATAGAGAGGCCTTCAAGAAGAAATCCGTCACCAAACGAGCGCAAAATACATAATAACAAGTCGCCATTGCTCCTCACAATACGATCAGAAGAATATGAATCATAAGAATAAAAATGGATAAATCATAGAATAAGCAAACCTCCTTAATTTTAAGATGTAAGTGATTTTTCTTATGTTGATATAAAAGCATGCATGAAAGCAAGCAAAGGGGCAGTCCAACAAGCACACACACACACACACACACACACACACACACACACCCAGTACTGTAGTGCAGTCTATCTGCAGGGCACAGGCATTATCAAATAGAGCCACGCACACAACACTAGCAAAGTTAATGGCTCTCACAATGCTTCAACTTCACATTCTCAAAACATACATATCACAATACCAGAACGCTAAGGGGCAAAGTGGGGAGGGGGTGTCAAGAGGGGAGGTGAGGAGGAGTGTGTGGGGGGGGTCATGCATATTCAGTTGTTATTAGCTGGGGAAGGCTGGGGGGAAATGGGGCAAGGGGGGTATTACAAGCAACTCTACCATTTAAATATTGCATTGGGAAGCATAACTATACAAAAAAAGAAAGAAAAAAGCCAGGCACAATAACACACACTAAAAAAAAAACATAACACAAAAAAAACTAGCTTGACTTTTATCTTGCAAGATGTCACATCTGCCTGACACATGATGGGGCTCTTCTAATATGAGAGATAATTGCAGCTCACTTACCATTGCTCTCTGCTTGCTGCTTTTCCCTTTTTCTCTTCTTCCTTTTCCCCTGTTGGTTAGCCGCCAAAAAAATAGAAAGAAAAAATAGACACAGACAGGAACCTTAGTTATTATATTGCAGAATGCCCAAAACATGAAACAGAGAATAGGACTCTTCTCTGTGTTTACTTATTTATTCATTCTGTCTCTGCCTTTTGTTTCTGTCTCTGCCCTCCGGTTTGTAACAGCCACTGCAGGCCAGTTCAGAATCATCCCTCCTCTTTCTGTTTTCTGCTCTTTTATTCTTTCTCTGTAATCTTTTGTCTTATTTTCCTCTGCTCTGTGAACATCTAGACATCGTGACAAGCCTCTGTTTTGGAAGACCGATTTCTCAAAGGCTGCTCGTGGAAGACTCTTGTCGGCTTGATCCCAAAACTGGGCAAAATTGATGAGAATCCGAGCACTTAAGTATCAGAACAAAGTGTCTGAGGCGCAACACATTCACAGAGGATTCATATAAACAACATCACGGTCGGACTTTGTTCCAAATATGTCATAAAAAGGTGGGCTTGCCAATTTGCCCAGTCTCAGATATACATATCAAAAGAAAATTAGAAGAAGAAAGTAATCTCTCAGGTTAAAAGCAAAAGAAAGAACTCTTCCTGGCCATGTCACCTAGTGAAAGGGGAAAGACCAGCCCGTTACGACTTGTAAACTTAAACACTTACATAGTTGTCTCGTGCTGACCAGCCGGGATACAGCTGCATGTGAAGCTGTCGCTCTTTCCTGGCGAGCTCGTAGTACTTGGCCTGCTCCTCCCGCGTTAGGGCGTGCCACTGTGAAACCACAGACAAGACACAGGAAGGAGATTGTTTTACAATGAATTCAAAATGAGTTTAACTCTACAAGGCTGTGAACTGCATTCGCCTTGAATACAATCGGCAGGAAAGATGGATGGGGAATCCGCTGTGATGAACCCTTCAGTTGGACCATTACAGGTGTCGCTGTGTGTTTAGTGTTGGGTCTTACCCTCCGGCCCAGGATCTGGTTGATGGCAGCACTTTCCTTCAGTGTACACTCAGCCACCACCTTGGCCCGCATCTCCTTCATGTAGAGCATGAAGGCATTCAGAGGCTTCTTTATGTGGACCTGCTTCTTCTTCTCCTCTTCCTTTTTAGCGTCTGACTGTTTCCTGTGGAGCGGCAGAGGGCAGAGAGGTGAGCGAGATAAACTCACGACTGGTTTTTAAATCCTGATGTGTGGGACTGAACCGTGTTTGGGGCAGCAGAAGTGTCTACTCACGAGCTGAGAGAGATGTCACTGTGGGAGGACTCCTGCTTGACGTTGGATGTGACAATGGCTGGGTGTGGGATGCCCGTGGCGTGCAAACTGTGGTGAGAGGGCACCATGTGTGGGGGGAACCTAGAGGACAGAAGACTGTGTAAATGGACACGGGTGAAATGAGGAGATGGAACACATGTATACACAGGACGAAAAGGGGCTAAATTCCATTTCCCTCTTTCAATGACACAGGGATTATTCAATTAATTTCATATAAATGGAATTGGCCTTTAGCTACAAGAAAAGACATGCATGCACATACAAATATCCGCGTGAATATCTACTATTCAAAATGAGTGTGAGATCAAATGTCACACACATTTAATTTGCGAGCTGGAGCTATACACTTTACACATGAGTATAACAGCAAACCACCACCATCAGTAAAAAAAACACGATTTGGAAGCATGAACGCTATATTGTGTGGTAATAATTAAGTGCAATTGCACAAGGGTGAATCTCTTAAATGCTATTTTTGAACAAAAAAAGCCATACAGGGAACACTTGAGGCAAGTGCCTTTCTTCACCTTTATTTAACCACAACCTCATTGAGATTTGAAAATTCTATCAAGAGTGTCCCAACCAATACAGGCAACAATTCATGTAATAGATTCAATGAAGCGTGTTAGCTTGAGGGCTCGAAGCACCTTGAACTTCTCCATTCATAGTTAAGGAGAGACTGTGTAGGCTGAATATATCAGTGCCACGCATAACTTTTACTGGAGCCGTAGGCGCAGAAGAGGTTTATATTTGCCTTAACAATTGGCATCTTACGGTTGCTGCGGGATGAGATTATAATTTCATCCGTAAATGACAAATGCTAACTGCACAACTTCAAGTCATTGGTATATTTGCGGAAAACTGCATTTCGAGCATTTTAGCGCTGATATGAACATGCTAGGTCTTGGAGCTTGAACCATTCTGTGTTATCAAGGAATATTGCAAACTAGATTAAAATGTTCTATCAAAGTCTAGTATCACTTCAGGAATTGGGGCTTTTATTTGCTTTTCTGCCAGTTCAGCATTGTCAGCAGCACAGACGTTTTTATCTTCATCCCTCTACGGCTCCTATCATCACTCCATCGTCTCCGACCGCTCCGCACATCGAGGCCAGAAACCCTTATTTATGAAATCGTTGGCCAGACCCGCCATGAGACACTGCTGTGCTGTGCGATGTATGACACTAATTATTTGTGTCAGATTATTTCAATGTGTACGCTTCTTATCTGCATGTGTATGTTTACGGCGCGGTTCCACATGACCACACACAGATTTAAGAAGAGAGGAGGATGAAGGAGAAGGGAAAAAAGGAGGAATAATTCTTTTTTTTTTTTTAAAGCAGCTCATTATCTGGCAGTGTCTGGCTCCATGGCTCCGAGCCAGAATATAATGATGAGGATAAACTCGCCAGGAACAACTACTTTCTGTTGGAGGCCATCTCAGGGGAGTGCCAGTGCGCTCCCCCCTCAAACTCTTTCCCTCTTTTTCTCCTTTCCCCTCTTCTCCCTTCATCACTGACACATTGGTGTTTGTGCCATGTCATCCGTTGATGGGGAGCTCGGCAGCAGTGGCTGCATATCGCCCATCATTAGGGCTGCTGCATTTTCCTCACTCACTCTGCTTCCTCTCTCCCTGTTCACCCTCCCTCCTCTCTCTGTGCACTTGTTAAAATTTCCTCTGTTCCAAGTTCTATTTCTTCCTTCTCTTCTTCTTCTTCTTCTCTACTCCTCCATGTCCCCTCACCACCTCCGCGCTCCTTTCGCTTCCTCTCTTCGCCCCCATCCCCTCCTCCTGCTGCTGCTGCTGCTGCCACTGCATGGCCCAGGTTATGGTTTAAACATGACGGCCGTCCCTTTGAAGCGTGGGGGCAACATCATCATCATCATCATCCGGGCTAATCAGCAGCAAGCAGCACCTTGGACCAATTTAACCAACACAGAGAAGGAGACGCAGCAGAGACCCCCACCCACCCACCCACCCTGGGGCTTCTACGTCTCAATCTAAAAGGTAAGAATGGCTCGCGGTGTTGGGGAGAGGGTGAGGGGGGGGGTCACTGGCGCAGCGAGCCCAGTGTCAGCCAGTGCCATTTAATTGCCAACGCGAAGCAGTAGCCCCCGTGCCTGTTTAATGTATAATGACCCGGACGGTGCGCTTCTCCCGTTCCCAAGGAAAAGAGAGGGAGCATGATGATGGGGGAACATATCAAAGGGCAGGCTTAAGCATAAGAGGCAAAGGGGCCTTCACGTCCTCCTACCTGTCACACACACATTCACCCCCCGCCACACACACACACACACACACACACACACACACATCCTGGGACCTGCACTGGCTCCAACAACATTATCAAAATAATGTCTTTCATTTGCTCCGCTGACTGTCTCTACTCTCCTTGGCTTTTTTCCCCTCATGTCCTAAAAGAATGCATTTTTTAACAGGACCTAGGTGTAAGGTGCTCATTGCAGGACTACGAGGTACCAGGTTCCTTTCCTGAATCCTAAAGCAGTTCGGGCTACGGCACAGGGGACTGATACTGAAGCAGCGCACTCCTGCAAAGAACTGGCTCCCGACAAGAGTACAAGGCCAGGATGTCTTTTCTCTCCGATTTCATCCAGTCAGCCATCTCCTTACAAATCGTTTGAGCTATCACAACAGTCTAGTCCATTCTTTGAACAAAACCAACTGGCTGAAGGCTATGTATGAAAGGATTCTGCCATTTTGCTGACACAATTACACCGATTCTTTACTAGATATTGTCAACAAATTGATTTATTTCCTCGGCCCTGTCCAAGACAGACTTCAGGTTTTTCAATGGAGATGTGTTAAACACTCCCATTCTCCAGAGAGCTCCCAGAGCCCTCCCTCTATTCGGTTATACTAATTCAATTAGGGGCCTCATCACAGGGCATTAGCTCTTCCCCATGGCCAGTCCCCCCCCACACCCCAGCTAGTATATTCAATTAGCTCCACTGGAAATAAGATGATCACAATGTAGAGGCTGTCATTAAGGGACCAAATTAGCAGTCACTTAAAGCCCAGGTTGGCTGGGCACCGCTGCCAGATGCCAATGTCTGGACAAACCCATTGTCTGACCCTGTGCACCTGAGACTTTCTCTGGAAGGGCTGGGAGGGGCGAATCGGACTCTAATCCTTCACCAATCTCCAGAACGAGTTTAAATGTAACATTTGATGCAATTAGGTATTCATATTTAAATGACTAATGGGACAGTTTAACAGCTAAAAAACTAAATTGTCTGGGGGAGCTTACAAGCCCAACTTTCCCTTATTCTCAGGGCTGGGCTTTCAAACATGTCCCCCTTGCGTCTCCTCCCTCCCTGCATCTACATGATCCATCAATGTCACAGAGGTCTAAACACGCCGCCCTCAGGAACTGCTTTTCCAATCAGGCTGTAATTAATCTGAAGCTTGGCCTCATCCCTAGACTCTACACCAGCCTGGCTCACAGTCCCCTGCTGCAGGGGCGTGTGGAGAGGAGGAGGAGGAGGAGGAGGAGGAGGAGGAGGAGGAGGAGGAGGATGGGGGAGTGGAGTGGCAAGCTGTTTGTTTTTGTGTTGTTGCTTTTTAGGGCTTTTAGTCATCTAAAATTAATTATTTTCGCTTTCCACACAATATAGAGGACACGCATCCCTCAAGGGAACAGTAAGTAGTTTAACACCAACTGACAAACACACACATGTATACAAGATGGCAACAAATACACATACCCCCCATGGGTGCACGAATGTCCACAGCAGCACTTGAGCTGGACCCTAATGGGCTGAACCAAAGCGCTAGCCAAGTGTCAGGCCACGGCTTATATCATCTAGTCCCCATCAAAGTGTTGCTGTGTTTGTTTATCTGTCTGGCTGCTCAAACTCACAGCATGGACATGCCCCAGCTCATTTCAGATCTGCCTGACATGCAGTGGGGGTAAATGTTCTTCAGGGGCCTCATTAGAAAATGATAAATATAATTAATATTTGAGCACACTAGCTGGAGCCCCACACTAGAGAATTAGCCTTTTGAACACAGAGATGTGGAGTGTGAGCTCTCCTTAAGGGATAAGTTGCTGCTCACGCGAGTGTGCACGTGTTGCTTGTGCATTGCCCTCACAGCCAACACAAACACACACAGATGCACGACTAAAGGTGTGAGTAAGTGTGTGTGTGTGTGTGTGTGTGTGTGTGTGAGTGTGTTTAGCTCCTAGGTCTCAACTCACCTTGACATGGATGCGTTGACAGTGAGCGCAGTTGGGTAGGGGTGTCTGAAACCCCCTGCTGAGATTGGATAAACAGGTTGACCTTGCCTGGGAAGGGGGAAGAAAAGAAGAAAGGCAAAAAGGTAAAGGAACAGGGTTGATGGAAGAGGAGAAGTTAAAGCCCTCTGTCTCTCCCTTCTCCCCACCGTGGGTCTCTTTATTCTCATTTGATCAGGACAAAAATCTAGGGGATTGCAGAGCGCAGATCAAAGGGAGGAAAACTCTGAACAATTTGAATGCCACAAATCTTGATAGCGATGGCTAATTAAATTTCATAACCCTTCGCTCTGTGTCGACAGAGCGGGGCCCGGTTCCTCCCCGAGCTGGAACTAGGTGTTTTGTTGTGATAATTAAAGACGAAGCGCGGGTCTCTTTAATGGAGCCATCACGCTAATTGAGGTCTACACATCCAAAGACAAACAATAATGAATGTAAATTTATACCAAAATAAAGTGCAGCAAATCAAAGGGCGCCATGGCTGTGCTCGGGGCCTCTCTCGGTATTTAGATCGCGGTGAGAAAACATTAAATTAACAGAGCTTAATTTGTAGCCTTTTGTCATATTAACAAGTGTTGACAAGAGTTACCAGGGGAGAGCCCCCGTGTGGAATTGTGGGTAAAATACGGGCAATCACAGTTCATTACTCTAATTGGACCTTACAGGGACATGCAAAATAGTATTTGCCTCAAAGTGGCAAGTTGAGGTTGGTGAGGGCCCGAGGAAGCTGCAATGGGCTGCTGTGGTCCAGGAGTGTGTCAGAAAGCTAAGCGATCAGTTTAGAGTTTTCGAGGCCTTGAACAGAGAGAAGACCCACCCTCGGGACCGGGAGGAGACAGAGACAGCTTCCATAATTTACTTTGTGTACATAAAGAACAACATCCTGCTACTATTGTTTGCCGTTTCTCTCGTTTTTGATCTGGCTTGATGTAAAGCGTATTAATCGTGACAATAGGTGGGTGTTGGTAGCCTTTTTTTTACACAGCTATGCAGTAGAAAGAGGAATACAAAAAAGGATTTGCTTACTGTGGTACTAGCCATCCTAACGGATGGGGGATCTGGCCGACAGCGCCGGGTGACAGTGGGTAATAAGGAGATATATCCGGAGGATGTGGAGGCCTTGGGATTCCTGTGGAAGAGAGAGGATAACAGGAGTAGGTAGGAGGTGGACAGACAGGATGATGACAAGAGAGAAAACCAAATCTTTGTCAGCGCTGAATTCATTCTTTGTTGAGAGTTTCACATCTGAACGGGGCGCACATCACAGGGGTGCAGATGGGAGGATGAGGAGGAGGAAGAGGGCTTGTTGCTCGCATGTACACGGTGCTAAATCACACTTCCTGATCAAAGGCCTTTGAGGCGGCGGCGCCACAATGTGTTGGAAGAGGCAGAGGGGAGAGAGGTGAGGAGAGAATACCAACACGATTCTTCTTGTCACATTTGTTTCTGATTCAGAAGATTAATTGTATAAAATGTCTGAGGTTTAGAAGTTAACAAAACAGAACAATATAATTAAAGCCTTGTCTGTGATCAGAGTGAGGCTAATACAGGAATCCAGGTTGAGTCAGGCTGGTTTACATTGACTCACTGGCTGGACGGATATGGGTTTCATCCGATATTAAACATGAAAAAGCAAATATTAAAGGGATGCAACTGTTATAGATCATGAGCACAAAATCAGCATCAATGTAACTACCTGCTTTTAATTGAGGATGTGAATGTATGTATTGGCTCGTTGGTCTCCATTCGTCCCAACTGATCCTCAGATTTAACATAAAAACAGTGCAGACTTTTGTTTGTTATCTCCACAGACAAACAGTGACAAAGATGTCCGATTAAAGGACAGTCCGCGCTGAAGGAATCACAGCGTCCACGGTGTTGCTCGTGCTTCCTGTGGCAGCTGACAGGCTAAGAAGCTGCATCGACAAGCTGCCCTGAACGAATGCCTTGAAAAGGTCTCGTACACAGCCGGGTGTAAAAATAACTTTCTCTCTCATGGCAAACTTAAAACAGGGAACACTTGACATGTGTAAAAGCACAGCAGGGAGGTGTGTGCGCTCAGGAAGTGGGGGACTTTCATTCTGGCTGATGTGCGTTTCTTTCACAGCTGGCTCGCCCGTGCAGCTGTTGTTGCACATATTTCGACCAGTGACGAAGTAGAACAGATCGATCTTCACGGATCAGAACTTGGCCGGTGTTGTTGGTTACACCCAAAAACTCTGCAGCTGATCCAGGTCATCCAGGAACTGGCTTTTGAGGAGGATTCTCTTCCCGATGGACAATGCGCTGCGCTGCAGTCTGTGTCTCAGCGGTTAACGTTTTTCTCGGAGTAGCGCTCTAACAAAAGAAAATTCAATAAGAAGGAAAGCCTTTCAAACATTATGCCATCGCCACCCAGCACTGAAGACCTAATATAGCTCATTAATTAATTAAAAACTGAGCCCAATTAAGCAGCCCTATTAAGCACTACATTAAACAGCAGCTGGCACATTATTTCCCCTTTGTAAGGACCATCATAATAAGGGAACATTATTACCTAAAACATTGACTGAATCCACCCGAGACCACTGAAAAGAAAGAAATTATGCCTCGCACTGAAAGTGCATTAACCTGAAAGGATCGGCTGATGAATGGTTGTGGGAGAGATGCGTGGGCAGAATCTGACTTCTAAACGTGGACAGTCGATTATGAAAAAACGGTATAAATCCCAGCGCTTGGGTCACGTCTTTCATTTCGAGGATTTTTGCACACCGAGTTGAAGACATCGTTCCGAGCAGAGGGTCGTGAGAACTCAGGTATTGAGATGTGAGGACCTCCACCTACAGTGGCTGTCTTGTTTTGAGTCTTGGCAAATGGAGTTGCGGTCATAAGAAGTCGTCCTGGTGGTTTGCTGAATTCCATGTTTTACGAGGTGGTTTATGGGTCACTGTTCAGGTTCTTGTTCTCCAACGTAAGACCACTTTCCACTGAAGCCGTTAATGAGTGTCAGAGCCAAATCACTCAGTCGCAGATGAGAGTTGTCAACAAGAAGTACTTTAGCTGTGACTTTGCCTCACTTTAACTAGCACAGTCTTGTTAACAGTACTAAATATGTTTCTGAGGTCAATAAATAAGCACTAAAAGGACACATTTGACATTTCTAATACTTCCTTTCATAATACTTCCTCACAAAACACATGTGTGATATCCATATTGAATAGTAGTTTAAACTAGCCTACGCCATAGAATACCTTTATTGTAAACATGCCAATTTAATTATCTTTTAAATCTTGAATTGTTTTTACAGGGCAGACGGACAGACAGACCGACGCCATCAAGACAAACAAAGTCCTGCATATGAGAAGCCATGGTGGCAGGGCATAATAAAACATTTACACACCCATCGGTGCAAACACTATTTCAGAGCTGAAGTGCCCTCATATGAGGAGAGCTGCTTCTGTGGTTTTCACAACTTCTTGAAACGTATCAGTGTTCAGAAGATTCATCCTGACACCTTTAAAACACACCACTGTTTTCTAAAAGGTGTGGAGGATTGCTGACTTTAAATACAACAAATACACAGCAAAAAAAATACCTGTTTTGGGATCCACGTCTGTCTGTAGGTGAGGTGGGGGGTTCCCCGGTGTGAAGTGCTCATTGCTGTAGGTGATCAGAGGCGTGAGAGGGTGCACATGGTGAGGGTGCTGTACCACTGGAACCTTATTAGACTGAGAGAGAGACAGAAAGGGGAAAGAAAAAGAGGCCAGGGTGTTAATATTTGGGTTCGGGGTTAGAGATTGCAGGCGCCTGCCACAGAATTACAACTTGGTCGGAAGGCTCATCAAATAAACGGTACTCTCGAGGCGCCAAACCGCCAAGCCACAGGGAAAACAGTGTGGTTTGTGATAAAAAAAAACACTTCTGTGGTGTCACCCTGGAATCCTGTAACACAATCTACAAGGCTTGGGGGGTTGCCAGTTCAGATTTGGGTCTGATGTGTGATGAGGCACTTTTAACCACGGTTGCAGTCAAGTAATCGATCATCTGTAAACCACAAAATCAAGGCAGCGCGTGTAAATCCACAGTCATTAGCAGCTCCAGTCGGCGCTCGGCTCGCCTCTCCTCCTGGTCTCCCCTCTTCCCTCATCTATTCCCCCAGGGCCCGGTTCACGGAGGGTATGGGGTGTATTGTAATAAAAGGGTTCGGAGAGAGGAGGTGGGGCTGAAAATCCATTTCTGCATTTTTGCCAAATTAGTTTTAGCTATGTAATCTTCTCTTTGTGCTCCTAAGTGGTGCAGGCCCCCTTTTTTCAATTACCCAAAGATTACAGTGGAGCTTTGGGGTGTGCTGCCGTGGGCCCCTTGCGTTAACCGGAGCTCAGCCCCTCTCATCAGGCCAGGCTGAGACAGACACTAACACACACACAGTCCCCCGACCACAAGATAACCAGATTAGAGCTCTGCTGTAGATTAGGCTGGTGGAAGAGGCTGCTCTCGCCTCTTTACCCACACATCCTTATCCTGCCCTCAGCAGTCAAAGAAGCAGCACTAATCAGGCTTATCATAACATGGATGATATGTTCAGGGGGAGCGGAGAGGCGACCAGGAGAGCTGCTTATGTGTGTGTGTGTGTGTGTGTGTCTGTGTGTGTGTCTGTGTGTGTGCTCAATCTGCTCTGATAGGCCACACACCCTCATTAGTGACATTAACCCATGCAAGAAAGGGGAGAAAAAAAAGCGCTCCACTGTGGCACATTTCCAAAAGACTTTGAAAAACATTAATAGGACTAGATGTTGGCAGGGGGGCATACATACAAATGACGCTCCGTTGCCCGACGCTCATTGACAATACAAATGCAAAGCCGTGGGCCCACGGCGAGACAGATGAGAGCAGAACTTAATGCTGCAAAGTAATCATTTGCCCGGCCAAAGTTAATTTCGGGCCCGTTCAAGAGCTAAATACACAAACAGTACATCGTACTACATTTTCACTGCGTAGTTAAAGCTGTCCATCTGTATGCCCCGTAAAAAGCCCGGCCATCTAGACTTCTATTCTGTAGTGGCAGTGGTGGGGGAGTGGGGAATGGGAGGAAGGGGGGGGGGGGCATTCCCTATTGCCATGGTCCCAATGAAAGATTAATGAACCCCAGCAGAACTCCAGGGAGGCAGAGAGACTCCTGGGACTCATTCACAGCCCTGAGCTGAAAAGGCTATGGAGAAGAGAAGCAGAGAGGGGTGTGTGTGTGTGTGTGTGTGTGTGTGTTTGTGTGTCGGGGGGCTGGAAGGGGCGGTGGGTGGAGTGGGATTCGTTAAAAAAGAAACACAACCGAGGCCCTCCTCGTTGCGTAGGGGCTCCTGATCTGATCTGCACATCTAGAGTAGTGCCAAATGCAGCTGATGAGTCTGCAGCTGAATGCAAGAAGATGGTCTCGGCCTCCGTCCCTCTTGCTCTTGCCCCCCCCCTTCCTATATCTCACCTCCTAACCTTCTCCTTCACGACTCCCTGCTCCTCCCTCGGGTAATGATGTGAAAGAATGTTGTCAATTCTTCGTCTCTTGGTGCTGAAAAGCTTTAGTGGCCATTTAAATGGGTTCTTTTGTCCAGGGGCCCCGGCCATTGAGAAGACGGTTCAAAATGCCCATCCACTGAGTCCACATTTAGACAGAGGGTGTTAGAGAGGGTGTGTATGGGACTGCGAGACACGGGGAGAGCTAGAAGCCAGCAGATTTACATCATAGTCACTTGTGGTATACCCCCCCACTGAAAAGCCCAGGCCAAGGCAAAGAACAACGGGCTGGGCTGACCGCTGCCTCCAGTCGGCTCACGCTACAGACGGGGGCTGGATGTGAAGACAGGAAAGTGCTTTGGTGGCTTTTGCTGCTTTCCAATGAATTGTCACCCTCCACCACCCGCCTTTCATTCTTCCTTTTTACTTTCCTTTAGGTGTCTTTCCTTCTGCTGGCATGGGTGAAAACTATCACCCACAGTGCTTATCACCCAAACACATACACGGTCAGTCAGCCGATGTGGACTTCATGGGGTCTGATGTCTTCACTCAGTTCACCTGCTCACTCTACATATTACGCGACCATCGCACACGTAGTAGCAACCACTTTGTCTGCCGCTGACGTTGAGGCAGCACCCGGTGGTCCCTGCGTAAAGGAGGCCCAGCACCTGCCCCGTGGTCGCTGCGGGACAATACAAGCGCAGGACTCGTCTGGCAGGCTGCTGGGTGCTTCAGCCGCACAGAGCCCAAAGAGGGCCGAGAAACAAAAGCAGGCAACGTGGGAGGCTTTACTCTCCCTGCTCAACAAAAGCCAGGGGAAAAGAAAGAACACTTCCTGCCCCTACACCCCCGCTGACTTGCATCCTTCCCACCACCTCCGTCATTACAATAAACAAATATAGCAGAAGACAAACAAACGCCCTGCTCTGCAGTCATAAAGAGCAGGTTCTCGAGCCTCAAAAAGAGATTTGGCATTCAAAAGACCCTGCAGAAAAATTTAAAAGCACACTCTTGTGAGAACATCAATGAGCACATTGACTCTTTCCTCATCCAGGACACATACAGCGCCTTCTGCTGAGAAAGGCCAACGCTGTGAAGTGCAGGCAGCACACAAGTACAGCAGACACAAACAGAAGCAGTGGTTTGCCGCCTCTGGTTATGTTATTGATATTGCCATGGCTCTATTTATTCTGTTCTTCTATTTCCAGCTGCAATGCTCACATGCTCAAAATGCTTATATTCCTGAATATGTTTTGTTTTGTGTCGTTAATCTACTAATCATTAATAGCGAACAAGCACCACTATTTTTTTTTGGGGGGGGGGGCGTTTAAAAACTTTGAACAAAGTAACTCTGCAAGTGTTAAACTCATGTCAAAAGCTGCAGCGCTGGTTCGACCTCATCGCTATCTTACGTGTGAAATGCTTCCTATGCCCGCTGGTGACTAATGCTGTTGCGCCATCGCTTGAAAAGAGCCAAATGAATGAGCTGCTTCAAGTCGGACCTCTGGGGAAAGTGAGGGGTGTACAGGAGAAGGCAGAGGGGGTGAGAAAGTGACAGCAGGACGGAGTGAGACAAAGGGAGGGAGACAGAGAGGTGGAGGTCAGACAGGAAAAGCTGTTGGCCTTGCATTTCCTCCTGGTGGCACCTCGCAGGGCCAATTTGAGCCCTAAATGTGAAGGTGGTGACCTTGCGGGCCCTGAAGGGTGGCCGGGCGGGGGTGGGGTGGAGGGGGCTTGAGCCTCTGTCTCTCTGCTTCATGTCATGATATGATGAGTTGTCACAACAGCTTGCGGGGCGCTAATGAGCTGTAGTGGGGCCGGGGCAGGGAAGGGAGGCCAGGGAGAGAGGAGATGTGGGGATGACAGTGCTGTGATGGATTGGGGTCCTCTCAGGCCTCCAAATTCCAAAGCAAGCAGAAAAAGCTGCCAGAGCGCCTTGAGCCTCTCCCAGAGCGTGCAAGTGGCCCACGTCCAAGGCACATGGAGTGACACCATGCAGAAACACACACACACACACACACACACACACACACACACACAGAGCAATACTGGGGAAAGTGTCAGAGAAGAGTAATTTGTATGTGTGTGCGAGTATGTGCACATGCTTGATTTGAGTAAAAGTCAAAACTGTGCTGCCACCAATCTAATGAATCATCTGGTATCATTCAATGCCCTCCTGTTGAAATCTGTTTACACATATGACTGTTGTTTTCCTGTGGGAGGTATGGAGTGACCCCTCCAGGCTACAGATCTATCAAACTAACCATTCACACACATACACGCACACACACATATATATATATATATATATATATATATATATATATATATATATATATATATATATATATATATATATATATATATATATATATATATATACCCCCACACACACACACACACAAGCCCTGGTTGCACTCAGTCAAATCCATCCACAGATTCAAGCAGACAATCTAAAAGGAATATTTGGAGATTAACGGCAATGGGATATGAAATGCTCCGACAAATTAAAAGGCTTATCAGAGCCACGATCTGCCAGCGTACCACGCTGATGAAAAAAAAAAAAAACCCTGCTACATTTCAGAAATAATATTTCTTGGTTAATCACTGGAGAGAAAAGAACTCTCCACAATATTAAGAACCTGGGAATTGTAGAGGGGGAGCAAAAGGATTTAAAAAGCAGATATGGAGGTGTTGATCAGTTTTCTCTTGCAGAGAAGATGCGTCTCTGAGGGCAAGGGGCTCCCGAGACCACAGTATATTTAAAAGTTAATCTATTCACTTTGCTGCAGTGACATGCCGACTGCTTGATCAGAGCGCTGAACAAAAATATTATGTGGGCCAGAGCCTTTGCTCCCCTTCCTCCTGCTCTCTTCGCTAGCACTCAAGTCGTTCGTCACCATTTATTTTTGCTTCCCATCTTTGATAGTCGGCACATCAAATAGAATCACAGAAAGGACATGTTCTGATATGTCACAGACAAATAAAACTGCGCACAAATAGCTTAACTATGAAGTGGTATTTGGTAGAACTGTTGTGCTCTGTGAAGACAAATCGCCTCTTTAGAAACACGTGTGTTAAAGCTTTTCCTTTTCAATGTAAACAGCCTCTTGAGCTCTCGTACCTGAGTTAAAGGGCTTCTCTGAGAGGTGATATTGTATCACAGTGTTAAGAGCCAGACTGAATTCTGCCTTTTGAAATGCAATCAGCCCCTCAGAATTTCAGTTGAAAGCCAGGCAATTAAGAATTTGAATTGGATGGCAACATTAACAAAGAATATGTTAATCTGTGAGGTTATTGAAATCTTATTTTACATTTCATGGTTAAGACATGAGCTTGATCAAATGATGTTTTGTCCAATAAATAATATTCCTCTTGCGAGAACCGTGTTTCTGAAAATGTACTTCTTTTAAATTAACTTAGAGACACTGTTCACAACATTCATTAGTTGGGCCTCAATCTAAGATTATTGATGGCATTTAGGGTATTTTTTAAAAGTGTGTCAATTACTAAAGTCTGTGGAGCATCAATCCATGGTCATGTGCATGCATAATTGATATAATTATCACAAAGCAAAAGCCAAGTACAAAAGTTTTCTATATGGCAGCACATTTTAAACACCCTCAAAAATCAGATGGCCACGACTCTCCACCCAAATACCAACCCCCCCTCCCTTCCCTTCCCTTCCCCTCCACAACAACAACAACAACAACAACAACAACAACAACAACAACAACAACAACCTGTCAGAATAATGCTAAAAGCCTTCCGTGGTAAGAAAAAGCCGAGACGGTGAAGAAGCAGGGGAGCAGGACCGCGTTACTCACCCAGCTGCTCAGATTGAGGTGCCAGCAGCCCACCTGCTGGAGGAGCGAGAGCCCGGGGCCCAGGACTCCTGCCTCGGCTCCCGTCTCCTCCGGCCCGGCTGTAGCTCCATCCCGCGGGTACATGACCCTCTCGGTCCCACCCCCGCCCCCGTCTCCTCCTCCTTCCACCTGGCCCCCCCAGCTCCTCCTTCCCTCTCTCTCTACGCCGCTTGCTTCTCTTGGACGCTTCTCTCCTCCACTTCTCCCCTTCTTTGTCTGTTTCTGCCTTGGCTCCTTGCTCCGCTGTGTGCGAGTGTTGTGCTGGGCATGTGTGTGCGCGTGTGTGTTTATCGTCCCCCCTCTCTTTGCTGTCGTTGCCGTGACCGACTGAACATTGTCCCCTCAGGTTTCCGACATGAGAGAGTGTGTGTCTCTTAAGACGTCTAAAGCAGGTTCAGGGTCTGAGGCCTAGTTTCCCCGTAAACACACAGTCACCACAATCCTCCCCACCCACCCACATCCATCCTTAAAAAAAAAAAGAAACCCCTCACTCTAACAAAAGAAGCTTTGCAGTCTCCTCTGCTTCTCGGTGAAAAGTTTGATGCCGGTGACAAGAAGCTCAAGAAGCCAGAATGTGGACAGAGAGAAGGATAAATTACTGTGAGCAGATTTTCAGCACTGCAGCAGTCTTCCCACAAGCAATACTCCAGAAGAAGAAAAAATACTCACAAACACACACACACACACCCAGAAATCAGTTATTACCCAAATCCCTGCTGTACGTTGGGCCTGTGTATGTGTTTCTTAGAGTATGTGTGTGTATGTGTGTGGGCTCTGCTGTGCCTCCAGGATGCCCAGAGACGAACTGGCAGCTTGAAAAGCTTTGGCTACAAGGTAAAGCGAGCAAGGCGAGAGATGGAGACAAAGAGGAGAGAGCAGGAGAGGGAGAGAGATAGAAGGGGGGGGGGGGGAAGGAACAAGACACAAGACACAACAACATCCACAAAGGGAGGGCAGGCTCAGCAAAGTGTGGCCAACAGTCACTTTATCTGTGTGATGCTGACAGTCCCCTCTTCATACTCACTTTCCAGGGGAGGGGGGGGGGGGGAAATTCTTCACTCTGACACGGACGTGGCACCTTTCTCCGCAATCCTTTTTATCCCCCCCCCCCCTCACCCTTTTCCTAAACAATACCTTAGAGTGGAGAACAATCTTTCTCTTAACTCCCCCCTCGACTCTATTCAGGGTTCATGTGAACAAGGCCTCGAGCCCTGCTCACTGCCCTCTTCTCCCTATTCTCTTCCTTTCTGCAACTGTTTCACCTTCAGATCCGCCATTCTTCTCAATACTTAAGTCAAATGATAAGCTTCGCATGGTCAAGACTTCCTTTCAACAGGCGCAAAGAAATTCAAGAGATCTGTTTGACATCAGAGCACACAGACACACACAGGGTGCATTCAAGGAGATTCCATCAAACACATGAGTTTTGATTTTTGGGAAACTAAACATGTTCCTAAAATCTGCCACGTTGTTTTCAAGAAATGTGGGTCAATAGAAAAATCTTAGGGTGGCTGAGAGAAAAGATTTGTTACCACATTCAATGGCAATATTAGGGAAATATAATATGCTCTAGAAGCGACATAAAGGATCAGAAATGTTAAACCCCCTCGGATAAAGACATTGTATTTTTTCACAGCAATTTAAAATTGTCACAACAGAATAAACCGTTTCAAATTTTTATTTTTGCATTCTATGATTAACAACCGTATCAACCGTTTATTATCTTTTATAACCTCTAACAACCCAAATTAAGACTAATTACCATGACAAATTAAATATTTATAAAAAGAAATAACCCAATATAAACACAGTAAGATTTCATATGTTTTCAATATAACCTGAAGGTTATTGAAGGAAAATACTAAAGAAAAAATATTCAACTAAGGGAATTAAGACATTTTATGAGGCAAATAAATCAAAAATATGAATGTTTCCCAGCTGAATTAATGCATTTGCATTTGCAAAAATGGCCATAGAAACAACTAAAAACATAGAGACTTTTCTCTCAATACGCTGCTCCTTTCTTTTGCTCGTGCACTCGTTCAGCCTCTCTGTCACTGTTAGGACCCGGCTCTTCCCCTGGCCTGCAGCAGGCAGTCCCGAGGCCCATAAAGCCAAAACAAAGCCCTGGGAATGTCCTTTACACAGCCTGGACAATAGCGTCGCGGCTCCAGCTTGACAAGTAAAAGAGCTCCGACAAGGCGGTGGCTAATTGCCTGCCCTCCCTCTATTCAGCCGGCCTGCCACACTCCTGCCATCTCCTTTTGTCCCACGTGTACTTTCTTAAGTAAACTGCCAGTTCACCAGCAAGTGATGGACAGCTCCCAATCACCCGGCGACAATGGCATCAACGCCAGAACACAAGCGAGCACGGGGGGGGGGGGACGAATAAAATACTCTGTCCCACTCCACTGTCTGGGATGTTCGCACGAGACCAAAAAGTGTGCAATACAAAAAAAAGAAAGAACAAAAACTTTTACAAAACAAGGAATCGGAACGGCCTGTGACCTTAATAAATTATTTTTTTTTCACAGATAAATTTGAACAATGCAGAATAAAAGCGAAGAGAGAAAATGCCTTTAACTAACTCGTCTTACTTTCAAAGTCCTGGTTATCTTCTTTTAGCATATGCTATAATAATTATGGTATAAGTATGTTATTTCCAAAAATCAGATACTAAAAGATTTTAGATATAAACTATAAAAAATGTTAACCCTGAGTTATTAATGTTAACTAAAGCACAGAAATAGCAGATGCAATCAAAATCCCTAAAATCTAGATGTCAATAAAACATATATTTGAAACTGCTTCAATATAAATAATGGTATTTGTCAGTTAGATTTAATATAATGGTGTTATACCATACAATAAACAATAAAAATATTTAGTTTGAAGTCTTAGAATAATACAACCCTGTCAGCCTGTCAAGACAAAGCAATCAAACACTGCCTTTCATTATCCAAATTGTCAATCTGTCACTTAGCAACATAAGTGTTATAAATTGCCAAAGAAGCCAGAAAAATATCCATGAACACATGCAATCAAAACATTATATTTAAAGCCAAATAAGCACCATAAAATAAAGCCCAGCTGTAATTAAAATGTTGAAAAGTCTTACCATTTAAAAGAGCTGTATTTGGGATGCTGCTCTCTTCTCTTCCTGGTTAAAACAAGCATGCTGGCACTCGTGGTGGTGCACAGACTCCAAGCAGACTCCCACCACCATGTCAGCCACTAATCCACTGGGGGGCAGCACCTCGTCTACGGCAGCGCTCGCTAACACCCGATGGGTTAAGCCGATAAGAGAGCGGCCGGAGGACCGGGCGAAAGCACTGACTTAGGACGGCAGCCCTTCAGGTCCCAGGGCGAGGAGGACCACGCTGGCCGGAGCGGGCGGTTCACTTTCAGCCCCCTCATGCATTCAAACGCACACTTAGGCTGCGCTGCGCTGCTCTGCTCTGCTCTTCTCTTCTCCGAGTCTGACCGGGACCCCCTCTTTCCCCCTCGCCCATCTTCATATCCCCCCTAATAAGCTCTTTTGTGTCCATCTCTCTTTCTTTGATAAGTTGAAAGAACAACAAAAAGAGGCAGCGAAAGAGAGAGGCTTTCATTCAGCGGCTTGGCAGAAATAAAGGTAGTGGAGTGCCGTCTATAGGAGTTGCCCTAACTTGGCTAAACTCAAGCAGCGGGGTGTCTCTCGTCATGTCATTAATCCCCAAAACTAGCCACGCTCCATTCACCGCAAGTCACACTAAATTAAATACAAAATCAAAAAACACAAATGCCGGGCAGGAAAAGTGCCAGAGAGAAAAAGGCGAGAGAAAGCGCTCCGATCCGGGGCAAAGGGTTTGTGGTGTCGCAGCCACGCTGCCCCTCGGTCGCCACAATTTTTGATGTAAGAAGTCACGGAGAAAACAGCCACAGAAAAGACAAAAAAAATCACCGAAAGAGCAGCTTTGTAGTGCAGCTTTCGCACCTCCAACTATCCTGCCTGAACTCTCTGAAGACAGCTGAGAGGCGAAAAGGAGCCCCACTCCAAAGTCAAACCTGCCCCACAACAAGCCAACAACAGCAGTTAAAACAATACCCAAAATACCGATAAATGGTTACAAGCCCTGTATGGTTTTAGGGAGAGCTGGCAATAGAAAATTCAACCCGGCCAACTGGTGGCTTTAAGAGAGGAAGCCCACTCTTAAAGCCGTGATCCGACCATCCACCATACCACCGCTGTGAGCCTTTTAACCACAGCAGAAAAAAATGACTATTGATCTTCAAATAGCGATAATTGAAAAGATCAAAAAGATTAAACAAAAAATCAAGAATGTGCTGACTTACCATGTTGTGCTCCCCGTTTGTTGCAAGTTTTTGTTTAAATAAAAAAAATCTTTGCTCAAAGATGCAGCATTGGAGGTGTCAAATTGTTGTAGCCGTCTCTTGATCGCATTACTTCCACAGTCCTGGTTTCCAATGCGTCTGAACTTTTTCCCTTTCTCTTTTATTTTGTTTGTGGTACCTAGCCTTTTTTTCCCCTGCTTAAGACTTTAAAAGCCTTCAGCTCAGCAAAGCAGCACAAATTATCTTGCCACCTTGCTCAGCTCTGATGCTTTGGCCGCTAACTTTGGAAGGCCCTTTACTACTGCATCAAAATTAGCATTGTCAAAGCAGTTAATGAATATTAATATTGTATTTGTCATTGGAGCTGGCCCATTGCTGAACTCCAAGTCATCCATCAGGGACAAGATTAAGCACACAATTATTTCTGACTGACAGGGACCAAATCTGGAAGATTTTTTTTTCCTCCAACAATTTAAAGAAAAAGACACAACATCATCTTAAGGTACCTCCCATGAGACGAGACAAGATTAATACACTTTTAATGAAGCAAGATTTCATGGTGCATGAACAGCGGGAACCTCAAGAAAGAAAGGAGAGGAATATAGAAATATTTTGACTCTTAATTTTAACAATTTTTTTAAGGATTGAAATCATAAATTACAAATAATTTTGATGACGGAAGACAAAATTAAAAGTCAAAGAAGATCTTTTTTTTGTCTTTCTTTCTTTCTTTCTGTCTTTTGATCAAATACAACGGATTTATTCTCCTTGATTTTCTTTGTACAAGAAGATCTGCATTTGCTTCTTTTTTTTCCACCTTTGCTGGAACATTAATAGAAAATAAGACGTACAAGCGCTACACCGTGAACATCGCTGGCGCTAAATTTAACATGAAACATTCATTTAAAAAACCCCGGACCGCCACGCACGGAGCACCGACCGCTGAGGACCACACAGAGAGCCTCCATCAGCACCGCCCGCTGCAGCGTTCCAGCGCTGCTCTCTCCCTGCTCCGCCACCCGCTTCCCACAAAACAGCTTCACACCGGGAACACCGCGGCTGTCAAACACGGCTCTCTGCACAATTTCCCCAACCTTCATCAAATATGTCACAATGCACAATTCTAAATACTTCCTACATAATGATGTCATTCCAATTTACCTCGTAACAATTATGCCAGGAACTGTTTAATAAATATAAACTCTCTCTCGTAGGTGGAATAGTTGAAGCAAAAGCATTCCTACCGTAAACTGTCTTGAAGAATTAAGCAGATGACGTGCCATCATCTTCACTCCTCTCTATCCAAAGCTGCACTGTATCGTGTGCGTGATTTTTTTTAAGTAAAACCCTTTTCTCTTTTCTCACATTTTGTATAATCTGAGCAACACAGAGTTGAGCTTCGAATCAGGATCCGTCCCTTTTTCCACAATTATCGGATTTGTTTTCTCCGTTCATTGATTTCCGTCAGAGGAGCGGCTACATGAAAAATCGTATTTGGGTCAAATAAAAACTTATTTTCTTATTTCCTTCTGAAGAATACTACTATAAAAATAAAGGGAAAAGCACTGAGGGGGGTCGCGCAAAAAAAAAAAAAATGGCAGATGTGGGGCACTAATGCCAGCAGCCCAGTGAATTGGTGTGAGTGCGGGGGTCAAGCTGCGGGCTCACCTTGGAGCGCCGGGCCCCTGCCGACCACCATGCCGGCTCCCTAATACCATTAGCAACCCCTAGATGAACATACTAAATTGGCCTTTTGTTCTCTAGGTGCTGATCCACCCTCACCGACTCAATGGTGTCACGGACCCAAATACAGATGGTGCCTTTTTCTGAAATGAATAGCGCGCTTAAGAAAGCGCTCCGTTTTTACGGATTCTCCCAATCTCCGAAAGCCGTCGGCATCGGCTTTTTTTTTTTTTCTAGCGCTTCATTCTCATATATAACTTTAGATATCACTTTGTTATATTTTTCCTCAATTTTATTAATGTTAAAATGTCCCCTAAATATGTATTATTATATTCACATACTTTGCTCTTACAATTCAGAACGTATACTTGCAAGATCTCACAATGAGACGTCTCGTGAATTAGACTTGATCCAATTCAGCAGCAAAGAATGATAAATGTAATAAAATTAGGGAGCCAAACCAGAATTTAATCAAAAATAAATTCAAATTTTATAAACATTAATTTGAGTCTTAATAATTATAACACTTATTTTGAGCCTTACAAATGAATACATTTGCTGGCCAAAATTTCAGAGAAATAAAAATATCTGCATTGACGGCATTAATTCACATTAACAAATAACATCTTTATAATACAAAGATTAAAAATATGAATCTAAAAAGCAGATCTCACAATTCAAAACGGCAGCGTAGGAATGCTAATTATTAAACTGTAATTACACAAATGACGGTTTAATTGTTGTGACACGAGCACAGACACTGATTAAGTGTTTCACAGAAGGTTGCCTATGAAAACAGGCACCGAACACACACAATCCCAGCGCGGCTTAATTCGAGTTGAGAGCCTAAAACAGGTCCAATCTAGGTGAGGAGGAGAGGAGGGAAGAGAGAGACGAGAGGGAGCAGGACAGGCGGCTCTGTGGCCCAGCGTGATCACATCAGCGCTAGTATCAAATTAACTCTCTGACTTTGAAAGTTATTGATCTGCTATTAAGACACTAGTGAACTTGATGAAGTGAGTGCTGTAGGTGACTCTGAGACTTCAAAGTCTCACACCAGCCACATAAAACAAGCCACTTTGATCCCCTCTCCGCTCCTCGGATCTGGAGAGGGGGCTTCAGAGGAACCCCCCAATTCTACTCTCCTCTCTTCTCGCACTCACCCCGGGCCCGAGCTGCAGCTCCAGCTCTCCCTTTTCCCTTTTCCGCATCTGCTGATGCCCCGAGAACCGGCAAAGCTCCGGTGCCAACACAATGTTTAATCGCACCACGTTTTTTACAGAACAGTCAGCAAGTTGAGAGCACAAGCAGTGAACAGTGGCGCAGACAGATCTCCTTTCTGATTCACCAGGAAATAATAAACCAACACAGAAAATGCAATATGATGTCAAAACAACTACGGGAATAAGACGGCCACGCGAGCGCGCTCGCATTCAAATTCAGTGTCGATAAGAAGGGGATTCTTCATGCCAAATACGGCATGTAATAAGGTTGGCGATGAGAGAGACAATGCAGAGTGGGAGATAGCAGCACCATTGTGTGGTGAATACATCCCCCTCTTTGCTTAAGGCAAGTCTTCCCACTACATTAAATACTGTGTTCTGCCAATCACACCTGCCTTTTTTTTTTATTTTTTTTTTTCATTTTGTGCCACTGGGTGGAGGTAGTAGTTAATGTTTTCAACATGCAGCGCATCACTTGAATACACTGAAGCAGGCACAAATCACAACCGGCCCACAGAATTATTCCTCTCTACCGGCTAAAACCACTATGGGACAAATTTAACAAAAACAAGAAGAAAAAAACAAGAAAAAACTCAAAGAAAAAATACATCTTTTGGTCCTCATGTTGCAGACTGCGAAGACTGAGAAACTAAATCTCGTGCTTGACCTCCACTGAGCTGCTAACTTAGCAGGACTGAGTAAAATAAATATTAACGGCTAAATTAATCATCGGCAAGACAGTGTTTGCGCTCAGGCTCCAGTGCTCTCAGGCGCTTTGTGTGTGTGTGTGTGCGTCTGCATGCGAGTGTGTCTGCACTTGGAGTGCCGGTACTAAGCTGCGTCTGTTTAATTAAGAGGGGTAAAACAGATGACAAATGCGAGACAGTTAAACATTTAATGTGTGCTTATCTCCCCCCTCATTTATTTAGTTGGGAGAGATTCAGAGTGGGTGGCGTTTGAGAGCGATGTGCCGGCAAAACGCTGGTGGAATTAGAACGCAGCCCCGTGCACCGTGACAAGTCAGCAAGCAACACACAGCCTGACAATTGTTTTGACATTTCCAACCTAATTCTGTTTGATGAGAAAGAAAGGGATTACGAGATAAATCAAATAAACACAAATACGGATTCTGCTATACAGCTGCTTGTGAATAGCAACACAAAAAAATGTAATAAATAAATGAGTTTCAACATAAATGACACGGTGTCACTTAATTATGGATGGAGTATTTATAGCACCCGTGCCTAAATTATCAAAATAAAACCGTGCAATTAAAAAATATTCTTTTTTCAAAAGGGTCTAGTTTCTCCTTCATTTCACCTGAGAAAGATTAAAAAACATTTTTCTGTATGATCCCCATTGTGTATCTGGTGCTGATGCACATTGCCTAGAGTCAATGTCAAATCCCAGCTCCGGTAGTCCCGCAAAAAATACAGAACGAACAGTGCCCGCGGCACACACACCCCTTTACTCAACCCACTTGCAATATCTCCTCCAAAGTTATCACTTCCAATGTGACAATGTTAAGATTAAAATAATAAAAAAATAGATATTATATATATATATATATATATATATATATATATATATATATATATATAGGGAGAGGGAGAAATAGATAAAAATGGGTGGCAGCAGTGGGGGTATGGCTGGGGAAAGAGAAGCAAAAAGAGGGAGAGGGAGAAAAGGAAGAAAAGGAGGAGGAGGTGGAGGAGAGAAAAAAGCCCTGTGCCACGAGCATATATAAGAGAAACCTTCACCAATTAGTGGGGAGAAACGGGAGAGGGAGCTGCCGCGGCGTCGGCACTCAAAGAGCCAGGCCTCGCGGCGAAGCTGTCATGTCGGCAGGATTGATCAACAGGCCTGCTATTTCTAATGGCATGTTGTCATGAAGCTGCAGCCATGGGGAGCCACCTGCCTCAGTCCTCGCACTGTGTGTGTGTGTGTGTGTGTGTGTGTGTGTGTGTGTGTACTGTATATGTGCAAGTGTGTTTGTGTGCATGAAAGATGGGGTTGGGGGTACTGCAGCAGCCATACCTGTTCTGTGCCCATATATCTTTTACTAACAATTTAAAAACAGCCTGGAATCCTCCTCCCACTCTCTGGCAGTCTACCTTGCCTTTCCCTGAAGGTGGAAGAAATGTGCCAACCTGGATTGTTCTTTATTCTCACACAGCAGAGCCAAGCTATTGTAAAATCCAACACAATGGATACAAAATGTATACTGTGTTGTGTAGAGGTTGAAAATGTAAATGAAAGCAAACGGTTTTGGTTGTTTCCGAATGATAAAACGAATAGTTCAGTGCAAATACAAATTATAATTTTTAATCAATTTCACACCATTCAACAAATTAATTCTTCCTCAGTCGTATTGAAACAGTGCATTACATGCATAAAACTATCCTGAGTTATCATCTGAAAGGCATTGCATTTGATTATCGCCCATTTCCTTTTTACGAAGAAGAAGAAGAAAAAAAAAGCTGTCAAATAATCAGCGGACAATAGGAACTCGTCTGCAAAATGTCATCGCAGGAAAAGCACAATCAAATGCACGGAAATTGCTTTATAGAAAAGAAACGGTCGCGTTGTCCTCGTTTTTCAGTAATACGCCAACAACAAAAAAACGGCTTCCTTTTCAGCCTCGGCGGCCAAACAAGCCCGGCCTTCGCAAACAATAAAAAAGTCAAATAAAAGTTACAGAACTTGAGAGTTCAAGGTACGGCGGGCTACTTGGAGTGCGTGTCACGTACAGTTAACCTTTTTATCGGGCGCGCCTGTGGTCTCATCAGTCGATGAAATTCTTTGCCCGCGGCGGTGGCTTAGCCGAGGGACACGGACCAATAGAAAAATATTTCATTGTGTTAGCATTTCAAATGGCGAGTGGAGGGTGGAGAGGAGGGCATTTGGAGGGGCGGTGGGGGAAGAAGCTCTAACCGATCGTTGCCAGCGGAATTAATTGCCTATTCTGAGAATAATGTCCCTTATCCACGATCCTCGGAGGGCCGAACGCTAGCGGAGGCCACTTTTTTTTTTTACGTTTGGTGTCTTCAAAAAGAAGAGCGCTTAGGGGTACTGGCCGTATTAGGGGTTTAGCTCAGCCCCCTTTAGGCCAGGAAAAATAATCAGAAGCGCTGAACCAAACTCCACTAATCCGTTCCCCAATTAAAAACGTAGAACCCATTACACTTTACGTTAATGTGAATCGCCAAATAAATACTTTAAAATGAACGATACGTTTATTAAAAAAAATTGGCAAAATCTGACTAATAATTGCATTTCTCGATGAAATTCACTTTAAGAGAAAGAAACATGAGAAGTAAAGCGCCGATGTTTGTTTGGCTTTCAGCCAGCTCCCGATAAATGGCTCAAGATGGAGCGACCCCGGTGGTGCTTCTATCCCTTTATTTAAGGGGATTTAAGTTCAGGCTCTGTTACACATTGGCCAAGCATATGCAATGACCCTAACTGATATTGGTGCATCTTTTAGCCACATCTTAATCTAACCTTTGTTAAGCTCCGTGGCTTTTCAGACTCAAAACAGCATTAAGAACGAGTATTGTTTGGAGCGAGGAAGGAGGCAGCCCTGGGAGACGACTCCACCAAAAGGCTGGGCTCGGTTTAGGGCAGGAGCCCTCTGGAAAAACAGCTGCTTATGCACTCCAATCAGTGGGAAAATAAAATCAAAATCCGGATTTTTTTCTTTTTTGGAGGTGGAGGGGGCATCCCGAACGCTCCATCCCTCCATATCGACCTCTACGGGCCCGTTCGTGCTAGGTGTCGATTTCATCCCTCGGCAGATGGACGGGCAAATTCGCAGCAGTCCCCATTACACGCCTCTCTTTCGCTCATTGTGAATTCAGTCAACGAAGTCAATCTTATTAACTTCCGCGCCGGTTCACACATGACATTTTCTTCAATTTTCTCCCCGACATCAAAAACATCAATTAGCAGCTCGAAAATGGGAAGGAGCGAATGACAGAGTCCGATAACGGCGACTTATTTGAAGCTGAGGGTAAATCTATTCTCCAGTTTTGAATGTGTTCATTACAATTGCATGTTCAAAGAAGACCTCCAAATAGCAAAGAAATTTAATTTATCTCCTAGAAATGTCCAGAAATTGTTTTTTCCCTCTTTTTCTTTTTTTTTTAATCCTGTGTCTATCTCTCAGCCTCAGTGGGTGACACAAAGCATTGTGGTGCTGCATTTTCTTTTTCTCATTAGAACAGATCACAACTCCCACAGAAGTTGAAACCCTATACCGTAACCTCTAGAGTAACCCGTAAAAACAGTTTTAACAGTCCACCATTTCATTAGGAATAAAAGAAGGCGATAAAGTAGCCAGTGACCTACAGTTTTAACAAAAATATTACGATGATGATAAATGCAGTATCTACTTATCAACGAGGCAAGCTATTATCAGATCAGAAGAAATACAATGCTGTAGAGGAAAGCTTTGTCTTTTTTTATCGTTGGTATTCATCAATCGTCAAAATTAATCTTCACATTCGTATTTATCATTGATTTATAGATGTACGGATTTCTTTATAATATATAAAGTATTATTGCATTGCGTTTGCCTTGCATAAATAATGTCAGAAGGATCCTGTGCTAATTAAATGATATTCACCTTGGTAAATGAAATAATATATTTTTTTTGTAAATTATCTTCAAGAAATTAAACAATTTAAAGACTAATTAAAAATGTACTATATATAATATTGGTTATCAATAACAACTGCTATGTTCTCTTTATATCAACAAAATGAAGACTGTATCCTCTCAAAAAATAAATAAATAATATATTTCTAATATAGTGTAATTAATAATCCAACCTATTTTAAAATAGTTCTGTATGTATTTTTGCTTGATCGAGTAAATGTTTCCTGCTTTATTAGAAAATTAAATAAATAAACACATGCTCAAATCCAACTTCCATTTCATCCACGGCCTCATTGATCATTTCCTGCTCCTCCACATCACGGTTACATCAAAATGTGAAATACAAACCTAGACATTAAAGACGCTCTCATGGCTCAACCCTTCTGCCACCATCACTGATGAACGTGTAACTCAATAAACCTTGGCCGGTAACCTTTAAGTAAAAGGCTATTTTTTGCCGATATACAAACATTGTCAGACGGCTTCCTCGTGCTTGAGTTACATCGCCGAGAGGGTGAACAAAAGCAACTTTAGTGGCTGTGGAAAAACAGTCGTAATGCGAGGGGGGTCGCTCGCACACGGAGCCGTGCGGATCAAGTTCCTCCGGCCCATTGATTTCTCATCTTTTGACGTTATTTAGTTGCTTTTTATTTTCTTGGCCGTCTTTTATTCCATGTCATAAAAGACAGAAATGTCCAAACAAGTGATGTTGGGAATATCTACTTTCTGTCAAAAGAGCAGGCTTTTCCCGGCATTAAAGCGACCGAAGGCTCTGACGCAGTGCCGAGAATCGGCGGGATGAAAATATCACTCTTTATAATGGAGGCTAATCAGATTTCGGGTGCCGTTTGCCTTCTAGCTAGAGGGAGATGGAAACGCGCGTAGCAATGGGGCTGTAACCGATACACTCCCGGTTCATCGCCATCCTGACCTCAAGACAAAAGGACCCCCCCTCCCCACACACACACACACACACACACACATCTAATCTAGATGGTATATAAAGCCAAGAACAATTGGTTCACATAGTCAAAATCTGAATTAATACAAAATGTAATTTTTGCCCTAAATTCTGTTTAGGCTGAAGGGACAAAGCGAACGCGTTAAATGCAAAGAAAGGCGAAGAGATGCATCTGAAACGCGGCTGTCGGCTGAACGTTGACCACACAGTGCTGATCAGTTCCATTAAAACGGGATTTGATCATCTCCCCCCGTGCGCTTTCACAGCCCGGCTTCAGATTAGATCACTGTGAAAATGGTCAAATGGTGTGTTTATCTCACTGTAATTATTTTTGATGCGGATGACAGAGATTGCTTGTTTGCATGTGGCTTGATGAGTGTGCACAATGCGAGCCCAGACATGCACTCAAAAATGCACACGCAGACACACACACACACACACACATGCTGGGGTGGAGAGCGCTGAATGGTTTCCTCTCAATGCCATTAACCCATTAGATTGTTTCAATGAAGGCCTGAAAATAATGTTTTATGTGCAAAAAAAAAAGAAAGAAAAGTCAGCGCATGGCGCACATGCAATTACTGCGCCGTAATCCTTAAGTTATGACTAATATTAATGCTCTTTGTGGGTGACACAAATGGACTTTGAATGAGATTGAAAGAGAAAACCCCATGCAACAATGGGGCGTTTTGAGCTAAGCTTACTTACATTATACGCATATACGTAGACACATATGTTGGTGGTAAATATACAATTTTTTAGCTCTCCCTCTTTGTCAAATTCAAGGGTGCTTCTAATGAAATATATTTTGCAGAATAACAACAACGATAAAATTGGTATATTGTAGTTGCTGCTTGCTGAAAATAATTTGCAGAACAACTCCCCTGGCATTCATTTAGACACTAAGTGAACTGACCTCTATCGTGTTTCGGTCTTCCCAGCTGCTGTTGCACTCAGGATGCCCCTCAACCATGTGGTGACCTTGAGTGAAATTGTCTTAATCCCGCAGGGCAACTTTAAGAACTCCTGCGCACTTTTTGCCCTTCCAAAGCTGATAATATATTCAGAGTTACATGAGATCATCTGTGTGATGGATCCGTCCCCGTTCTCAATAATCATCTCTATTTTCACTTCACTCGAGTTAGGCTGTGTTACTAGATTACTGGCCCTTCGTATCTACCTTTCCAATTACTTTTAAGAGTTTCGGATGGACAAATTTGTGCTTTCATGTCCCGTGTTAGCGGATGAGTCGCTGCTTCTGGCCATGAAAGGAGACTTTTTAATGAGCTGAGGTGAGGTTAATTGGTTCGCTAAGATCCTCCAAGTCATGTGCCTCTATATGAAATTAAGTCCATTTCCTGGAGTTTCTCCGGACGTATTTAATAACAAACACTTCAGCCCAATTTTCATTTCCCACAGAGAGAGGGGGGGAGGGGGCTCGAGGGAAAGGGTTGTGGAGCGGGGCGAGTTTGGTTGTTTGTGCTCGTTTTATTCGCCTTCACCATCCCACACTGCAAACGCTATCTCCGTTTCTGTTTCTTCAAAGACCACTGGTGTAATGTCAGCTCCCATTCAGAATTTGCACGAATGTCCTGTTGCTTATAACTGCAAATACAGCAGTGTCTTAACACAGATACCTGAAAGCTAATTACCATACTTTTCTCAGCATTGTTTGTAAAAATCTGCAAATCCGTGAAGCTGGACTACCGTTGCTGTGGTTGCACAACTTGCATTACAACATAATTACATGCAAGAATTCACAATTTATCGGAAACAATACATGATTCACTTTGTGAAGTTAAAACACCTATATTACATTTAATTATCTGAAGTCAGAATGCAAGAAGACACAATTCAAACATTGTGTCAGTGCATTAGCTTCCCTGCATTTATAAATGCTTAGTTCCAAACATGATTGTGTTTATTTGTTTTGCTGTTGTTTTAATTTGTCTAACAATAAAGGGTGGATTTTTCAGCACTCGGGTCAATCACTGCTGTTGAGTAAATGCAGGGGAATCGCTCCGTCTCCGCTGCAATAGAGTAATCCTCCGCAAATCACTGGACCTTTCACTTGCTATTAGGAACTACATGATGTGAATTGGCCCAGACTAAGAGACCTTGTAATCAACACTGGTGCAAATGTGTTAAGTTCAGCGTCTCGTTGAGGGGGTTCAATGGTCCTGACAGTGTAATTACGGGTTGCCGCCACAATACAGCGGCCAGCGCACTCAACACTAATTCAATCCATCTTCATTTCCAAGCGCAACGCCCCTACCGTTGATGGATAGTTATCATTAGAGACTGACAAAGCACTGAAACAACTGAGGCGTGAGCAGCAAAGCGTGTGTGTGTGTGTGTGTGTCGGGTGTAAAGTCAAAGAGCAGGAGGATGCGTCCTCTCAGATACACACTATTGCCCCAGACAGCAGGATTATATATTACTACAAGGATGAATACAGAGAGACGGGATGGGGAAGGAACTTTGGGTCCGAGACCAGGGGTTTGCATCCTTCACACACACACACACACACAAAGAAATAGAATACCCACATAGAGCATGTGTACGTGTGCACAACAGTTTGGCTTGCTGTGACCCCGACACACTGAGAGGCTACGGCTCGACTCACCAGCCTTTTATAGCCTGCTGCTCAGACACACACACACACACACACACACACTGAAACACACTCCCGTACAGGTCTGGGCACCGTCTGCAACCAAACACTAAACCACAGGCTGTGATTGAGGCCGACTGGTCTGCGCCTCTATATTTTCAGCCTATATATTCAGTCCACCGAGGGCTGTATATCTTAATTATGTGCTCTGCCTCTTTTCCTAAAAGAAGGGGTGACAGAGTCGGCTAGTCAGGCACTGAAGCAGCAGGCCACTTCTACTATTTATGGGGCCTCCAGCTCAGCCACTGCATCATTACATGACTTTTAAGCTTTGGACAAAAACACAGCGGCTGAATCGCTCTTTCCTGGCATAACGTGCTCGCACGCCGTACACAACAGAAATCCTCCCGTTTGTGGCATTTTTCCGTATCAAGCTGTATAGGCCTTCAAAAGGAGATGGAAGTCCAAAAACTTTTCTTTTTTTTTAACGGGAAGACTAACTGTGAAAGGCTGTAATGAGTAAATAGCTCAGAGGGTAGAAGAGGGAACAAATGGCCAGAAGAATTTTAGCACAGTGCTGTGCTCAATGTGATTATCTCCTTTTTCCTTGCGGGTCGCAGCTTTAGGGGTCACCACCGCCTTATACTCTCCATCTCTCTCTCTCACACACTCACACACACACACACACACACACACACACACACAGGTTAGGCTTTGCCATTTCAATGACTCAATCGCATCTGGAGCTCTCCATCGATTGTGCTCAGTGACCCAGCAAAGGCCCATGTGGCGAGCGCCTGCCCCACCTCTCCGAATTAGAGCACGTTCGGATGGAAGCCGGCACCGTGGTCGCACATGTCCGTTAACCAGGAGGTGGTGCTACTGGGATGTGGAGCACCACTTCATCTTTTTTGCTCATGCCGCTGCAAAAAAGCAGCCGGGGGATTTGTTTGGTTGGGTTTTTTTCATAATAGCGGGGATTTAAAAGGCTTTTCTGACACCTAGAGATGTAGACACGTCCTCAAAGACACAGACGTTCTCTGTTTTACTATCGGTGTCGATTTAGCGGCAGAGAGCGCGTGGAGGTTCACAGTCAGGTGACGCTGCCTACTTGAATGCATAAGAATTCTCAGACTTGTGAGCTCTTGTTCGTTTGGCTCGGTGTGAGGAATGAATGGTTTGCTGCATCCCTCCTACGTCAGTGCACATACACCCACACAATTAGATGTGACGCTTACTCATGCGCATTCCTAATGTGCCGCCGTACACTCGCACATATTGTACATTTTGTTCAACAGCTTTGGCGATTGTACGCATAAATGCAGGCGTGAGCTCAGCGGCCAATGCGCTGCCGTAGACGGGCTGGCCTGCTTGCAGACCCTGCAGTTTGTTTAGCAACAGTCCTTTTGACGACGCCCGAAGGGTGCAATTAAGCCCAATTAGAGCCTGTCAGTTTTATTAAGAGGCACAGACTGGCCAGGCTCGGGGGCAGTGAGGGGTAGAGGAGGGAGGAGGAAGAGCAGAGGGAGGAGGAGAGTCTGCAGCACCGAGCTACTGCTACTCTCGAGACACTTGGCGAGCACCACGGAGAGGAAACCGGTGTAAATATACTGAACGCCAACTAAGCAGATACTAAACAGAAATGACAGACGAAACGACTAACTGGTGTTACCGGTAAAATATTTGCCAAGGGCCGATCAAGTTTTCATAACCATGTCAGGTTCTTGCCGGTAACCTCGGGTGCTCTCAGTTCAAATACATAGAGATTACCTTTATGATGCCACAGAAAAGCTACTTTAAAGTACAGTTTTGTGATCAGAGAACCTGAAGGGATCAATGGATGACAAAACCAACTCATCTATAAATACTCACTGGCTACAGTGAATGCAGACATGTGTGGATGCAGATGTCACAAAGCATTTTCGGAAGGGGGATAGGGGGGTGGTGGCTGTGTAGTTATGTGAGCCTGCCCTGATACATTAGTGTGGTTGTGAATAGAGCAATACAGCTGGCGTGGAACAAAAAAACTGCAGCATCTCTTTCATCAGCAAAAAAAAAAAAAAAAAAAAAAAAAGAAGGCAAATGAATATATCATTCCCTCACAATTCCTTTCCCATCGACCCCTCAACAGAGATGTTTACAGATAGCTATCATTCCCCCTCTTTTTCACATTTGCGCTTGGACATGTTTCAAAAGACCGGGCCTTTTCATCTCCCCTCTCGCTGTGAGGAAATTTGCTCCTTAATGGCTTTCAAAACAGGAAGCGCAGACAATAAAAGAAGGGAGAAGTGAGAAAAACGCTTCGCTCCCCAGTCCCCCCCCTCCCCCTTCAGTCGGCGCATCCTTTGCGGCGCTGAGTGCTGCAGCGCGCTGCTGCTGTGCCAAGGTGCCAACTGTGCCAGTCACACTGACCTCCATCTGCAGGCAACTTGATACTATCTCTCCAACCGCCGCGTACTCCCACTGAATGGGTTCACTCAGTCACAGTGAAGTCTGAATGCCATTCAAGTCTCAGGCTCGGAATTGTGTTTCGAGTTTGTGCGCTATTGTATTCTTTGTTCACAGCTGCTGTGTAAAAAAAAATCCTTTATCACTAAACTGAATACTAAACTGGTTGTATTGGAGGAATGCACACAGGAATACATTACTGCCAATGTGCAAATCATTGCACTATTAGGCAAATTCTAGCTGATTTTTCACAAGTCTTTATCAATGACCCTCCGAGGAGTAAGCTTGAACTGCTACGGACCGGCTCAAGTTACTACTTAAAGGCTCTCTTGCGAAGTACCAGGCTTACTATTTTAATAGTATATGTAGGTGTCTGTTTACTCATGTTGTATTCATAATTCCGCCTCCTGCAGGGCATCCGTGTCCACTGAGTGCCCTTGAACATGCCATGAGTAGTCTTTCTGCGCCTCAACTAAAAAGAGACCTGAAAGACAGCTACACACGCTTCCGCACAGTTGGATAAAACAAACCTTAACCACACAACTCAACCTCACCAAAGAACTTGTTTTTTTTTCAAAAGATGTTCAGAAGAGTGCTTTTTTTCTTCTCTCTCTCTCTCTCCCTCGTCTTTGCTTTTTCTCTCCCTGGGTAAAACAAATGCATCATTTTTCAGGAAAAAAAATAAATATATATTTATATTTATCTTTACTCCCTCCCATTGTGCCATTTCCGTGTAAGGAAACGTTCCCTCCCATTGATTTTCTCCCTGCCAGGGCCCTCCACACACAAGGCGCTTCCTTGCCGGTGTCATCCTCCTTGTGCCGTTCTCCTTTTAACTATGTTTTACTCTTGTGGCATAATGCTCGACTGTCAAACTGGCGTTGGGGAGAGGGGGGTGCAATGGGAGGAAAAACTGATACACGAGCTCAAAAGTTTCAGCTATTGATTTCTTTTTGATGCAGATGGGGGGAAAAAAGAGAACTGTTCAAAGCTGCGGAGAATCTTTTTGATCACCCTCACAGTGGAGCCAGTTGGTAATGGTGTTGGTAGTAAGGCACAAGGATTGTCCGTGTTTGTCTGTGCATTGTGCTAGGGTTCAGCCTCTGATTTGGCGCGGTCAGAGGGCTTATTAAATGCAATGACCAGCATGCACTCTGGCATGCTTGCTTCAATAATGAGCGCAATCGTCTGGAGAAAGTGTCAATTCCGATGGAGATTGAAGAAGGTAGCCGATCAGGCCTACAGCTCCATCTCAGAAAAACACTGAAAGAACTGCAGGCTCGTGAGAAAACCCAAATTTGGGCCGGACCAGGCTACTCAAGGGACTTGCCAGGTTTACGGAGCTAAGGAAGCGAAAACTGAAAATGTGCAGCGCAATAAATGAGGGAAAAAATGGGGGGAATATTTCTGAAATCAATATGCTCGAGACAGAATGCTGAAATCAAAAGGTATCAGAGAGCCATGTGCAGAAATCTGAGAGATGGAGGAGAAAGCTAGCAGGAGTATTTTCCAGCCACTGCAGCTCCTCATCCACAGCTTCAGCTCCCTGCTCTGTCGGCCCTCTGTGATGTGCGCCTGTGTCCACTGGGGGCTACAATTAGCCCATCAAACTCATTCCAGCCGGGAATCCACACCGCCTCTCCAATCCCCTTTTCTGGTTCTCCGATGCCCGGGCTCCTCCAAAGAGACAGGCAACTTGTAAGACTAGGGGGAGGTAGCCTTTGATGTGCCAGGTTCTGCCGAGGCCTCCCTTTTTGCTCATATCAAGGCTGAGGAGATACAACAATTAAAATGGCGGGAGAGGCAGGCTGACACCGCAGCGTGCTGCTCGTACAGCTCGTGTGCCATGTGCTTGCCTGTGCTCCTTGGACCATCGGTGGGTGGGGGGGAAACCTCAGCAATAGAGCAGATGTCAATGCCCCAGTGACTGGTGAAGCAACGAGAAGTAACATACAAGTTATGAGTTCTCTATGCCAATGAAAGGAATCTGTCATGTGGCTTCTTCTGGCTTCTGATTGGCTGGCACTGTTTCCGTCTGTTTCAGAGCTCTCTGCCCTGTGGCAGTGGTGCAGCATTTCACAACATTTTCTGGCCTGTGATCCTGTATTTACTTTAGTTACTTCACTTACATGTTCACATTAATTGTCTAAATAATTCATGAAGCAAAATTTCAATCTTTTCCATATTTCAATTGTAAAGTTTGGCTGCTTTTTGTTTTACATAATTTGATATTTTATACTTTTGGGTTTTGGACACAGGCCATTTGAGGACTTCTCCTTGAGCTATGGTCATGGGAGTTTTTACTAATTTGATTATGACCCTCTAGCAATCAAGAGTTGTTATATTCTTATGCAAATATAAGTGTGGTATAAATCTGTTGGGGGTTGTATTCCAGCAACAGTAGGTAGCTCCAAATAGAATACACTCCAGTTCAAACGTATTGAAATATTCTAATATTTCAAAAATATATATACATTCTACCTCTGACCTTTTCTCAAGAGAGGCCATGTTGTGTCCAGACCCCGAGCTGAACAATCTCTGGGCCTGTGTTTCAGTCGGCTGCTGCTTTACGTGAGACACAGCTCCACGTCTGTCTCTGCTCTAGTGGGGCTCGGTGGCAGACAGCCAGGTAATTACACAGCGCTGACTACCGGCCCGGGGACTACGGCCCACTGCCACACACACATACACAAAAACACGTATTTGTATGTGAGTATACAGATCACACAACCCCACCTGCACACACACATGACATCTTTCTCCCATTTCTCTCCTCATACACACACACAAACACACACACACACACACACACACACACACACACACACACACACACACACACACACACACACACACACACACACACACACACACACTCAGGCCCCCGCCAAACACAAGGACTACATTATGTCAAGGAGGATTACAATGACTCCAACCTGACCTGGCTCTCCGCAGCTGCTCTGCCTTTGGCCTGAGTGTGCCAAAATGTACTGTTTGAGCTAAAAGACTGCACACAGTTTAAACAGGTGTGTAATTATGCAGATACGCAGCTCATGTGTGGTTTGCCTTAGTTGCTGCAGTGGAGCACGAGTGAGTTGGAGTCAAGCCCAATATGTCATTTAGGGTCGGTGATCTATTCACTTTAAATTCCCTCAATCAGGAAGTGGTTGTTTTTTTTATCCACAAAAGATACATGAATGGATAAACTACTCAGTATGCATATTCAATCTAGAACAAAATGTGGAATTGTGAGAAAACTGCTTTAATCTCTTTTAATTATTGTTGATGACGTCAGCACTGTTCTTCCACCCCAGAAAAAAAGAATAACATTTACCATATTGAGCAGTCGCCCAGGTTGTTACTGTCACATCACATGTAAGCAGGTTTTATCAGCTCCGTTTAATTAATTTGCTTTCGTCGTCATGCATGCACAAAGATCCCAGTATGACATCACTATTTCTTAACACCCTTGCAAGAGCTTAAGGGATCCAAACACAATGGTGCATAACAGAGTCATGACCGACTCTGCCGCCACAGAGTCGCTCCAAAAAGCAGATATTATAAATTATCTTCAGGGCTGATTCCATCAGTTTTTGTGATCCCAAAAGACTTTGAGGAAGTAGTACTTAAAAATAAAAACATCAAGAGCGCAGTGATAATTCATTATGGTAACGTCATTACCCCCATTATCATTAGGTCATTACCATTTCAAAACCTTCATATGAGGTGAATGAATCTATGGCTGACATTAAACTACAACAAGGGTTTGCCGCTTGATTACAAAAGCACCGAAAAGTCAGTCAGCTGGGCAAGTCAACGGCACCACCGAAACAAAAGGAAGTCATGCTTCAAGGAAGCAGGAGGTATTCTCTCTCCCTTGTTGGTTATTCCAGACTTTATCCAAAGAAAAAAAAATGGATTCCAGTGAATGCCAGTGAGAATCAAGCGAGGTATTCATGCTGCCAGTTGATTTAGGCACGCCTCGGTACACACCAATCAGCCCGGCCCCGGCCTCACCAGCCACTCACTTGTCTGCCATTCCAACACAAGATGGAGACAGTGCCAAAAGTTCCAATTAAAATATCCATTTGTGATGTCTGTGCAGAAAAAAAAGAAGAAGAAAAAAAAAAAAACTGGTACCAGGCTTTTTCGATAGCGTAGGAGAAAATACAACAAAAGCTGCCAAAATTCTGTGGACAAGCCACATACTTAAGAGTTTTCTGTCTACACAAACTAAATAAGTATGAAGAGTGTGTGTAGGCAGAATGTGTGTGCACGGGAGAGGGAGCGTCTTGTTATGGAGGAACAGAGCATGTTGCAGATAAGAGGGCGACGCTGTTCAAAGAGAAAGGCAGGCCGGTAAAGTGCGCGCCGATTCGACATCATCGCCTTACTGTCCCTTAATGAGCCTGGAGAGGAAGTCTGGTGTCCATAGAATCCGCTCCTGTCTCGCTCCAATCACGCTGCTGGGCTTTTTTATTCAAATCTCACACACAACTGTCACACAGCCAGTCTGGCCGCGCTGTTTATCGTATTCCAGGAGGATGTTAACAAGACAAATGAATGAATAAATACACAAATAATGCGTTTAGGTAATGTTAATAATGTATGAAATGGAAGCTGCTTTTTGACAGTAGCGCTGCACTAAGGATTTTTTCCAACTTTGGTGACAGGCTTGTTTATTCTTTTCCCAGCATGCAATTCTCTGCATCTTTTCCCAGACGACGTCTGGCCAATGGTATAGCACATCTCGCTGATGAGGGAAAAGTGGTCTGACACATTATTTGAGACTTCTCTCCCATGAAAAACAAAACTAAACATATACCGTCAGGATTGAGCCGTCTCTCCCTTCATCCAAAATGTCAAGTATGATGATCCTCCTTAATCTCATGGAATCCAGGTCTCCTTTTCACCCCATGACACTTCCCTCCTGCTATTACATGACTGATTTCAGTGACGTTTTAACAGGCCATTCAATTAGAGCACATTTTTTTGGAACGACTGCATAAGTAAATACGAAAGCATGTGCACACCTGCACAGGTATGCAGGAGCAGTCAAACCACAGGGTCACGTGCTGCAAAGAAGTGTCCCAAACCTCCAGGACTATTGTAAAAGGAAAAAAACAAGAAAAGAAAAAAAAACAGGAGCGGGAGGGAAAAATGCTCAAAGACACTGACTGTGTAGGAAAATAAGTCTCTCATCAAATTTCTTCCCTGGGCCGAGACAAAAGCAGGACCTGGCACTCAGGCACCTTCGACTACACACACTTGGAAGACGGAGAAGAAGAAAATAACAACACGCACATCAAAACCGGAGCCAAACAAATCCAAGAAAAGTTCAGATAGGTCTTCAGTGGAACTGCCAAGAGGAACGAAATCAAATAAATTGGGGGGGGGATAGTCTCGTTCAGGCTGGCCCGACAAACCGGAAAACATTGTTTAGAATATATGAGGAAGGTGACAGAGGACAATGCTAAATGACTCAGAAAGCAGATACCCAGTGTTTACCCTTGCAAACTCCAAAGAAAAGCCCCTCTCCTGTTATAACGCGGGTGGGAACACAAAACTGAATTCAAGGCGGCTTAAGTGCTCTCTGGAATCACTCAGCATTCCTCCGTCTTCAACACACAGACACACACACACACACACACACACACACACACACACACACACACACACACACACACACACAGACCAAATTTGACTGTGACAGTGTATTCATCCATAACTGTGATTTGTTCTTTGGGGAATTTGGCGGGGCTTCATATTCTCCCCCATCTTTCCCCACTCCAGTCCCCATCTCCTCTCCCTGTCCAAAAGGCTGTCTCCATCACTCTCAATCCCAAGCCGATTGTACATATGTACACAACAGACAGTCGCCATAGCAATTGTGGGATCGCTCAACGCTAAGTCATTAGGAAGCCAGAGGGATTCACGAGGCGGCGGAGAGATCTGATTAGAATTGAGGCCGCAGCAATAAGTTCTCTGCTGCGTTCTTGAAATATCTTTTGCAGTTTGATTAACAGTTGTTTTTTTTTGTTTATGCTTGAAATCTTAAATACTATAATCTTAATTTATCTTGGCACTGCCCTGGGTTTCAGCCCTGGTAAAGAGTATACATATTTAGGCTACTCTTCCCGGTGCTACTGAATTCAGGAAGTGTTTGGACCATGCACACAGATTGAGTGAAGCTTTCTTAATTCACATCCATGCTGAATATTCTTAAAAGGCTTTGTTATGGTACGTCAATGCACAAAAGTTTTCCGAGAGACCGCTAAAACTTTGACTTGTGACTTTAAAGCCAAAAGTTTAACATTAAACTCTGACAACTGTATTGTGAACTCAGGTCAATAGTTTCCCTAAAGAAACTGCCACGAGCATTACTTATGTCCCTGATATCGAACAGTGACTCACACAAGACGCTCCATGCAGCCTGCAGACTAAAATATCAGACAAACAGCTCCCCCCTAACCTCTCCTCTGCTATCACAGTTTTAGTCTTATTGTTGTAGTAAACTGACAGCTAACTACATACAGAGAAGGCCTGACTTTTCTTTGTTGTGATTGGTCGGCTCAAAAATACACGAGAAGCATGCTCCTCTAAAGAATGAAACTTTTCTCAACTTCAGAAAGACTGTCAGTTTATTGACACATCCTCACTTTTTCTTGACTAAACAAAGGGTGCACCTACATCACATGCATGCATACATACAATGCACGTGTATCAGTGTCATATTACTCTTACTACATACTACTCTACATTCTGCAGGCCACCCCTGGGATATGCACAAAATCACTTCACCCAGTTTTCAAAAGTTCACTTCCAAACTTCCTGGAAAAAAAAGGGGCAGACATTTCTGAGGAATAACAAAGAGGGTTAGTTGGAGTAATAACATTTGTGTTTAATCCCACACAATTCTGCCTCGTACAAGAGTGAGAACGGCGAGCCAAGGGGGACTTGCAGCGAAAACAAACCAACCCTCCTGCAGACTGATGCATTAGCAACGTGTACAACATAATACAGTGTCAGGAGTTTATCTATAACAAATTACTCAAAATATATTCTCTTGATCACATACCTAAATTGAGAACGATTTCAGCTAAGATAAAGTGTATACCGAGACAAAACTTTCCATGCATTAACACAGAGTCTCCCCATTTCCTCAGCTGCCCTCCTGCCCCCTTCTTCTTTTCCTACATTGTTCCCCCTCCGCTTTGTGGCTCAGCTCAAACCTCAGCCCCTTCCACGCTGCTGCTGAGAGGGAAAGAAACGAGGTCACGAATCGCCTTACTCCAGCCTGCGTCCGTATGGTCACAACTCCCCTCCCCTCCCCTCCCTTCCGCACCTTCCCCTCGCAGCACCTCTCACTCAAAACCTCATTCCATCACCGTGGCCAAATCCGCCTCATCCATTCTCCCTCCTCCTCCCCCGTTTCATTTCTTCCCTCCTCTCGTCTCCACCCCCGCCCTTCCTGCGCCCTCAGCCCAGTGCTAATTGGTAAATCTGTTGAACCATGCCAGCCCCAACAATGAGACACCTGGAGTTCTGTCAAAACAAATTCCCCTGTGAAACGGCCTCCAGTGTTAATACAGTAGCGTCGGGAGCTGCCGGGTCTGTTGTCGCTCACGAGGCCGGGCCGCAGAACGGAGCCGGAAATTGCGCAAACCGGGGAAATTCACGAGTGGTTCACCGTAAATTTGATTATTTATCAACACTTCTGAACCTTGATCCTAGTTCTTTGTGCGAATGAACTATGACCAAATCACGATTACCACGTCTCTCTAAAAGCCTCCTGAGTTACGTTGTTGTTGTTTTTAATCTTCTTTCCCAGGATCCAGCCTGCAAGTCTCTGGGTTAAATGAGTTCACGTTGTCGTATGCAATCACATGAAAGTTATAACCTGACCTAGCTCTGACTACCTGTCATCTAAAACTCAAGTCACACCTTAGAAGCAACGATACTACATATACGCTGGTGTAGACAAAGGTGTGTTTGTCAGTCATACATGCAGAAAGACAGGCACACCCAACAGTGATCCTGCCAGACCTTGTCAAACAAGTTCTAGCAAAGACGCTTGTATAAGAGAAGGAGCGGAGGCCCGGCAGCAAGTCGACGAGAGGATTGTTTTTCTGTTGTTACTCATGTTTCCTTTAAATCCTCATCAACAACACCATCACATTAATAGCTATTAGCACCATAAAGCGCGATTTACCTTGTTTCTCTCTTTTCTTTTTTTGACTCGTGTTATTAACTGGCAACAATGCCCTGCAGGGTGTGTAAAATCAACAAGCAATTGATTAGTCAAACAATTCAAGCAGGCAATCCACAGAGCCATGGAGATTAATAAATTGCCCTTTGGGTATCATAATGCCAGCATCTATCCAGCTTCACACAGCTGAACGGAACAAACCAAAACAAGGCTCGCTGAAGGCCTCAGCATGTCAGCTCGCAGACTAACTTTACCTTTCAGGTCGACTTTCATTAAATTACAGTTTGTATTCAAGTGCTTTTTTAAAGGTTGCAGGACAATGACAGAGGAATCTGGACTGTCTTGTATTAGATAGCGTGCAGTGTTACTTCACTTTAAGGTTAGGTCATACATTCAGGCCCAGATGCTGTTTATAAAGACAGCGCAGCAGCTTCTCAATGAAGTACAAACACAACTAAAAGACTGCCTTCTCCTGCTGGTGGCTTGTAGGCCAATTCCAACCAACTACACCCCCAATGACTCCCAAAGCTAAACAGGTCGTTGTCATTAAACATGAACGATCCAGAGACTGAGACCGGTTAGTCATAAGACAAATAAAGTTGGCAAATAGAATCCTTAACACACAGAAATGAGTAAAGAGCCAAACAAAGATAAACAAGAAAACACCTTGACTACCCGGTGAGGCCTTCTTTTAGTGTTTCACATTTTAAGGAGGCACTTGAAATGTTTGTACCATCCAAAATATCCCTCCCCACAAACATCGTATCACCTGATTGACATTTCAGACATTAAAAAGCACACCAGCAACAAAGCAGCAGCACGGAATTATAGCACAAAGCACAACACAGCATGATTATCATTATCATTATCATCATTATCATTATCATCACCAGTATTGAGGTTATTTTTGTTTAAAATCATCAATTATCAGTTGTTAATTTGCGTGTGGAATCAGCCAAAAAAATCCAACAAGATATTTTTGGAATTCAAAGGTCTCTCACCAAATGAAATTGGTGAAGGCTCAGATCTGACTGTCCGGGGAATTCCCAGCAGAAGGGCCCCTGAAAGGCAAAGATGGATGTTCCCAAGTCACACAATTATATCAGCTCTCCATCTCTCCATCTCTCAATCCCTCTCTCTCGCTCTCTCTCTCTCTCACACACACACATACACACACATATACACACGCACACACATCTGCACACAATCCTAGCCGGCCAGGTTTTATGCAAAAGAAACATGTTCTCCCTGGAAATAATGCAGGGAGAACATGTCCCTGGCTTTTTAGTAATTTAAACTACTACCTCGTCTCTGCTGGCTCAGCATTCTCCTGGGTGCATGTTCGGCCACATTATTATTAATCTTACAGAGCTAAAATGGGAGAACACTGGCTCTGCACTGGTTACATGGCTGTTGGCACTGGCTGGCTGGTTGTTAAAACATTTTTTTCACTTTGCTAGAACATTGCATCTCCTCCCCATCCATACCTTCAAAGATGTTCAGGAGCAGTCAGTTGCTCTGGGGAGCCACTGTCACCACAAAGTTGTAGCTATCATGGTCCGACACAGAGGAGTAAATAATATCACCTGAGTGTCAGAGTCATGTGTTTCTTGATGTTAAATTATTAAGTAAATGGAAGTAAGAAAGTGTGCCGACTACGGGTCCCCAGAGCAGTCATGTCTGCTATTTGCATCGCTTCACTGTGTGCACTAAAGCTGAAGCTGTGAACTGCTTAGTCTTACTAGCTGGTTAAATCCAAGTGTCTTCAGAGGAGGAGGGATTCAGAGGTTAACCTGGCAGATCTGTACCTACTGCTCGGAAGAGCAGAAATTCAGATATTACATCTTTGTTAGAAATGTCAGGAGATGATAGAGGACAGGGGAAGGAAGAAAGAGGAGGAAAATAAGGAAAGGGAGTTATTGATTTCCTAAGGAAGAAAGGACATGCTAGTGGAAGTCTCAGAACATGAGGAGAAACGCAACAGGGCATTTAGTTTACTGAAGGGCTCCGAGACCTAAGAGCTACTGCGCAAGTCGCTTCCTCTGCAACAAGATCACTGGGTTCTATTTGTACTTGTGCTTGACCCCGGGGCCAGCTAGATAACTTTTCATAACAGCTATGCAGTAAACACTGTGATTATTGGTGAAACACACACACACACACACACACACACACACACACACACACACACACACACACACACACTTACAGATACAGATATGTATAATCCTTTTAAATGTGCATGTCCAACACAGAGTCACACATCCCTGGGGTAGTTTAAGTTGACAGAGGTTATTCAACGGTCAAATAACACAGCAAGGAAAAATAGACGACAATACCCTAGAGCTATTTACACACACAAAAACGAACACAGTCAATACAAAGAACTGCTGTTCACATTTCCTACAGTAAAATGTTGTAATGGAGAGGCTCTATTACGATGTTCTTCGCACATTCAATGTATTATTTAAGTTATTTAACCCAAAGGACAGTTTATCAGGAACCTTCACTTTCAAATGTTTCGGGGTTCTGTTAAGTCCATAAAGTAGCGAAAAGACTCTTGAGTCATTCCGCGGTTTTGTTGCTGACTAAGCCAACACTGAGTGGATTGTCTGTGGGAACAAGCGTCCGTCCAGACTGCCGGACGGACACAATGACTGAGGTGCTCTCATCTTCACTGTCACAGTTCCCAGGCCTGACGCCACGTCTCGATGGCCTCAGATTTTGGCCCGAGCCGATGATGTAACCGTGACCCCTCGAACAAACGTCTTGTCTGGAGAAGACAGTGAGCTACGGCTGACCGGCACAATGACCTCTGTCTGAGGTCTGGATCGCGTGCCCGAAAGAGCAGAAATCTCCAATCGCGATGGCACTTGTAAATTAAGATAATGATACGGTAAATTCGATTGAGAAATATCAATCCTATATGCCAAAAAGTGGCCACAGCAATGAATAAATACATTTGTGCAGTATGGGCTTCCTCTTGCAGCAAAGGTTAAGGGTGGATGGATGCATGCGCAGAAGGAAGACAAAAGCGGGGGAGAGGTTATTTGGAAAAAGCGGCGCAGTTTAAGGTCGGCATAAGCCAGGATAGAGAAAGCCTTCTAGGTAAAGCCTATGGACAGTGTGTGGGTGGTGCCTGCTGACCATGGGGTCGCTCATTAACAGCTGAGGAGGCCAGGCATCCCAGAGTTCTTGGCAATTGTTTGGCTAGCCCAGGTGCATGGCCCATTCAGACCACAGGAAGCCCCCTTTATCCCCATTACTCGAAAATGGACAGCGACACGGTCAAGGAAGGTGAATGTGATCCCGGACGCGTCTTTTCTAACACAAACCGAGAGCCGCATGCCCATCCAGTCCTCTGGCCCATTGTCGGGATCCACAGAGTCATTGTGGCGTTTCTTTTCTGAATGCCTGGCTATTTTGTTTTTGTTTTTTTAATAATAATCAAAAACACGTCAGCGCTTTCAACAAAAGCCTCTCTCCAGAACACATTCTTCAGGGGAAACAAGACTGAATGGGAATAAAATAAGTATGTTCAGGAGTTGTAAAGGCTAAGGTGGGAGGTCTTGCAGGCCATAAAAATGGCCAGATTCCATCACTTCCTCCACACTAATTACCATACACTTGGAGCAAGTGCCCTCCCTCTCTTCATCCCTGTGCCCATGCTTCACTACCTCTGACACGCACGCACACACAATAACGCACAGTGAGGCGCAGTTGGGAAATGGTTAACACTCCAGCCGTCCCCTGCTGCCAGTGAAAGCCCACCAAACAATGGAGACATTGTTCAGCCAGGACGAGGCTGTAGACTCTAAGGCTGTGTGAGCGTGCGTATGCACGTGAATGTCAGGAAAGTAGTTTGTGTGCGTGTGAGTGTGTGAGTGTGTGAGTGTGTGTGTGTGTCTCTGTGTATATGCTCTTAACATTTGCACGTTTCTGCCCCAATTCCCAGAACGGTAAATTCAGAAACGTGATTCAATAAGAATGACTTCCATTTTAAATACTTTAATTACTGTTCTGTTGATTATAAGAAAAAGCTTGATCAAATGACTGTGAGATGAGATGGTTTAATACCTTTCAGTCAAACGATGTCATGATGATATTAGCAACATGAGCCTGGACTCCTGCTGAGTCCCTTACTGCACTATTGTTGATGCTATCAACACACTCGCATGTTAAGTACTGGATTTACAAAACAATCTGGTATTGTATATTGTGTTACTGGGTCAGTAATCACTGTCTAAATAATAGAAGTGGAAAAACACAACAACATACACTCTCACACCACTTCCTAAATTTGGCCACCCGCTTCAAGCTGATTCCACAAAGTCTCTCTCTCAAGTCCACAATGTCAAATTAAAACATCACAATAAAAAGGCAAGTTGACAAAGCCAGGACTGTTTAGGATCCTTCCCTCAGGAGCTGTGTGCGGCATGAAAAAAATGTTTCTTGGACTCTCTGCCTCAAAAAATACACATCAATAGGTGGATAAATATTGAATAACTTTCAGCCAATGGCATAAAAGTTCAGCGGCGGCAGGTTTTGAGGCTGCCTGCGGGGTGGTCAGGCACTTCAAAGGGTCCCGCCTGGCCCCCTTTGAGGGCATGGTAAACAGGGGCATACAGCGCGCCCTCAGAAAGACCAGACTGCGTGAGGTCACTTCCCCTTTTTTCGGCTGATCCTCTCGCATTTCACCTCGCCTTAGCCTTCTAGTCAGAAATGAGACCGTCTGTCTGCATGTCCGTCCCTGTCCATCTCTCCTCCAACTCCAACAACTTTGTCAGAGGCCTTATCGACAGCCATCTACGCCTTTCCCTCTATCTCTCACTGTCTTTCCATTGTTGTTTCAACTGTCTCAGGGTCACTTGGGCTTCAGATTGCTGTTATCTAGCAGGCCGATCCACGGCTTCTTATCACGACCAATGTAGACAGGCAGAGATCAAGGCGCCTGGAGTGTTTCTTCGCATTTGTAAACAAAAAGAAACTACCGTTTATGGCCGGATTTATTGATAAGGAGATCACGTACCGGAACATGCTGGCCTACAACTTCTGGTATATAAAAAAAAAGGCTTGACTGATTGAGTGACACCAGCGGGAGTCCGTGTGAGGTTATCATTGGCATTCACAATGCTGTCCACAGTAATCTGTCTTTTCTATATGTACAACAGCCAGTATGATGCAAACCAGGGAAACATTCAATCACACTTCCCTCTCAGTCAGAGGTGGATGCCGGAGCGGGATGGCAGGAGCAGCAACTATACAAGCTGCATTTCACATTCAATTTGATCACTCGGTGCTAACAGCGAGATGTGTGCCTATGCAGCGATGCTGCAATTCCTCTGATCTTACCAGCCTGTGTGTATTCTATCAAACAGATCACACTAGGGCTGGGCAATACGACCACAAATATTACAATATATTCTCTCATATTGATCAGTGTCAGTACTAATCACCATGTCAGTTTAATAGGGCTCCCTCTGCTCCATTCTGCTTTTTGCCTTCTGCTTAGAACTAAAGCTTGAAGAACGAAAGAAACCAGAAGGTTCATTAAAATTTCAGAAACTGAGTTATTTAGCATCAAATCCAACTGTTTTTGGTTTGTTTTTTTACCCTGCAAAGACACCTTTAGAATTTGGACGAGTCTCTTAACTTAAGTTTTAGTAATGGCTAAAATTGCAGAAACCTGAGATCCCCATCATGACCAAATTCAACACTTTATCTTTGGCCCAAGTCCTATCTGTGCTGAAAAATAGAATTACAATGACCTAATATAATGTGAATGTCAGTCACTTTTTATATCAACATGTTTGTTTTTACATTATGCTAATCTATCACTTATCACCCATTTTTGCATAATCTTTTCATATAATTCACACATTGTGTGGTTGTGAATGGATCTGTACTTCAGCAATGTGCAAAGCGTATTGTTTCCATCTGACTGCTTGTCCATCTTTGTTGTTTCAAGTTTGTTTTCGCCCCACAGCCACTTTTGTGTTTTGGTGTTGCCTCTTTGTTCCCAGCCTGTTAGTGTTGCATGCCTGACTGTTTGTATTAGGCTACAACTAGATAGAGCAAAAAAATAGATGCTTGAATTTGTTGTTGCCAAAATAAAAAAGTGCAAAGAATATAGAGCAATGTAATATAAAAACATACGTACAGGAATGTCTATAAAATGACGCCATTAGTGTTGTTGTGAGAAGTTGGAGCTATAACCATTACACTTTACTGGTGTTCTCAAACTTCCTTTAAAAGGGAACCGTACAGCAGGAGTTTAGCTGGATGTGAGGTGGTAAGTATTTACAGCCATATGACTCATAGCAGGATAAAACCGCAAGTATTTACCTGCAGCTTTTGCTGCCTACGACCAGTTTAATGACTTCATAGGAGTTGGGACTCTTTTCTCAGCGTCTCTTAAAATAACAGAGTAAGAAGAGGCCCCTGAACTCTTTGGTATAAAAATAACACGAGCATCGCAGGGAAAGATAAGGAGGGCCTAAGCTGGGCTTGTTTTGTTCAGAATAACGCTGTCATCGCTAGCTCTTTGTCTTAAATGCAACTTTTGACAAGGTTTCTGTTTCAAATAAACAGCCTTGTCGACTCCTGCTATTTTAGGACGTGCTTAACTTAAATGGGCAAAATAGCAACGAGGCTTCGGCTTGCCAACTTTCGAGTGTCTGTTGGAGATGGTATTTATTACAGACCATAAAAGTAACTGAACTGATCAAATGTCAAAAGTGACTCAGAGGGACACTCTGTCTTGACGGTGTAATTTGTGTGATAAAAAAATCATTGCTTCCCTCTGTGTGAGCTCCATGACGACTGCTAACTGTGTTGTTGCACAGAGTGCATAAACAAAAAAGGGTCAGCCGTGTATTATTAGCCCCAGCGCTGAGCGGCTACCACAGGAGTTGTTATATTCATGAGCACCCAAACTTGGAAAGCTTCTTCGTCTAAAATCATTAGCCGCATTTCAAATGTTCTATTTCCACAACATTATGTAGATGATGTCGATGCCCGACTCCAAAACAAAAGTAACAACTGCGTCCAATAATGGCCCCAGGCCTCCACGATCACCTCGCTAATTCTGCTCGATCCCCACACTCATTGATTTTCCTGGCTCACTCGCCCTGTGACCACATACGTACACCTCCATATGTTCAACCTTTCCGCTGACCTCCTGAAAACTTTATGCCTCTAGTTAACTACTAAGTTCACGTTAATGTGTTCACTCTAGGGCTGCTTGCCTCTTAGATATTGACATGCCTGGGGTGGATGCTATGTTATGTGTGTGTATGTGTGTACTGCGTATGCCCCTATGGCTGACCAGCCAACTCTCCTGCCAGACTTCTCCAACTCCATGGATAGGGTAATCAATGTTGAAGAAACGCCCACACTTCCCCTCAAAAACGAGATATTAGCAACCCAGCATTAGCTCATTCTTGGGAAGAAAAAAAGTTGTCAACATAAGGCTCGTTTTCCATAAACTTCCAGCTCAGTACAGGCCGGGCTGGTTCATCCTTTTCTCTGGGATCACTGTCCAAAGAATAACTGCTGCACCGTGGCGTCCGGCTCCTGAAAACTCGCTAACAGACAAAAGCTCTACTCTCTGAGATCCACACAACAACTTCCATTGTCAGAATTTGCACGTATAACAAGATTACAAGATTATATAAAAACTGGCTGGGCGTGTTAGTGACTGATTTAAGGGTAAATGCAAACAAATGTGCATTTTTTTTTTCAACCAAAACATCTATTAATGGGGAAAATGGGAGAGCTTTAACGCTGAAGACGTTTTCAGGATGGACGAGAGAGGAAAAGCAGGGTGTGTGTGTCTTTCTGTCATGAATAAGGGCAGAAGAGCTGGTGAAAGAAGAAAAGTATCGGGCGGAGTGTTACTTACAACAATGTGTGCCGGTGACGGGGACCGGGCATCTTTAAGTGCTTGTCTACTTTGAAGAGCTCCTTGTTGAACATCTAGCAGGGGCCATTTCATCTGTAGGTACTGAATGGTAGAAAGGAAACAGAATGGAAAGAAACAAACAAAACATGTTAACAATGCAGAAACCAAAAAAAATAACAAATTAAAAAAAGACAAAAAGGGAAGACGACATTTCTTGACAGGTGTGTGGGTGTGAAAACTCAAAAACATGGAAAAGCAAATAAAGATCTTAAGGCGGATGGTGGATGGGGTGAAGATGCATGTGTCTGAGCGTCCAGCAGGAGTGCACACGGTGGCCGTGTTAACCAAATTATTACACACTTTAGGAAATGTACTGCACAAAACTATTTTGGGGGGTAGCCAGGCATCTACATCGAGTGAGCATAAAAAAAGGGGGGGATGGGCGGGGGGAGCGATATTTCCTTTTAAAAAGTAGCTGACAGATGACTTTGGATTACATAAAGTCACTAATTTGGAGTTGGGGGAGAGCAGAGGTTAAAGGTACTGTACACGGCTCATGGCCTTAAGATGACCTAATGTCATAAATGTGACTGTTGTCAGACTTTTATTGGAACCCATAAAGAGGTTAAAGCGTGGCGTCTCACCACGCTCCTCTGGGGCTAAACCTCCTGACTGCTCCCATAAATGATTGACTTGGCCTCTATTAGAAGTCTCTCTCTCTCTCTCTCTCGCTCTCTCTCACACACACCCACACACGCACGCACAACCGCACACACACAGAGAAAGACAGATAAGCAGAAACAAGGGTCATGAGAAACATCTGTCTATGTTATAAACTGGGTGGAGTCCATTTAATTTGATGACATGTGCCGTGTTAACTGTTAACTTAAATGGTGTATTACCTAAAATATTCAATTCCCGCCCGTCCCTGTCATCAGAAAAAAACTTTGCACAGATTCATATGAAAATGAATTGATAGCACAAAATTCTCTGTGGATTCTGGGCAGCTATTGGCTGCCTGGTGTTGACCTTGCTGTAGTATGTGGCCCGGACTCTGCTTGTCAATGTCACTGCCACCTAGTTTGAGGGAAATAGGTCACAGCAGCTGTTTCGGCTCTGAGGCCTTTGGAATGGGTAAAGTACTAGAAGGTGAAGAGCCGGAAAGCACATGAAGAGGGGAAACTACTGAGTTACATTACATTCAAATATTGCCCTCATTGGCCACCTAGGTGGTGTCCTTGGTGTAACCTTGGTGCCATAGATACTTCAATTGGTACCACAAAGGCAGTCATGTAAAATGAGCCTTCATATGAGCTGCTCTGTTACACACCAGATATTCCCTTAAAGGAGTCTGACAGGTGAACTTGAACTTGGATCTGTGCCGATGACGCCGCGTGGACATAAACCCTTCAACATGATCAAGAAATCTGAATTCTCCTTTCCACATGTTCAGAGTGAGGTGCTCCACTTCAATATGCTTTCTGAACCCTATTCAGTCATATTGCATGAGCGATTGACATCATGTCGTTCTTTGCAATAATACCCCCGGAAAAGAAAGTTTTTGCCGGTTTATAAATTATAACTTAATTGCAATCGTCATCCAATCCTCTAAAACGAGAGTGTTGCCATCCAGTAATGGCTAGTTTGTACGCATGTCTGAGGCTGTGTGTGTGTGTGTGTGTGTGTCAGAGATGGTCAGAGAGTGAGTGTGCCGCGACCCTTCCTGAGACTGTGTCTAAATCAGTGGTAATTAGCGAGGAGTTCACTGTGGGGTGCCTGCCAGTGGTAGACGCTGGAGGGAGTTATTGACTCCACGTCCTCGGTTACAGCCCGCGTAAGGAAAAAAGAAACACTTTGCTTCCTGGTCTTTCTCCACCACTACCATGCATTTATGACCCCAAGACGGGTTTTATTGCTAAAAAAACTGGATTTGTTTATGCTTGTTTGTATGTCCTGAGAGTGGAAAAAGGTAAAGGTTGTTAAAAAACTCCAGAGATGAGGTCTTGTGGGTTTTTTATGGACCCCCCACACTGGGTATTAATTGCCATGGAGGGGGGAGAGAGGAGGAGAAGCGGTGGGAGGGGGTGGTTGTAGCAGTTAAAGAGGAAGAAGAGAGTGACGGGGCTGCTGTCATGTATGAGGTAATTCAAGACAGTGTCCATTGGTGCCAGGGGGGGCTAGAAGACGGGGCAATGCTCGGGAGAGGGGTGGTGGTGGTGGGGGGGGATTGTAAATCCAGTCATGGGAAAGTCCTGCCATTGCGTGTGCACACATGCTCACACATGCAAATATTCAAACGCAGCTGCAGCCGGGGAAGGGGTCGAGCGAGAGGACATTCTGAGTAGGTGGGTAAGGAGCGTGAAGGTGACACCCCTGAGTGTGGTGGAGAGACACTGAAAGACAGCAGCGAGAGGGAGGGTGGCGCAGCGCATGCCCTTACAAGTGGCTCCACTTCAGGCCTGCTATTGCAAATGTTCTCACAGACTAATCTCTCCTGCAGGTTTTACAAGCATGCCAAGGAAAACGGAGCCCTGGCAAGTGCCCCGCTTTCCAACCCCCCCGGCCTCCTTCCTCTTCCTCCGCCAGCCCGCCTGCCCTGCTAACCGACGCACCGCCTGGGCTTGAGTAGGCCGTGACCTCTGACCCCTCTCTGTTGCTCCAAGCCCCTCCCTGCGACCTGAAAACTCTCCCGCTATGAGGGGGGCCCCCCGGGTAACTCAAGAGCCATTCCAAAGTGACAAATTGCTCCGGAGTTCCAGGATAACTCTCTCCTCTCCTCTGTCTCTCTTCCTGCCCCCCCCCCACACACACACACACACACACCCACACACAAACACGCCCCCCTTTACAGACCCCCAACCTGTAAGAGCCATCCAGTGACTGCTGCAGCAGACGGCCTCTCCCCTCTCCCTTTCAGCCTCCCCCTTTTCTCTGCCGCTACCCTGCGCCCCTCCTCGCCCGGCCAGCCCCACAATGGGAGCTGAATGACTCAATTGTCTCTGATGAAGTGAAAGACAAGGGAGTCCTCTAAATCCTTACAGAGGGATGAACTCCCTCTCACTGTTCCGTTCTCCGTGTCCTCCGCTGCTTTCCCAAGCACAAGAAGGGAGTCAGTGGTTTACAAGGGCTATGACTAATGATTATTTTAATTTTTTTTTTTTTTATCTATTAACAATTTTGTCGTTAAAATCCGCCAGAAAGCATGCCTCTTCCTCGAGCCCAAGGTCCCGAGGGGATGTCTTCAAATTACTTTTCTTGTTTGACCAACAGTCCAAAAGCAAAAAGTAGACAGAATCAAGTCACTTTGGCATTTCTCTCGAACCGGATTGACAAAACACTCTGTTGATCAATTAATCCGCTACTTGTTTCGGCACTTATATTTTTACTATATGTTCGAGCAGGTGCTTGCTATTTGCACGCTGGACTACTCACCCGTGTGAGTTACTGCTGCTGCACCGAGGTCTGGCATGTCCTGAGTTACAGAGCGTTAACCCAGATCCACACTGACTGTCATCACAATGAAAACAAGCTGGGGCCCTGGTCCCGCTGTCACAGCTCGTGGCAGTGGAGAAGCAGGCCGGAGACAACTGAAGGGGCATCCTGAGCGCTCACACATCATCCTCACACGTCTGCACACCACCGCCTCTCGCCACTGGTTGTTACGAATTCAACAAGCTGGCACAGAAGCAATTTGGCCTAAAACCTGGCACCGGTGCTAGACTCTGATCCGCCCAAATATAAACCATTTTTCCCACATCCTATCAAACATTAACCAAACGTCAATACAAACTATTGACAAAGAATGGGGGGGGGGTACTTTACTCATACATTTTGTAGTGAGAATGACGGACACAGATAGTGCAGGATTGCTCTGGCAGCATCTGGTCAGCAACCAGCTCCTTTTCCATCAAGCCCCCATCTAATGTGTTTATCACATGCGGCCTGGCGGCTGGAGCAGCAGCCACCGCACGGCTTGTTCGTTTTGTTTTGGATTAAGAGCAGAAGGCTTCAGACCAATCAAACAAACAGAGCTCATTATGTGCCAAATGTGGCTTCTAAACACTGGTCCACTTTCCAGCAGGGGACCATGGGACAGATGATGAGGACCACTGGGGCTCCATCAGGCATCCCAGCCATGTGAGCAATGCGAGAAAGGAGGGGAGACAGGCAGAGGCCGACAGACAGACAGACAGACAGACAGACAGACAGACAGACAGCCAGAGAGCAGCTTGGGTTTAGAATTTAGCATATGGATACTGGGTGTTGCTCTAGAGAGTCCAGCAGATCTTCGACCCATCTGTGGCAGCCTCGTATAACAGACATGACATAGCTCTCCAAAGTCGTCATCGGCGGCGTACACATGTAACACATGTGCATTCACAGCGACTTCCCCTCCTCCCCCTCCACATACTGTACATGCTTACTCACCCATTCACACCTGAACAACAACGCTCGCCCACATTTGAGCGCACTCTGGTCGACAGGCCCGGCAGCTCCTCTGGGAGAGCGCTCAGAGATGGGATTGACAGCTTGCAGATTACACCAATCAGACCGCTATACTAAAGAGCTTTATTTAAGTCTGAAATGATCAAGGCTGGTAAGAGGAGCCCATTCAAAGCTCTGCAAGTAAACTGCACCGAGCTTAAGAGATTAGTCATCCAGTTTGACTACAATTTTATCCCTTTAAAAACGAGAGCTGAGCATATTGTCTTGATCTGTTGCGGATATTGCCGGCACTCACAGGTGCAAACGAAAAGGAGCAAGCACGTGCTTTTTACAAAACACATTTGTTATGTAATTTGTCATTTTCCTGTAAATGAGGCAGGGAGATGCGTAGTACGACGCAGACCCTTTGAAATCCCCCTGGTTAAAAGAGAGATCCCCAGCCCGCTCAGCTGTGTGATGCATTGTTGGGTCTGTTTCTGTGGACCTGTCTGTGGAGGAAGGACTTTACTGTATAGCGAATTCAGTATCATAACATATTGACAAAATTGGGAGAAAGTTAGCAGACACAAGAGCGCCCATCACGACTGCTTTGGTTCTACTAATGCACATTTTATGAGTTGATATTAAAGAAGAAGAAAAAACACACCCCACCTGCTCTAATAGCCAGAGGCATTTTGCAACCAGGAAAATAAAAGTGAAATGTGGGAAGGCCTGGGGTTTGTGTGCCCTGGGGCGGGAAGGGGTCCGCTGGGCCCATATTTACTCCAAAGCCAGAACCGCTTGGGGGTTCCACTGGCCCCGACAGCACTGGGGCCGCCGACCTGACCCAAAGCCTCCCCTCCTCACCTCATCTACCACTACTCCATTTGCCAACTCTCTCCACCTCAATCTCCCCTTCTTTCTCTTTCTTGCAGAAAAAAACAAAAATAAAAACATGGAGAATGTGCACATGACCTCTCCCTCCTCTCCATCAAACTCAGACTTTACTCACCGCTTAATATGAGGCTATATGAACAGACTCGTGAAGGTACTGTTGCTCATAACATCTCATCTTCGACAAAAAAAAGTGTCTTTGTTTTTTTAACTGATCTGTTTGCCATCCTTTCTTAACACTTAATTCCATGAACACTTGACTTTTTATCAAGCCTGTTCTGGAAGTTAGTTTCGCTCCCTTAAACACTGGTTCACGAGATAAGTATGGCTTTGCTCCGACACTGTTTACTGAGCAAGTGTGGACAAATGTGCTGTTCAAACACCAGCTGATTGACCGGAAAGTTTCAAAGGATTGCGCAACACGTAGCTGACGGAATGTGTCTCCAACAATCCCAAGGAGACAACCGTTTCCCACTTGTCAAAACGTTTAGCAAAAATGTACCTTTAATTAAAGAATGAAAATGATGACAGACTATGGTAGAAGACTACACGCACACCTGGATGCACATGTGTTCTCAAAGGAAGTGTGAGGGTGACATGATGGCGATCCAGAACACACCGACTTCTCAACAAGCCTCAGAAAGTAAACAGCGTTCCATTTCTGACTTTCGCGCCCCCTCTCCCCTTCCCCACTGTCCCTCTCCCTGGGTCATTACGAGTGCCTGTTGGCTGCTCTATAAATATTGTGGCAGGGAGGGTGAAGGCCAGCAGGAGCTGGCTGGTCTTCCGTCAGCCCCGCTAATGAACAGGCGCTCTGGCACCTTTAGCATCAGGCTCTGCTTCCAGGTGCTTCTCCTGCTTCTTCTATATGAGTGACTATTCCCCTTTCTTTCTTTGCCTTTACTCGGGCAGGAACACGACTATGACCACTGGGGTGACACACTGCGTTATATGTTGTGAAACTGGCAGTTCTTATAATTGCAGTGTCATAAGTGCAGCGTAATCGAGATGTCCTATTTACTCTTGTTTGTATTAAGTGAAATTACTCGTCAATACGCCCTAGTCTTGTTAGTAAAGGCTCAAATTTAAAATATCTGGATGCAAAGTGCTCAGTTATAAAATAGCAAACGATGAAGCAAATTTTGATACTAAAACATAATTTATGTTACTGTTAAAAACTACTTTTTGTATAAAGGTGCTTTATGCAATCACCAACATAATAAAGTTCTACTTTCCTTCTTATGAAGATTGTCAAGTCATCCGTGAAACAGGATATCTAGATGTGCTTATTCAAAAGGCAACTGGATTGACTGGTTTAGTCCTGAGAACATTTTGTCAATTATTAATTATGAGTAATAAACATTGTGGATGAGCGTTTACACGTCTTCACAATTAAAACTGAAAATACAGTGAAACACATTGTTGTTGTGGTAGAGGACCCACAGCTCAGTGGAAGTAGGCTGATGGATCGGCAGGCCAAAGATCAGGACCTGGACCTTCCTGGTTTGGAATCTCGTACACACTGACCTACTTACAGGCTACACGGGAGGTGAACAGGCACGTCTGCAGGAATAGGTGTGTCTGAGCCCCTTACGCAAGGCCAGGCCAGGGGGTAGGAGGAGAAGAGGTTGGGCAACTCATGCACACACTATATGCGTACCTTTGTTTGCAGGAAGCAGGGTTTGGGCCGTGGAGAGGAGAGTGGAGTTAAAAAGGTGAACAGCAGCTGAGCTCTGCTGAGGGAGAAAAAGTAAGCTGATTGCAGCGCCCACGTTCTGCTGGAGAACGCTGTATTTGGTATTGTGCTGGAGGAGAGCTGAACGCTGCCCTTGATGTTGGGCGTCTGGTTTTGTTCTGCGAGAGTTCACTATGAATTAGTTAAACGGTAGACTGGATATAAGGAAGCCATGAAACATGCCTCAGAGGGAGAGAATGTGTACACTCTCAGGCTTCACAAAGACTTCCGATATAGTGAAAACACTATACGCTATCACACAATTCCACCTACGCATAGTTATCAATCAGAAAGCATTATGTTGAAGGCGTCACACACACACACACACACACACACACACACACATACCAACAGGCAATTAATCTTCACAAAAGCATCATACGAAACCAACAAACAGCCAGTCTGTTCTGTGTCTCTTTCACACTTGCACATACACCTTGAAGCAGTTCAGCCTCCATATTCATGAGGCCTACTCCCTCAGCATAGCTAAAGCCCAGGATTTTAAGGGTTTCAACTCAAATATAAGTTTGGCTTATGGATTCAATAACCCAACCATCCAGGCTAATTCATCAGCGTTGGGCCATCTATCTTAGGTTCAATTAGCTTTAAACGAACGAATCGTTGCGGTTACGCAACATGATATTTACTATGATATCGTGCATGAAAGAAGGAAAAGAAAAATCCCACACAAGCAATTACATGAACACTCACACAGTGGGGTACTGCCGCTTTGCCACGGTAGCTTAATGAATAAATAAGTAATAAGGGCTTGGTTATTGGTGCTCATTAAAATGGTAGACGCTTCCATGACAATAAGACCTGAGGAGGGTCAGGCCCCTCCCCACCCTCCAAAACCTGACCACATGGCCTCAGCGTTCACCTCCAAATCAACTCTGTCAGCGATGCAGCCCCCATCTTACCCTCTGTATCTCCACTTCTTCTTTTTTTGACACACACCAGCATCTTCGTGAACACACACACACACAAGCACAGGCTCATAAGTACACACACACACCTCTCTCATGGTTAATTACCACTTAGCTCAATCACGTGGTGATCCGTCCATAAGAGCCCGCCCCCCCTCCCTCCCCCACAACACAAACAGCAGCACACATGCCAATTATTGATGAATCTTTAATATGCCGTTTTACAAAGTCTCCATCTCATTTCCTACCACTGAGCAGAGGATTACTCTTCCGATAGGCCAAGTAATATAAATAGAAAACGTCTTCAGCGTAATACATATTACATGCATAAGATTGAGTAAAAATAAATTAATTTAATGTAATATCACTGCAGGGTTGAAACAAAGTGGCCTGAGCCATTTGGGGAAGACAGCTAACTATTTTTTTTGCTCTTCTCGCCTTGCATCTCTGTCAAGCCCTGCATAAAACCCCCGCACAAAAATCCCACGCCGCGATAACATGTCAATAATGAGCTGAGGCCATCTATTGATCAGCTTAATTTTGCATCTATTAGCTAGGGAACGGCTTGCTCCGGGGGCGAGGGAAGCCAGGCGCTAACACGCACCGACAGGCTGGATGGAGATCATTACAACTGATGTTCACACACACGCTGTGATTGACATGGAGATAAGGCAGGGGAGAGCCCGGGCTCGCACGCCTCCCCGCACACTAAGCTAATGATACACCAAACGTGTGCTTGGTGTGTGTACAGCAGTGTGTGTCTGTGTGTGTGTGTGTGTGTGTGTGTGTGTGTGTGTGTATGTGCGTGCGGTAGCATGATAGAGAGCGTCTATCTAGAAAGAGAGTTGGAGCAGGGAAAAGAGGAGAAGAAAAGCAGGCCACACGCCTTTGCTAATTGGCACAGTCAGACAGGGAAGCTCATGAAAGACGAAAAAGGCATTTAGTAGAGCACCTCAGCTTTCTGGATCGCCTTATCAAGTCTGTGTCATTTAAATACAGTTGACTACACCACAGAAAAGCCTGGCATTGGCCTGGAAGGCAAAGCTTCATCTGATACCGCCTTATTTTGGAGAGTTTGCATAATGAATTTGAGACATTCATCATTATTGTTTTCCTGTGAACGAATGATTGCAAGCTTTCTGTGCCCTATGTCAACACAGCAAGCTGCTCTGGTTGCTTTCTCCTTGCAGCATTTTCTGACACGTTCTTTTTCTCACATTCAGAAGAAGCGACGTAGACAGTGAGGATGGATCCATACACAGAGGGGGCGTGCAGAAAGCAATATGGTGCGATGCCCTTTTCCTCCAGCTAACCTATCCACCACCGCTGCTACATTGGACCTGGCTTGGCATTGATGCAACCAGCTGCAATGTAGGGATGCTGCATGTTATCCACACAGAGAGGGGAAGAAAGAGAGAGACAGGGAAGGGCCGGGCGCTGGAATTGCACCTTTTCCCCTCATCAGCATCAAAAAGAAACGACTGAATCTGTGTGTACCCCATCTGTATATCTGAGTTTTCCGGGGAGGAGGTCTTGTTTTGTGCTAGATAGGTTCTATGGAGGTGAGGTCAGAGGCACGGGAGAAAGAAAGAAAAAAAACACAAAAAAAACCTTGGCTACAACTGTGTGTTTTTGTCAGCTGAGGGATGCAGCGGAGGGATCGAGGGAGCAGCGGGAGGAGGGAGGGAGGGAGGGAGGAGAGGAGGAGAGAGGAAAAAAAGCCCTCAGCCAAGCCATCAAGTTGAACATTGAACTTCACAGTAGTAGCTGCCTTTCTATGCCTCTCCTTTTGATGTTACCTCCAAAGCAAAGGATCAAAGGCTTGGAGTGTGGCGTGGGGAAGTCCCAAGCTCTTAGCCTGCCAGCCTGTGATATATGCAAAAGTCTACGCCAAAAGAGAGAGAGTGGGGCAGAGAGAGAGAGAGGGGGGTGGTGGGGCAAGGGAGCAGGGGGAAAAAAGAGAGGAAGCTTGCATGGAATGTGGCTAAATAGTATGTTTTGTGTCTAATGAATGACAAGGGGATGACGCAATCAGCCAGCTAGTTACAGTGTGACGTAGAGCGGGATAAAGTGCACACACACAAGTTTTAGAGAGGAGGCGTTTTGATGCTCGCAGAGGGCTGGGCATGAAGGGGGGGGGGGAATGGGGCAGAGCGGAGCGGGGGGTTGCTGGCAGTGTTTGTTGCCCAAACCCCCCCGTCCTCCCCCACCCTCAACAAGCAACGCGGGACAGCCTCTCCCCCACTTCCACCTCGCACCAACCCCCAGCGCCTCTCCGACATCAAGGGGGTGAGAGGCTGTGTCGTCTCGACATAAATATACAGTGTGCCGTTAAAAGCGAGGACTACAGTAAACACAGTGCACATGAAATCCTGGTTGTCTCTCACTGGAGCACAAACACTCACACAACACAACACACACACACACACACACACACACACACACACACACACACTGTGGGCTCAGCTGGGCCAAAGAGGGGAGCAGAGGTGTGCTAAATTTGACAAATCTCTGCGAGACAAACACACACACAAAAACACACACACACACACACACACACACACACACACCCTTTCCCCAAGGCTGTAGGATTAAGAGGTCCAGCTGGCTGACAGCAAGCCCTTCCTTCCCACGTATCCCGTGGATCCCCCACCCCTCACACAAAACCAACCTCCACCCCTCAACAGCCACTCCCACACCTCCATCCCCAAGCCTGCCAGCCATCCAGCTCACCGAGCATGCCAGGAGTTCACACCTGAATTTGACATCGATCGACCTAGAGACCTTTTCACCTCCCTCCGCGCCATACACATAATCACAACATAGGAAAAAGAGACTCCAGAGTATTCAGGGACGTGGATATGTGGTGGATAGAGAGGAGAACCTGAGGGGGAACCATCTACAGGACATGTAGCCTAAACTTCATCAGCATATCGTCAACACCGTTTATCCATCGAGCCCTTTGGTTGAATTCGGCAAGTTACAGATTCCTTGATTGTCATGGCCTTGAGAAATTGAGGAAAGAGGAGAATAAGGAGTGGAGGGGGTGCTGAAGATCCCATAATGAGCCCTGTTGATGGGGGAGTAAGAGAAAGTGAGGAGAAAGAGAACGCTGAAGAGGGAGGAAGAGTTTAGTGCGATCTTAAACCCCCTCCGCTCCCCACAGCTGCCAGGTTATTTTACAAATGTCTGGAGAAAAATATGCAGCAGGGTGTCAATTGAGTGTTCTATCATTTTGTCGACAGGGAAGCATGTGCACTTAAATGTGCAAGAAAATAAGCAGTCCACCATTTAAGATGGCTGAAAGTACGGATTATGTTTTTAGAATCGGTTTTAGCACTTGTTTTGTTTTCACGTGGTAGCATCTATGCCTGGAGGGAGTGAAGATGTGAGAAAGAAGTGGTCAATGCGCGAACCCATCCTGGATGTTTGAGGCTGATATCAAAAACACTTCAACACGGTCTTAAACAACTCACTCTCCCAAAAGTCCAAGGTTTTGACAACAAAACATATGCATTCTTAATCTTCCTCGTTACCTCCAGGGTGACGGGGCATGATTTAGGTGAAGTTTGGGTGAAGGCGAAAAAAAGAGCGGCAGCGGCAGGGTCTCATTCTGGTTGTGATCGCAACCAGAGGATGCTAAAACTGTGCTTAGGGCTGCCTTGCCCCAATGGATACCTAATGAGAGCAGAGAAAAATCTATCCGACGATTCACCATGATACCACTGACAGAGGCGGATCGCTAGCACGGATAGGGTTGGGCGGGGTGTAGAAGGATGAAGGAAAATAAATAAAATAAAAACAGACAAGGCAGTGGTGTAAGGGAAGAATACGAATTAGGTAGTGAGAATGGAGAAAGGAGAGAGCAAGAGATAGACAGGAGGGGGAAAAAATTCACAATGATGACACGTAAGTGCAAAGAGCGATTAAGGATTTACTTTCAAAAGGACTCCCATTGATCTTTTTTGATAGACCTGCAATAAATCAAACCGGATTGACTCGCATGAGAACCAAGCCTAATCCTTTAGTCAGATCCAGGAGAACTCCAACCAAACCAGCTGTTAATTTAGGCTTTACAAGATAAAGCGAGAGAAATCCAACCTGATGTACCCTAGGGCAGAGGCTTACATCATCTCTGTAAAGCAATCAACTTATTGCCAGTTTGGAGAGGTAATCAGAGCACATACTGAGATGGGAGAGGGAGAGACGGGAGCGATCGCTGGGTGGAGAGAGGGAGGTGGAAAAAGAGAAAAGGGAGATGGCTGAAGAGGTTAGAGAGAGAGAACAGAAGTGTAAGAATGTCAGAAACAATGGAACATGAACATTTAGTCTATTTGACAATATGTCATTTCAAAATGAAAAACTAAAATTGTATTTTTTTGTCAGCATGCTGGGCAGATGCTCTGACTGAAACAATGGAACTTAACTTTGGAACAAAAAAACACGATTACACAGAGTACATCGGCAATTATCCTTAGAGGGCGAAGATGACGCTAGCTGCAAACAGTAGCTCTCTGGGCTGGGACTGGAGGCAGACTTCACCTCCCTCCTCCTCCTCCTCCTCCTCCTCCTCCTCAAAACCCTGTAATTTCCCTGGAGGCCGGCCCAGACCTTGTCCCCATCCCCAGTGGCCGGTGCCACCTCAGCCGGGCCCTGCCAGCCGCACTGTGGCTGCACCATAGCACAACCATAGTAATTAAAATGGTTATTTTTGTTTGGGGGAACAAGCGGGATTTCTTTTTTCCAGGCACTGGACGGAAGTTTTGCAAGACACCATCCAGCCCACACTGAAAAAAAACTGTCTTTTTCCATTTTGCCTGTGTTCGTGTATGAACTGTATGTCATCAGCATACTACGGGGGTTTTAGTTCCTCTTCTTGACTGGGTGTGGACAACGTTGTGGACCACAATGGAAGGACGCAGAGGATGAAGGCTGTAAACCACACAAACACCGCCCCACCATACACACACTGACTGAAAGACTCATTAGCGTACCATCTCCCCTGTCTTTAATGTCCTGTTTACAACGCAAAACAACCAGATCAGGACTGAAATCCAATCACAAAGCTTTGCAGGGCCTCGCAGGAGAGCTGAGGAGAAGCAGGCCTTGTAATCTCTGGACACTGTCCAAGGGAAACCAAACCTCACGAGTCAAAACAAAACCACACATAAAATCAGAGTTAAAACAGCAGCCTCTATTCAGCCTGTCGTGACCCCACCAGCACACACACACACACACACACACACACACACACACACACACACACACACACACACACACACACACACACACACACACACACACACACACTTTGGGCCCAGCGTCTGTACCCTCTCCTGGTTACACTGTGTGCACACAGGGATCACGGCGACTTCAGCGGGGCGCCTCTCACATCGCTAAATTGACCGAGGCTTGGTGACTTGGGTTTTGACACGGGCTCGATGGTGTGTGTGAATACATGCGCAGGACACGTCCATGTAAAGGAGACCACTTAATCTCTACTCACATCAGCCTGTGCTATCTTTAGCAGCTGGGCTAAACAGCCCCCCTGTCCCCCCCCCCAAAAAACCTATCCAGCCTCCACCAACTTTAAATAAGACGGCCTAGCTCTTTGGCAGTAGCTGCCCACTGGCACCTCCCTCCACGGCCGCAAGGTCACACGTTTAATTACACAGAAAGTAGTAATCTCACCAGACAGATGGCAAGCAGGCCGGCTCTCAATTACTTTATACCCAATTGAATCATTACTGATGTTATTTGCTAAATCATGGTGCACCACAAAACTGGATTTACGCGACAAGTGGAAGGAGGCGGGGTGGGGGGGGTTACAGGGTCGTGGCAGTGTTAGTGACAGAGAGGCAGATGTGCCTCTTGCCAAGCAACTGTGACAGAGATCAAAAAGGCGTGAAGAAGACAAGCGCACGGCTGTGTTAACTTTTGCGAGAAAAAAAATTGGAAGTTTAATACCACAGTGATCAGTGCCAGAAAAAAAGCAGACCCTTATTTTTCCTCGATACCAAAACTGGTCGAGAACATTGGCCGATGTGGAAACAGTCGGCTCCCGGCAGCCCAGTTGAGGAAACCGCATGACAAGCCCAATTTAAAACGTGAAGAAAGTGTCTGTCTCTTAAAAGTGAGCCAAGGAAAAAAGATTTGGGTTTTCTAGACTTTTTTCTTTCTCTCTTTAGCACAACCAGTGTCATTGGGGAGCATCCCATTGGGCCTCGGAAACCCCCAAACAGCAAAGTGTGAGCGGTCTCATCTCAGCATCCGCCCTCCCCCCGCACCGTTGATGCCTTACTCACTCATCATTTCTCAGCTCTTCCTGCCAATAGCTTCTGTGAACAATTAGAGTTCGACTTTCCCAGCGTCTCAGACCACAGCGTCTCAATCTTTGGCCAGGGAGCTCCAAAAATCGAGCTGTCCGGCCAAATAACAAGATTCTCCTTAAGTTCAGGCCCGAGTTTTGCCATTTATTCGTCACAAACTGCTAGTGAGGCCTCTCAGCCTGTTTAAATTTTAACCACCGACCATAGAGCTAAATAACAGCTAAATAACAGCTAAATAAATGCCCTGGCTGGACTCATGTCAGGAATTAAATGCTTTAACAGTTTGGTTCAACAGCTTGAATAGCTTTACGACCGTGTGTGAAAACTACACGCAGAAGACATTTGTCCTACTGGTGACCGTAATAAGACTGGCAGCTCGCCACCGACTGGGAACAGTTGTGTCGAGAGGCACGTCTACTGCTGTAAAATGATCTGCGGGAGCATATAGAAAACGTCCATGCATTTTTCTTTTCTTTTTCTAAGTCAGTGTGAGGAATTGCCCCGGCCTATAGACGACAGCCAGCAGTTGTTCTCCCATGAGGGTGGGCAAGCATCTGGGAAGAAGCGAGGAAGTGGATCAGGAGAAGATGATGACTAGATCTGCATATGTAGAGCACTGGATTTTCAGATTGCAGGACTCAAAGTGATCCCAAAAGGCGAGTTCTAGAAAATTTGAAGAAAATGTCGATGGAACTTCCCCTCGAAGGCTCAGAGGGCTTACAGTAATGGCTCCCAGGCACGTCTACAACCCCACGAGCCTGAGAGGACGGGGGATGTTTCCTGTTCCACTTCCCAGTTGAGACATTGCTCTGAATGGGAAAGAGGCTGCACCACTGTTTAATACCACAATGGTCACAAGGCGTCAGAGACATTAAGACATCAACTGAGAAGAGTGGATGGGGCATTCTTACATGAGGATTTCTCTTCCCTAATTTTGAGTTATCAAAAAGGACTTTTGAATGTAAATGAAACATGCAACCAGGTAGGATTTAATCTGATGATCACACATCCAGAGCAAAAACTCAGCATCAAACCAGAACAGAATAAAACATTTTAAAGAGGATTTTATTGATTTTCTTACTAAGAATTAGGCAACATATGTTACACAGTGGAATATAACACTGAAGGATGACACATGACAGGTCTCAAGTCTGCAATGATGTAATCATAGCATGTGTGCAGATCTGTTGCCCATCTCCACAAATACGGGACATTGTGGATTTGCTAACTTTCCATTGCACAGATTTTTGGCGTTTAAATCTCATTCTCCAGCTCCTTCAAAATGCAGCTGCAAAGCAAAACAACAAGATCAGCTGGACTTTAAAATCGTTGCGCAATGTTTCATTCTTACCTATACAATCTCTGAATACTTGACGCATGAGAACCGAATCAGTCCAGCTGTGCAATTATATGTAAGATTAAAACAGCTTGCTCAATTCTATAGCATTTAAAACAGAAGCAACCGTGCTGAAAGTTTATTTTAGAGCACATAAAAAGTTGCACTATAGAACTGCAAGAGTATGCATGGTATATAGAGCGCTGCTGAAGGTGCATGCACAGGCGCATTTGGTATGTTTCAGGCTTAAGCCACAGGACTGCAGCGAGGCCTGCCCATTTGATCCCCCACCGGCAGGGAATTCTAGCTGATGCTGTCTCCCGATGGCCCACACTCCACTGTGGGCCTTGCAGGCTTTCCCCCAGCTGCTGAACGGCAGGCTCGGGCGGCAGCACTCTGGCACCTGTCTTTGACAAGCCTCGGCATTCACACTGACTCTGGTTTCCTGAAGCCGCCTGGCAGTCAGGTGACAAATGCTAACACACGCTTCCTCCGACACAAGACTGCAAACATGTACGCACACCGGCAAACCAAATCAACAGAACCAAGAGGCACTTAAGTGTGATCTCAACCACTTTAAAAAGCATCGGCATAGTGAGAGAGGTCTTAGCCTCTCATGTTTCTCTGTCTGATAGCGAAACCCGGCCTGAATTCAGGCTGTGGCTTGGAGCTGTAAACCAAAGCTTCCCTCAACGCCTCTCACCCGCCCGGCTATGATCTAACCACAGTTTTTGCATACCGCTCAGCTTGTGTAACCGTTGAGTGGTTTTGCTCCAGCGAGACAATGACTGTGTAACAGACTAAGCGGAGCGAAGCCATCTAATGTCAGTGTGTCGCAAGAGTTGATAAACACGAGTCCGTCCGCGCTCAAACAAGAAGCACAGACGAAAATAACTTGAAGCGTTTAGCAGCTGGCGAGCTTTCATGGAAGTATCGTAGGTGAGACTGCAAGTGCTCGGGCGAGAAGGAAAGAGTTCTCAGGTGAGCGGGTCACCGTGGAGAGGGCTTTGCGGGACCCACACTGTAGTTATGACTCAATTTGAAACTCACGAGTTCAGAGAGAGTATGAAAGTCAATCTGGGTGAGAGTGAATTGTAACACTATCAATATTAGAACTAACCCTACTACCTCTTTTTTTCCTTTCTTACCTTTCTAAGTATTATCTTTCTCTCACTTCTAATTGATTCTTCGCTAAGTCCTGCCCCTCAAACGCAGAACGGCCAATTATAGCGTAGCAACGGCTGGCTCTGATCAGGTTACGACAACTATGCGGATCCGCTCCACAGCCTCTCGCTCCACAGACTCTCGTGCAATCAGTTCACATCGTCTTCATTTTCAGGAAGGTTTGGTCGATTTTGAGCTTAAACGTTGTGCTATGGTGAGACTCGTTACCCGGAGAGGTTGGAGGAAGATGTGCATTTCTAAAATGATACATTTCAATGTAAAAACCTCAGGAGCTAACATTAGCGGGGTATGTTACCACGTCATTAACAAGCATTAGCATGTCTAAAACCAACACTACTTTACAGGACCAGGGTTGTTCCTAGTTTTACGGACTTCTGTCTCGATCACCAGGTGAGATGGTGGTTCAATTTCACACTGTGATCTGTGGGCTTTAGCTTCCTTATCTTTTTAACCTTTTATTTTCTGCTGAATCCTGTTTCACATCCTGTATATCTTCAAACGTGTATCGTAAATCCTTCTGTCTGGTTTCTCTCCAAAATCACTTTTTTGTTGTTTTTCCAAAACTTTAAATATTTATTCAGGGGGGGTGCAAATAGTGACAGTGTGCGCTCCCATGCTACCTCTGACAGCTTGAAGGAGTAGCTGCCAGGGGAGGGTCGAAAAACGTAGAAATCTAAATATTTGTTGAGCAGTTACTTCATTGATTGACACGAGAAGCAGAAATTAGGTTACAGATCTGCTCTTCTGGGACATTTAATTACTATGAATGGTCACAGCGTGGCCACTACTGCTGCATATAGAGAAAGCAGTCATTAAACTCGCAGGATGTGGTTGGACGACGGGACCTGACTGAACTCTCGTTATTGCGAAGCATTGCGGTACTCACTCTGCCGCCCAGCCGACCACAGACACGTTTCTCCACCTCATTTGCAAAGCAATCCCTCTTCCCTCTCACTCAGTGCACTCAGTGCATCTTTTTGTCATTTCCATGTCCAGGCTCCATTTGTTTTGTCCGCTGAGACGGAAAGGGGGTGAGGAGTAGAAGGGAGTAGGGAAATAGGTCTCAAGGAGACTGCTCTACAACCGACGAGCATCTTCACGTGTAGCCGCCTTACAAAAAAAATAAAAAATACACACCCACATTCACCCAACACACTGGGCCAACACACACTCACCTCTCCCCCGCCTGACTAATGTGCCCCGACACTCGTACATCACCCGTAAATTGGCCAAATGAATTAACCACGGCCCCTGCTTAGCTTTACGGGCTTTAAATGGATTTTCTCCTCTCCAGGTCTGCCCAATAATTGCATTTATCCATCTTGTTGAAGCCAGGTTTACACACTCGCGATGATCATGCCAATCCCCCGGATGCATTTTCCGCTCTGGTGGCAAGCGCGTGAGAGATTTGTCATCGGATCATAACAGGTAATTTAAACAACAATTAGCTTGACGACTCCGCCGTATGTCAATGTCTGGCTCCTTGTTGGACAGGACCTTCTATCTCTTCATCTGTCTGTATATCTCTTATCCCTTATGTCTCAGTGTGATAAATTGAGCCTTGTAATACTTTTGTATCTATCGCCCGAGCCTCCAGGTTAAAGCAACAAACACTCACAGTGGGGAAGAAAGTAGTGGCCAGGAGTCTTCATTGTTCACAAACACGCATGCAGACAGAGAGCAGAGGCAGGGTGAAGGCATAGCTGTGAAGCCCAGCATCAGTGGGGGTCATCTCCACACTTGTGAATGTTTGAACAGAAGTGCATTAGACACTGGGGGGGCCCAAAGGACAATTCAGCTATGTAAACATGCAGCAACTTCCTTCCCTCAGCTCCTCCAGGCCTGCACTGAGACAAGCCACTGTTTAAACAGCACACACAGCATTCCTGTGCCTGGGCCCCGGCCAGCTGCTGCATCCTCACTGCAGGCCTGCCCGCCTGCCTGAGCAGAGACAGATACAGGCCTCACAACAGCAAGGGTCATCCCCAACAGACAAAGGGCTTTTATAGACATGCAAAACTGGACTCATCTACTAGAAATGTGCCAGAGCCCTGCGCCGGCTACTTAAACACTGACTGACGGAGCCCACGCTGACCTCCCACAGAAGAGAGATTAGCTATTAAAAGAACTGGAATCGTCACGTCGCTAAAGGATCCATCTTGAAATCGTAACCACTTGACGCCACCTGTAATGACGAAGCTGGAATTTTATCTTTATTCCAAATATGCAAAGTGCGGCTGCCAATAAAGATAGAGAGAGCAGTAAAGTGGAGATAAAGAGCCTCCTGGTTCTAAAGGGCACTGTGACGTGCATCACATGACACAAAGGCCACCCCCGCTCGGTGATGCTCGTCTGAAATCTGAACTTTCATTATGACTGAACAGGTGTCAGATTCATGCCTTTGGCTTGCATCAGAGGAGATAGCAAAGTAAAATAGCACATAACGCTCAAAAATGTTTCACATACAAATCGCGTCAACAATTTCCCTCCTGCTGAAAAATAATATGACTTTGGGAGAACATAAGGATTAAAGAGTGTTTACATATAGCCAAGACAAGTTCAATCTCTCACTCCAACAGTTTTGAAAAGGGACTGCCACAGGGAAACATGCTGGAATAATATTTGCGTCCGATTTTGGGTCAGGACCCGTCATAAAACAAACCAGGATGTAGAATAATTATCCGCGGAGCACACCCGAGCCAAAGTACGTAAACTCGAGTACGGGAACATGTGCAGCTCTAATCTACATTTAATACTTAACACAGAGGTCTACTAAATCAGCTGTCATTCAGGCTTGATTTTATTATAGGAAGACAACACTCATTACTTCCTCCGTGTGCCAAGGCCTCAGCAGTGGACGCCATCAGAGCTGCCAACCACGATGCACTGCAGGTCATTATCCCAATCAAGCAGTTAATTCAGGGTGACGAGACACAGGGCTGGGCAATATATTAATATAATATCCGTATTGCTTAGATATCGTCTTCGATTTTGTATCTCGTAGAGATAGTTGTCTTTTGCTGGTTTTAATAGCTTCATAACAGTGAACTGATGTCATTATGTTCTAGTATTTCTCTTTTCTTCCCACTTAGTCCTTATAGCCAAAGGACTGATGATTATAGTGTAAATATTTTTGTAAAAGTACCAATGGTCAATCCTACAGTATCGTCTCAATATCAATATTGAGGTATTTTGGTCAAAAATATTCTGATATTTGACTTTCTCCCCATCGACCCACCATAACTAGACTGCATTGTTTTCCACCGCAACCAGTGTCTGTCAGTTCGTCTGTCTGTCTCTCTGTCTGTCTGTCTGTCTGTCTGTCTGTCTGTCTGTCTGTCTGTCTCTCTGTCTCTCTGTCTGTCTGTCTGTCTGTCTGTCTGTCTGTCTGTCTGTCCCTTCTGGCTGAGCGGTGAAGGCCACCCATCTCACCTCGGGACAGTTGTCCAAACAAGACGCTCCATTCACTCTGACCCCCGGAGGGAGGAAGCCAATTGACAATTCACTCAGTGCTGTGAGTCAATTTGTTCACTTTTGGAATTGACCCCGAACCCCGGCCGACCCAACGGCCTCTCACTGGAAGGGGAATGAATACAAGGATGGGTCAGGGGTGGAATTTGTATTTTTTAAGGCTAAAAACATGCTCAAAAAATGTCTAAACATAGTAACAACAAGTAATAAGTGAGGACCCATTTTGAGGGAACAAAATAAGAAAAACTAATACTCTTTGCAAGTCAATATAAAACATAATTAATTTAAAATACAAAGCACTGTTTACAGACTGTATACAATAACATTGTTATTTATTGAAATTTGCTTGATGCTGAATTTTGGAGCCAAATAAACACATTACATTATAATGGTTGGCACTGGGATGCTCACATGCTCAGCGTGGGCTGCGTGTGGATGTGACAGACTGTTCACATGAAATGTTAGCTAGTGCTGTACACAAGTTGACAGCTGTCTCTTTACAAGAGGCGCATTAGTATTGTGGGTAAATAGGTTTCTAACAGCTGGTTTAAGGGAATTTACCCTTAATCTGTTTTCCACTGGAATTAGTTCATCAACTAGAAGATAAAAAAAAAGAGAAGAATCCAACGCGGGTCCACGCGGCACGCCAGCGTAAAGGGGTTACATTTTATTAGCCTTGTGCATTTTAAAGTAATCTCGCCAACATCCCCCCCCCACACACACACACAAAATCCTACCATAAGCCGCAGATTAGCAGATTCATTTATTTCTGCTTGCACTCTGAAACCTCCCTCACCTTTTGCGGGCAGTTATGAATCCAGCACCTTACACGACAAACAAGCAGACCATCGGCTCATTAGCCGACTCACTCCGCTTCCCAAAACACAGACGTAATCGCACACACTCCTCGGAGCTTATCCTGCCACAATTAAAAGTTTAATTAGTAGATCAAAAATACATTGACTGGAGTTTTATCACCTTAAACTCCTCCATTATGTGTTTAGCACACACAGAGTGCCTCCTCCCCATCTGAGCCATTTTGAGCAGATTATCGGCACACAGAAATTCCCTTGACGACATTAAGACTGGAGATACAAACTGGGTACAAAAACAAGACTGCTGAATAACAACATCTGCATATTAAACTGGATGTCGATAAACTCATTTTGATACCGCACATAGTTTGATATTAATGTTTAATATGTTGTAATTACATATTACAGAAAATAGGAGCTTAAACTACCACAGGATAAATAAGCTGAGGTAACATAATTGTTTATGTTGAGAATGCCAGTATTTTCTACCGCTGCTGTTTGATTATTTGTGTAAACAATTTAAAAGGTATTAAAAAAAAGACATTAGAGTGAATGAGATTCTTCTTCTGTGGTGCGTTCCACAGCATTCTACCACATCCATAAAAGGCTGGTGTACCACAGGTGTTCACTGCACACTGGCATGGCTAGTCATTATCTCGCCCGACATGATCATTAAGAGCTGTGATGGCAGTGTGGCACCTCCTCCCTGCACACACACACACACACACACACACACACACACACACACACACACACACACACACACACACACACACACACACACACACACAGACACGAGCTCTGGAGGGAAAACATTTCAGTGGAGCCTCAAGCACTCCCTATCAGTTGTTGTAAAAAAAAAAAAAAAGGGGTGAGAGGGGAAGCTCCTTTCCCAACGAAAAGCATGTCAGCGCTGGTGCACTTTGACCTCCCAAACACAGTCCACGATCCGAACAGAAGGCCGGCACCGCCAGAATCCCGCCAGCTTCACAGCGGCCCTCTCGCTCAGAGCTTTTAAGGCAAATTTGTCGATGACAATGAGTGTGGGAAGGGCGGAGAGCGACGTGGAGGAGAGGGGGGGGGGGGGGGGGGGGGGGGGGAGAAACCACACACATGAACACATGCCTGCTCGTCAAGCGTGGCTGAAAACTGTAACTCGCCTGCTCCAGTGTGTGTTCGTCTCCGCTTAGTCCCTGCTGTGTTTTTTGTTTTTTGTTTAAACGGGAAGATAAATGTGAAGCCTAGGGGCACTATTGTTTGGACATCTAACCAGGAACTGTCGCTGCTCTCATTGCCCTGGCATTAACAGCAATTATGCGCTCTATTCAGACGGCTTTTGTGCGTCCGACCCTCGCACACCACCACCCCCCCCCGCTGTCGCCCCTCCACTCCCACACACACACACAGAGCCCAAACACACATTTCCCGCTTTTCTCTGCCCCCTCCCAGTCCCCCCCCCCCCCCCCCCCCCCCCCTTCCCTCTCTCTCCGCTGCTGGTGAACTCATTTGGCTACTGGAGCACTCTGGTCCCATTATGAATGAACTTAGAGAAATATGCACATTCAAGGAAAGGGGAAAAGGAAGAAAGAAAAAAAGAAAAGAGAAATGCACATACCAGAAGTATGTTTGGAGTGATACCTGAGCTTCACATAACATTCTGTGGATTTCTTCTGCTCAACCAAAAATGCACTATGGTAAAACATATGGTTAAATGTACAGCTGCACAGGACAAAATACTAGAAGAATTCTTCTCAAATTCTCAGGTTTGGTAATTATGACACTTCGTAAAAAAAATACCAATTCTACAGGTAATCATCCTGAGACTAGCTAATCCTAACCATAACCTTTATATCTAAAAGAGGCGATCAATAGTTATTTTAACCTTATCTTTTCAGTTGGATGCAGCGCAGCAACGATTATAATACAATCTCATCATCTATAATCTATATCACCGTTTTCAATAAGTCTTTATTCGAAACAGCTCAATGTAAGTTCACCCTATTGTCTGGAAATCAGAAGAAGCTCCATATTCTACCAACCAATACTGTCAACACGTGTATAGATCAGCTATGCACTGACCTTCAAGAATTTAAAATTCCAAAAGAGCAATGTGTTCAGAAAAAAACAGACAGGAAGTTTGGTGGATATTCATGTTTAAAGTATAAAAATACCGACTTTTCTTTAAAAAAAGAAATTCAATGAGAAAATGCTCAAAGAACAAATGCATATCTGGTTCTGTGCATATCTCTTGCCAACAATTCAAGGGAGTGCAAAATGTGCTTCCTACCAAGGAAAAACTGTAAATAAAAATAAACCAACATGCTCCGTATGTGGATACACATTTAACTGGTGGCTACATGTACGCACACACACACACACACACACACAGTAATTTAATTTCCATGTTTCAGGGAGCCCCAAATCCTGTGGGCCAGGAGCAGAGCGAGCCTATATTTAACAGATGACAAAAGTTGCATTCCAGATGTACAGTACTATCTTTGTGTTGAGCTCTATAGAAATGCATGGGAGAAAGAGGAGCGAGGGGGGGTGCGGCTTTGAGAGGAGGTGGGTCGCAGTGGGGGCCTGTGTGTGTGTGGGGTGGGGGGGGTGGGGGTGGGGGGGGCACCAGTGCACAGCTGCTAAACTAATGCCTTTTTTTCCTTTGCTCAGGCACAGAAAAGCAGAGTGTGGTGGCTTACTGACAGAAACAAGCACGGATACAGGAGGTGGTAATAGATTTATCTATTCTGAGAATAATTTGTTTTACCAAAAGAAAAGGAAAAAAATAAAATATCCAGCCTGTGCTATGACTTAATGAGTAACAGGCATAATCTGCTACATTGAAGTCAAAATTAGGCATCAGATTAGCTGTCATTACATTAAAAACAATGAAGTCAATGATTTAATTTAAAAAAAAGGTTCAGCCCCAAACCAGACTTGACTGCAGCTGAAGGTTGGCTACACCCAAGCCCAGCGCACACCGCCACCAGGGAACCACCTCATCCCTTTGCACTAGTTAAAAATCTGATTAGAAACACACTCACAAAGTGACTGTTTTTTTTTGGGGGGGGGGGTTGCCTCTCCGTGGTGTTTCAAGCAGAGTGACAGATCGACGGGCGCGTAAGCTCTCACACGCCTCAGCCTGCCAACATCATCAGCATTAGACAATTAAGCCCCGCTAGCTGAGAGAAGAAAAAAAAAAAATATATATATATATATATATATATATCCTCAGTAAATATTTACTGCACAAATCTTTTCCATTCATTCACCAGGCACGAACAAAACCTTACTGTACTCCCTCTCCCTCTCTTTCTGAGTCCCCCCCCCACACCACCGCCTCCTCCCAAACCCCTACATCTGCGATTCATTGACTTTACAATTTACCACATGTCGAGATGGGAGAGGTCGAGCCTCCATCTGAATCACGGCACAAATATGCAAGTGATTTATTGTTTTAAAAACCCTGGGCCGATTTAGTGCAACTCCACTTTTCCTGAGCATTACTCCTATTGGCAGACCATGAACAATTACAGTTCGGACTAATTAAGCTCTGAGAATGTGCTGTGCACCGCTAATGTCTAGCAGGCCCCAATTTTTTATTTAATGGTGCCAAACTTTGCTTCCCAGCCCCCAGTGCCCCCCTCCCTTCTCTAACTTAACTCCTCAAATCCAAAGCAGATTGTGCTTTTTATGACTGTTTATTGAGTCGGAGAAAAATAAGGACCTTTTCTTTCTGCTCTCCTCACATAGGATGAGACAAACAGCAGAATGAGGGAGAGAGAGAGAGGAAGAGATGGAGCACAAGCAGAAGTAGTGGAAGGGAGAGAGAGAGAGGGGGCGCTTCCGCCATACTTTGTAAACAAAAGTGATTTGCAAGACAAAAGGAGCGCAACCTTCCAACTAAACTCAGAGTGCATTTTGCGGCTAGAGGCACAAAATGCAGCCGCGTTGTGCCACGAAACCCCCCGCGGACACCAATTAGGTCCTATTAACATGTAAAGCCAATTTGATAAGGTGTGGGCCCTATCCTTTAAATCCGCATTAAACCATCTTTCCTCTTGTCACAGCCAAGAATCCATTTACAGCAGCCGAACACACATAATCCATATGATATACCATTGTTATGCTTATGCTGCTGCCACGTTTAGGAAAGATACTGTCTGTCTGTGTCAATTATAACAGATAAGGCCACAGCAATGTGTGCACGTGAGCACAAAGGAGGTGGCGGTTCATTCACTTCGGCATGTTCATTACAATAATCTGACCAGAAAATCCTCCATTATGTCTTTTCTAAAATAAGAATGATAAAGGAAGAAGTCCGCCTGTATGAAAGTGGATGTATTTTTCAAGAAGGTGAATCCGCGGCAACACGAGCGATCCTGGCACGAGCACAAAAATGGAACAAAGAGGGAAAAGAGGAGAAAAGCTATTGTTTCAACCACACAAAGCCTTTCCACCGTCTTGTAGTAGAATCGCCACGGGTTCTGGGAGCGTCTTTTTTCACTCTAAACACAGCGGTGGATGCTTGGTGTTGCGTTTTCATCCCCCATTTGCCCCCCCCACCCACCCACCCCACCCCACGCCTACTTTCTTGTTCTTTTTTAAACTACTCGTAATTATACGTCGAAACTCAAAACCTCCGCCAAAAGTCTCCAGGCTTGGAGAATTATGGGGCCAGGGGTGGCGTCAAATATCTTAACATTCATAAGTCCGAGAGGCAGTAAATAAAGCCGGTGGATTTACGGCCCTGCAGCCCGATGCAGGAGAGCTGGCCGCCCAGATCCTGCTCTCCCTCCCTGAGCCTCGGCGTCTCCAGACCTGTTGAGGTGTGATGTTAGCCCACAGCACCGCAGTTAACCCGCCGCCTTTTTTCACAAGCCCTGTGTTAGCATCGGCAGGAAACAAAAGGTAGACGGGGAGAGGAAGAGAGACAGAGAGAGCAAAGGGAACAGGGGGAAAGTGAAAGGAGATAGAAAACCGGGGTGAACTGGGCAGGCCACTTCTCCAATTCAACCTGCACCCAGGGATCCAGCAGGCCTTTGTGTGAGGTTTGAGGAGGAGGGAGAGGAGAGGAGGAGAGGAAGACACAAGGGCTTTTAAAGCCCGGGCACAAAGTCATGTCAAACTGCTAAATGATACTAAATTGTGAGCCTCCTTGGACTTAGATGGTAGGAAAAACTAATTCTGACTGATTATGGCTCCCAGAGGTCAGACACATTATGATAACCGCCACATGCAGGAATTTCTTCCTTTTTTTTGCCCACTCAAGTCATGCAAAAACAAAAATCGCAGAAACCAGGTAACATGTCCAGATAGAGCAGCAGTAGTGCTAGCAGAGAGAGAGAGAAAAAAAATCTAAACTCATAAGATTTGTATTCTCTGAGAAATACAGAAATCCATTACCTCAATTTAAACCATTTATATTAAATACAAAAACACAGATAAAAAAAATAAAAATAAAAAAGGCCTAGATGTTGAAATCCACATCCTAAAAATAAAATATCACAGCATCGCCCAAGCCAAGAGAAGCAGGAGAAGATAAATGAAGGGAATAGCAAGGAGAATCAAACCCTTTCATGACAGGACATAGAAAGTCTCATTCCAATAATACACGCAGTCATATTCAGTGCCGCACATGACATGTTAGGAAGCAAGACAGCTAATCAATGTCCAGGTGAATTATTTATGCCAGCTTTAAGTCTAATACATTTATATTACAGCGGGCGCTGACTTCAAAGCTCTAATGGCCGGACACACAGGGCGCTGCAGACAGTGGGGGCCGGGCTGTACAGTGGGAAGATCACTGCAAGCCGAAAACCATGCTCATCATCTACAGTCACTGTTCAGGTACATCTTTGAATTCAGCTGTAATAAACGTCTGCTAATATGTGAATAAAGCAAATAAAACGTGTCAATAAACAGCAGTGTTTTTTAGATTTTGCTCTGACTTTATCTTGCATACAAGCAAGTGGAGCAGAGAGGGAACTAAACAACAGGTAACAGCATGGAGCATATATTTAAATTTAAAAAAAGATCCTTCTTTTTCTAAAAATAGTAATTCAGAGGTGGAATTAAGAGTCAAAACTGTCTCGCCGCATCCTCCAGCCGCGTTGCACAATTTGCTGCTTTTCTAACTGCTGCATGGGCACAATGAAACGAGCGCTCCTCGACTGGTGCTGGGCACAGTGCTGTGATAGGCACAAAGAAAACTACAAACCTCTGCCACTGAGACAAGGAAGCGCCTCAGTTCAAATCATGTGTGTTGTGAATGTGTGCGTTTGTGTCAGTGCTGATGAGAATAATGAGTGACTAATTCTGCATACCAGCCAGTAGCGTTAACAAGGCTGGCTGACTGAGAGGGAAAGAATGGCAACATGTTCTCATAAGTGCATTTTCCGGGAATGATAAAATCTTTTTTTTTAAACTATATAAAGCACCCAGGCGTAGAGAGAATTGTGTAAGCAGCAAAAAATGATTTTACGTGAGAACTTGAGCGACTCAAAAGCAGAAATTGTGTCAAACACAAAAGAAAGCATTATGTATCACATGTGCATTTATTTTCAAGGTGTGCACAGCGCATGAAAAAAATGTAACAAATATCAGTTTCGTTAGCCAAAGCTGAGGTGGTGGAGGGGTCATATTTCCTAATGCCTGGTCTTTGCCTTAACCTTGTAAAATGAGATGACAGGTCCTAAAGCGCAGACTTGTAATTGCAACCGTTTAAAATAGGGGGGCTAAAAAACACCCATGGTTGAGAAAATGATGCCGCTTAAGGATTGCCATTGCCCAGTGGGACTAGCGAGGTGCTGAGCAAATGAGTAAGTGTGCATAATTATAGCATGGCTGATTGTGTCTAAATAACATGAATTTATTTATAAATATGGGTTTACATAACACATGCTTTTTTTTTTACCTTTTTTTTTTTTAAGACAGTGGATTCCTCAATAGAAACAAAGATGGTGCACATGCAGACCACAGCAGAGTTGCATAACCATTTCCATTCAATAAAGCACACTTTTGAAAAACAAATACACAGAAGAAATAATTATTTTATGCTTTGTAAAAAAAATATATAAAATGTTAATGCATGCACCTTTCACATAATGTCTTCATAGGTTTTGACACATGCAAATCACTGTGAAAGGCTCATTTGCATATTGATTTTATTTGTGTGGTTTTACATTGCTTCAAACTACTTGCAGTGTGTCAGAAAGCCAGCGTAAAGGTCTGAATGCTCATGCAGCTTGTGAGAGAAAAAAGGGCATGTTTGATGAGGCTGTGCAAACACAAGCCAATTGCATTATTCAGTGGGTTAAAAAAAAAAAAAGAAACATGCAATTGTAGCCTGGAATACATGAAACCCTATACAATAATAATAACATAATTATTATTATTATTATTATATAATATAATAGTTTTACCATTCCTCGTGCATTTAATTACAATTTCAGGGCGAATATATGTAGAAATGTCAAGTGCACATGACCTGCCATAAACCCATAATATCCATTTTCATTGCCCTGCGTCCTAGCGCTTAGCACTGTTAGCATGCTAGCTGCCGTCCACCGCAGCCAACACGGGCTGCGGTCGAACATGCGTGACAACACTTTACTGTACACTTTACACTGCGGGAGTTGCTAAACTTGGCGCTACGCTTCTATCGGCTGCACTTGTGGGACGACGACACTCCGTGTCCACCCCGGGAGCCCGGGAGAGTGTGCGCGCGCGAGAGTGAGTGAGTGTGCGTGTGTGTGTGAGTGTGTGTGCACATACAGTTGTAAATAAATGAACTTACTGTGCGTGCTGTTGGAGAAAGTGATCCATTGGGAAGGTAGGGGCTCGTGAGATCGGGGATCATTATAAACGGATAGCCCGGGTACGGTGGGCTCTTGAACAGCCCTCCATCTTGCCTTTTCGCAGCTAACATGGCGGGGGGGGGGGGAGAAAAAAGAAGAAAACTTTTTTTTTAATAAAGTGGCCTTGATAACTTTTTTTACCCCCCCTTTACAAAAAAAAAAAATGCATGGTAGGAGTAAAGCGGAGGAGAAAGCCCCTCCGTCTGGCACATATACTGTCATGGTTGCAAAATAGGAAAACAAGAGCGGAACAATAAAGCAGAAACTCACCCTCCTCTAAACTTTCTCTTGTTTTGTCTCTGAAAGTTTCAGATCTAGGCGCAGGCCGTCTTTCCGCCTTGAAATGAAATGAAACACAAGGGGTTGCGTTAAAGTTAACACAGCGGGCGACGAGGGTTGCTGGTGAACTTTCCTGTAAAGTGTCTCTATCAGCGTGACAATGTCAGAAACGTAACGTTAGGCCAGAGCCCCGCGGTTACCGTGCAACTTACCTCCGAGTCCGACGAGCTGTTTTGATTCGTTTCCGACTCGTTTACAAGCGAAGATTTGACATCGGCTAAATCCCTTTCTGCCGAGGAGTTCTCCGAAATTTTCTCTTCCTGCTCCCCTTCGTCTTTGAAGGAAATCATTTCATCGTTTGCACCCAGATCGTCCCCTCCGCCGCCGTTGAGCTGCGGCATTTTTCCCCGTGCAGAAATTTTTTTGTGTTGGGTGGAGGGTGGGCAAAAAAAAAAAAAAACACGAAGTTTTAAACCCTTTTAGATCACGGGGATCTAGGAAAGTCCGAGTTTAAGTTTGGGGTTCTTGTATTGGCGTTTTCCACCAAAAAAAAAAGCTCTGGCGGGTTGGTACAAAACTAAAAAAGAAGGGGAATCTTGGCAGGAAAAAGGAAGCCGGAGAAGGAGCCGAGCCGCTCGGATTGAGTGAGTTGAAGTTGGTCGGAGTGGTTTTCAGTTCAAAGGCGGCGCTGATTGACAGATAGAGAGGGATGGAAATAGAGAGAGTCTGGATTCAGGATTATTGACAGGGAGAAACACACAAGAAACTAATGAGATTCAAACAGGGAGGGACTTGAAGTGACGTTTTCATAAATAGGAGGAAGAAGAAAAAAAAGGAGAGAGGGGGGGAGAGAGAGAGAGTGAGTGTGTGAGTGTGTGTGTGTGTGTGTGTGTGTGAGAGAGAGAGAGAGGGAGAGGGAGGCTGGAGGAAGCCGGCGGACGACTGCAGTGAAACGCATGTGAGGAGGAAAAAGGCAGTTTGGGAGCAGGACAGTGATGGTGAAATAGGAGGAAGATAGGAGTTGCTTGTAAATGTGGATTAAACGCACATATGGGCGGTCTCCCGGTGGAGGGAGCAGAAAAAAAGAAAAAAGAAAAGAGGGTACTTCCTCAGGCTGTTTGCAACCAGTTTGACTCCACCACTCCCGACCAGTCTGTCGCACTGGAGTCAAATTAAGTTACAGCTTAAATTAAAAAACAAACATTTCTTTGCAGTTTATCACATTGAGTCTCTACTTTATGTTTTCTTTATAAAATAGAGGCCTATCAAAGCAGAATACAAGCTGTTACTCCAAGCTTGTTTTCCTATTATATATGCTTTGTCAGTGCCTTAGATCTATTTTTCATTATATTAGATAATGTTTCCTCAGATCTATTTTTTGGGATGGAGGGTGTTATTGCATCCTGCTTTCTTGACAGGTGTGATGTCCTCTGGGACTAACCTGAATCCCTCACTGGCAGCACAGACTGGGCTGGTTTTTTTATTTTTTATTTTCACCCTCAGCAGCCAGACTGGACACAAATAACTGATGCTCCAATTCTGTGTCTTATTCTTCCACAAATACAGCCTAAAAAAGGCACATCTAAGACTATGCCTACTGAAGGGGATTGCAGTTAATTAAAAATATAAGAAGATATAATTTGACAACATGAAATGATAAGGTAGTATATGTCTCCAAAACCATATTTAAATGTTGTGACCTGCTTTTGTTCATTTCACATGCACTAAGTTATTCTATGGAAATTATCTTTTTATTTAATGTGTATCTAATATTTAAGAAAAAAATGTAATAACAAAGAAAAACCAGCTAAAATGCAAATGATATATTCTGGGTAAAAACAGATAAACACGTAATAACATTTTTTAAAAAACCTTTCCGTTCCATTTAATAATGTATATAAAAGCAATAGGACATGGGGGGAAAAACCTAATGCCTGCTCCTGCTGAACAAGGGGATTGTGCACGAGTGTGTGTTTCTGTGTGTATGTCGGTGATGAGCTCAGCACCGGTGATTCACTAACCTTATCTCATCAGCTCAGGAAATGCAGTTTCTATTATAGCCGATATTTGATGGAGCAATCACAAAATCAACAATGAATTTCAAATGCAACTGCGAGAAGCAGAGCTGATACATACATCCAGGTGACACTTACACCGTATTGCAACACGGCTGCGCAAATAAATCACTATAAGATCAAAACAAGACATAGAATTGCTGATTAAAAAAATATTGTTTCATGTCATCGTGCTGTTAGACGCATGAAAACAAATGTTATGACAGTAATTCCTCTGTATGTGCTCTCAGCAGTGTTGTCAAACAGCAGCGAGGAGGAATCCTGTGTACAGTGTAGCACTAAAGTGTTGTGGATGTGCCTACCAACGCACCTCGACCATGAAGCAAGCACCTTGGAAGCAGACTGCTCCGCTCAGCGATCGCTGCTGTGCTTTATACTGGGAGAGGTGAGAACAGTGGTAGCTGGCTGCAGCCCAGCCAGCAGTGTTAGGGAGCAGGGAGCAAGGGGAAGGGATAGCCGTCTCTGGTTCTCATCCAGTGTGTCTGTGTTTAGGCAGCCGGTGGAAGAGGAGGCACCCCGCCGCTCAGGGCCCTCCAAACCTGAGCCCACACAGACCAGACCAAAGCAGAGGAGCTCCAGGCTGGCCTCTCCCCGGATTGCCTCAGCAGGCACCTGAGAGTTTACTGGGGGGCTGGCAGCGTGTTATCATGCCTGCCGTGGGGACACCTGCCTCTGATGCCGCCCCGGTGATTCTAATCTACAGGACCCTTTAATAAGATGATGATAGGCTGCATTTGCCACTGCTGCTCTGAACGATGGAGCACGGAGCACGCTCGGCTTTTGTGTTGGCGTTATTCATTTTGTTATGGGCTTCGCGTGCTCACCTCTGCTCCGTGTGCATGCTGTGGTTTTGGTACAACTGGGGATTGTCTCATCCATGCACTTCCACGTCTCGGAGTGTGGAGGAAGTCAGAGGCATCTCCACCGTCTGATCACAAGACTCCAGCTCTCTATAGTGTAGTCTTCACCTGCAGCCCTGATGATGAATCCATACACTGATTCTGACCTCGGCGTGTTGGAATTGTTCACCATTGGATTTGAAGTCAGCAATAATCAGGGACGGATTTAATTATTATTCTGTCTCTGTGGCAAATGCAAATTTAAGCTATAGTAATAAAGACTCAACACAAGCACTTATACATGTTGCTTTCATTTTTTTACATCTCATTTTGTTACCTTACTGACAGCTCTGTTGGAATTATTATTGTACTCTCTATGTTTCTGGGAGCTTGGAAAATAAACACTGTAAGTGCTCAACACAGTTTTTTTGTGCCTTTTATATCTATATATATATGATGTTTGCTTTATTCTAACTTGTCCATGCAACTTATATTATATAGGGCATAAACAAAACATTGAAATTATTAAATTTATTCTAAAATTTATTCTAAAATGCATTTGTTTTTGACTTGAAATATAACAATCGATACAATACACACAAGATGTACCAATAGTTTTGCCTGAATGTTGCATATTCTTATATTTTTAGGATTGCACTCCTACAGGTAGCCAGGAAGCATTTAACATAATACACATTTCTGCTTTAATCATTTTGGGATTTCAAAGGATTCTTGGGACATGATTTATTTTAATGTTGAATAATTAAATAGTCAATCCATAGTCAGTAAGCAGTGTTTAACACCGTGAATCTCTTAAGTCCTCTAAATCCCACTGCACATATGTTTATGTTTGTTGATCCTGTGCTTTAAAAAGGAATAAATAAAGAAAAGATAAAGAAGCTGTCAAATTAAATTAATGTATACTGTATGTGCTACCTAATTTACACAGTCTACATGGACAAGTATATATATATATATATATATATAATATTTTACAGATCAATTTATTGATTCTTTGTCATGAAATTATGCTTTTGGAAAGTACAACTTTCACTAAATGTTTTGTAATTTTAGTTTAACAGCGTTTACTCTTCTTTTACATCTGTGGCTAAATCAATGTCTGGGAGGGAAAAAGAAGAAAGAAATGCCTGGTCAACTAAATTCAACATAAGTACTCAAAGAAACAGATTTGAAAAATCCTCACAGAGAACATTAAACTACTTTGAGAAATCACATACTTTCCTGTGAACACCCTCATTGTTTCATCTCGAGCAGGGAAGGTAGCAGCCGCACACAGTGTGCATCCTCTGTGTTTGCTAACAGCTAATTACCCATCATGCATCCAATGTTGCCAACCACACCAGCTAAAAGGTCTCTCAATGCTGATTAACATATTACTGCTGGACATTTTCGCTTTTTTCCCTCACAGAAATATGCTTGTTTTATGGCGACTGTGGTTTGATTTATTCCAGTAATGAAGTTTGTTCACTTGATAATAAGTGAAACTTAACATTTAACTTTCGTTGCATTTGTCAAGTGCAAATTTCTTCTATTGTTGGGAGAGATGCTGTTAAGTATTTTGGCATTTTATTGTCAGCACAGCTCATATAAATTCTATCAGCAGGATAATACTGTAGTTAGCCATAATTACATGTATACTAATGGTCCTCATCATTTTCTGGAACGGCCAGGGAGGAGAAATAGACTTCTGATTTACCTGGTTATGAAAAGACTGTTCATACTGTATATTAGTCATATATTAATATAATATTCATTAGAGTAAAAGCAAATCCGACAACAAATATCTAGATTGTGCTTGCGTTTATGCGTAAATGGTTGGTTGTTGGTTGTGTGCATACCTATTACTGTGCTTGTTAAATTCAGCACTTCACTGTTCCTTTTGCTGAATATTTCTTTGTGTACTTATTTTATTACTCTGAGAAATGTGTGTATTGTATTTGTATTCTTTACATCAAAAAGATGCGGAAAGAGTTGCCTGCTTGGAAAATTAATCATTATTGATGTACTGCACAGTAGCTTATATATTTCTCTCTCTCTAAGTGTCTTTTATTGTATTTGTAGAAAAGGAGCTTCTGTGTTCCCTTGCCCCTCAGCGCTCCAATCATTTGACACAATAGGACAATACATTTGATGAATACAAATAACAGCTTTATATGCAGGAATCATGCTCTTAAGTCCTTGAATCTAAAAAGCAAAATGGTCAGAGTGTTATGTTGACCAAAACCTAGGTTAGGGTTGATGGTAATATCCTTTTCACAGACAGAAACTGTTGTAATTGTTATCGGTTAAGTCTGTACATGTCAATGAATATACTGTGCTTTCTGAGAGTGAACAACGTCTGTGGCATTTTTGCAAAAGCACATTCGTGTTGAAACACTTTTTTTTATAAATGAATTTCCCGTCGGTTTACAATCCACAACACAAATCACAATGAAGACCGCGGAGGAAGAGAATAACAGTGTAATGAAGAGTGAGTCACATTGGCCTGTGACTCTGCACTCATCTAAAATCAATATCACCCTCCAGAGACGTCTCAACTAATATAACAAACAGCTCAACATGCATTTCATTAGGTTAAAAGTTTATGAATCAATAACCCAAATCTCAGGATGGAGAGCCTCATTTTTTTCTTCCCCCTGTAAAAATCCCAGGAGTGGGATCAGGAGTGTTCTTGTGAACAGCCTGGACACTCATGATTTATGCAGGCACACTGCTTTTCATATCACTGTAGGTATTGGACTCAAGCGGGAGCTGAGTGTCTCCAGAACTCATCCCATGCACAGCATCGTGGGAACCATATTAAACCGGCTATGGGAGCTGTCTCTCCCGTCGCCTCCAAAACAAACAGCCAAGCGCTTTTCAGAAATGGACGCGATAGTCATTAATCAAGGACCGAGGCAGGTCCTGAACTCTCTAAACATGGAATCCACCGGAGAGACGAGTCAACCTGCAGTACGAACGGCACAGACACCGCTCACCTGTCCGTCACGGCAGCATCTCGCAGGGAGAGGATAGCCGAGCCTCTGCTGGCTGGTAAATGTTACTTAAAGGTCAATGGTATACTCGGCCAGTGGGTTAATGGCTTGAGTCATATTTTCACACTTGCTTTACAGGCACGTAGCCAAAAGGGTGTTTATACGCTGATTTGTGTCTTGATTGGAAGAGAAAATGGTTTGTGTTTGCCACTGGACCTTCTGGGGAATCATACGGAGCGCACAGTTATCCACCTGCATGGCCCCATGGTGTTGATTTTATCACACAGAAATTCACAGACAGACTGTATAATGAAACCGGAAACATAATCATGGATGGGTAAACCCTCACAGGGGTTCATCTTAAGAATGCGTCCCCTTGTGAAGAGTTGGACTGTTGGACATAAGCTCTTCACTCTGTGTTTCCAGTCTTGATTGCTGGATCCTGGTCATTTTTACGTGTTTCGTTTGTCCGCTTGTGAGCCACTAATGACAAAAGTCTGACACCAAATTTAATCTCTTGACCTCTGTGTTTTTAAACCTTTGACTGCCAAAACAAAAAGCCAAAAGCAGATGCACGGGACAAATGCAGAGAAAGTGGCTTCCTGTTGACCCCTGCTTTGTGATTGAGGAGCAAATTGGAACACTCCCTTTCTCTGAGGGTCTTGTATCCAGGACCCTCCACATCTCCGGGCTTTTAATGGGGCGAAGCCCGTTGTGATTGTTGGTTAAGAGATGGGGAGCATCTTATAGAAGGCACTTTCTCAAACAAGAAGCAGCAGGCCTTTTTGTGAGAGACGTAAAAGCAGGAACAGTGTCATCTTCATGTTCCTGGCTAATTAAAATCACAGTGAGGGCAAGTTGACCTTTCGGAGCCTGAATGAAGGGTCATTATGTGCAAGATGGAGGCAGGTTGTCTTTGTGCGACTGTGTGTGAGTTTGTTGGCTGTTGTGTGTCTAAGTTTGGCATGTGCATTCATTTCAAGCTTTATGGAGGGTTAAATATATGCATTGACTTTCCTCCATTTTTTTACAATCAATGAAATCTTATGATATTGATATAAAAGACAATACATTGTGCAGCTCTTACTCCTTGAATTCCAGTTATTCAAGAAACTTTAAATAAATGAAGGACAACGGTTTTGCACACATTATCGTGTGTCATCTTTACAGAAAATCTAATCAAACCGTGGAGAGGAATTTCAGGAATAAACATAAAGTAACCTTATTCTCATTTGAAAGTTTCACTGCTGCTCATTTGCTGAGTTATAAAGTAACGGCTATTTTTCTTTCAATGCTATAAATGATTGGAAAAGCAGAGAAACAATTGCATCTTTAACGCTCTATATGCACAGTTATTAACGAGCAACACGATGGAGACGTGACCTTGAGGCATATGAGTCGCCTCTCAGTACAAACCAGAGCGCTGTCGTGTTCAATTGACTATGTTTTCATTAACAGAATGGAAGACGAGGCCATTAATGAGACAACAGTGTACGTTCTTTGTTCAATATGAGTCAAAAGAAATCTAAACACCATCCAAGGTTAAGTTGTGAGCAGGTTATAGTTGATGCAAAGGCTCAAATCTCTTTAGTCACATATTTCTGCCACTCTCTCCTAACAAAGAGAAAACTGCACATAGACCTGAACAAAAACTAATTCATCCGACTGTGAACTACAATCTGTATACATTCAGCATGAGCTTTATATCAGCTGTTGTTTAATCCAGTATGATTATATAGGCTTTTCTTATTCATCAACATGTGTATTACATACCATCATAGCTCTACACAGCCCACACTTTAGATGTTTATACTATGCACACTACAGGATCACATGTATATATGCCTCAAACTTAAACGTTGTTGGGTACATCTGGGTCTGTCTAAGGATAAAAGGTTTTAAACTCATCGTAGCATTAGTGAATGATCCAAGCTTGACAATTGTGGAAAAGAGAGTATTCAGATAAAAGTATTGTATTCAAAATCTCACTTAACTATAAGGAATCTAAGTTGTTTCTTTACAGCTCAACAGCAATCAATGAATCAAATGGTCTGGCAAAAAAAATATCTGGTTCGTGGCTGTTGCAGAACTGTAATAAGCCCTTCCAGTCAATTCATTTTTTACGTTCATGATGATCACTTTGAGGAAGTGGCTTATGCATAAAGTCTGAAGGTGTGGCCAACTTTGCGACTTTCTCGCAAGATTCAGGTACCTTAGGGGGGTTAGATTACCATCTGTGTGTGGAGTATCAAGCAGCATGCGGAAATGCTTTAAAAAAAGTAGATTGTTGAACATAAAAAATAAAAAAACAACAACAATAGCAAGCAACATAAATCAATTTTGAACAACTCACATTCTACAGCATAATGAGAAATATGTGGGTAACTAGCCTTGACCCGGCAAACAACTGGATTAAAAAAAAATCCCCAACCTATTGTAAAGTTAAGGACATAATCATTCAACAGTTTTTTTAGGTAAAAAAGTAATAACGCAGACGTGAGAAGCAACAGCAACAACTACAGTGGTGTAATTCCTCTCTTTTTGTTGTCAATATGACACACACTGTACGCTCAAAGCTGCTCTGAGAGCTCTGTTGTGTGCATGTTTGACTCTGATGGAGGGATGTGAGTGTATGAAGTTTAAGGGCATAGTTGGTTCAGATATTGATTTACCTCTCAGGTATTCCTTTTTTTTGCAAAATTGATCCCAAAATCGTTCATTATCATACAGATAGTTCTGTGTTAGGCAGATCAGATACAGCGTGAACACACACACACACACACACACACACACACACACACACACACACACACACACACACACACACAGTTAAGGCCCCAAAGCCTCATGCTTCCTCCTCAACAAGAGTTTTTTGGGCTGCAGCCCTCTTGGTCTTCTTCAAGGATCCTAATTGAGAAATTAATGCAGAAAAATCAATTGGCCTCAAGTTTTGTGTCCAATAGACTCCTGAAGGCTTCAAGTGAGCAGCAATCAATGTTTTCCACATGGGTGGCTCCAAAGCTCCCTCACTCTTTTGTTTATGTGCTCATAGCTGGAGGATTTTGATATGTGAATTTCATTGAAATAAATACTAATGAATTTTCCACCTTTCCCTATCCCCTGTGATGCACTATGTATATAGCCGGGCATGAAATGATCTCTTTGGTCAGCACTTAAGTATCACTTAACATAAACAAGCTTCTTAAGAATCAGGATATATTGTGCAGAAATTGTGCCCTTATCGGCAACTCTTTTTGAGCCTGCCTTATTTACACTTCAAAATGAGGATCTTTTAACATTCTGTGATCATCCGCGGCATTGTTGAAGCGGCGCGTTTTGAGCATCCCTCTTGCCTAGAGGACATCAGCTCATTTAGGGCCATTTTAAAGCGCTGCACATCATCATCAGGTCAATGAAAAAGCAACCTTGAATTCCCTTTGACACAACTGTCTTTTTCCAGCATCGAGTGTGCATCACTTTGTTGTACGACTCAAGGCAAAAAGGCAAAACGTGAAAAGATGAGAGGTAAAAATCTTTAATTATTGCAACAATTTCACCTCAAACACAACTGGCTTTTTCCTGCTCTTTCTCTCTTTTATGGTCAAAATCTCAACAAGAAGAAAACGGACATTTGCTCGTGGTTGTTGCACAGGGGAAAACGAGTGCCATGTTCTTCTTTGTGCTCGTTAACCACCTTCCAAATTCATCATAAGCCCCGAGATCAGATCACAGTAATATTTGATCAATATTAATAAGGATAGGCAAACTCCTCCAGTAATTACCACAGTCTCTGGGCTTTGATTTCGACCATTACTAACGCCTCTGCATCTTTAGATTAAAAAAAGCGACCCCCTTTTATTTCATAACATTAAATCCCGACATGCATCTTCTAAAAGCTCTAATAAGACAAAGATAAGATTTGCATCCCCATACAAGTGTCTTTTTCAATTGATTATGAAGCCGCCATTGATGTGCGAGAAATTGATGTTTTCCTCTGTTCTTAAGGGCGGCTAATAGAAGGGGCGGGCTTCGAGGAGGAGACTTTGCTACTTTGATCTTCAATCAGTAAAAAATTCCACTTCTTCTTTGTCAGTCTATATTTGGTAAATAACAGTGACAATCTGCAGGGCCTAGAAATGGAGAGAAGGAGAGATGGAGAGGAAGAGAGATGTGTTGAAGAGATAAGAGGGGTTGGTAAGTGGGAGAAAGAGGTAGGACAGTGGGAGAAAAAGGGCATAAAAAAGGAAAACGGTCGCTTGTTAAATTTAGTGTGTTAAACAGTGAGATAAGACTTCATCAAGACAACATCGCTCCCCTCAAAAATCACCACAAGGTATCGTTGCGACACAGTCCCAAGACACCAAAATAGATGAAGCCGTCTGGTGCTCTCACCTCACACAGTGGAGGACGGGAACTATTTCTTGCCTTGTTTATTTTGGGCAAATCTGCCCCCCTCCCCGCCACGGTTCTGTGAGTGACGTTACATTATGACACACACACAGTAGGCTTCTAATTAGTCCCTATGAAAAACAACAGGTGGATGTGAGAAAAGTAATAAATCGTTCAGCCAATATGGTTGCCAACAGGACAGTTTCTCTTTTTTTGAATGCGTCTGCAGAGAGTAATTGTTGCTGGACAGATGCACAAGATGTTGTGTGCGCCCCACGCATTTTTTTTTTTTTTGCAGCACTTCATTTCTGTCGGGCATTTTGTAGTCAAACTCTCAGTGATGTCGCTCGTGGCTAAGTATGCGTACCCTGGGCATGAGAAAATAGGGATACAAAAACATGCCACCTTTAAATTACACAAGCAGAAGAAATGAGAACATGGTGGACGACATTGTAAAAAATACTCTTATTGGCTTTCGTGCCAAGAGTTAGATGAGAAGATTGATGTGAAGATAATCTGCCTCCCTCCAAAGCAACTCTGTCTCCGGGAAGAAATATGTTCCCATACAAATAAAAAGCATTCACAAGTACTTTTCGGGTCAAATGTATTTCCTACGAGACTACAGTCGCAGTTTTAAACACATGCTTACTTTTATAAATGGCAACAAAACTACTAGGTTAGGTTTAGTAGCGGATTATGGTTTGACTTAAAATAAGTGTATAATATGTTTGTTACGTAGCCTGATGATAAATGTCACATTAAAATAAGTCAAGGTTGAATTTCAGCTTAACATGGTACACAAATAGGTCTCTTGGGTGAAGGTCCTGTGTTTGTTTGACCCATCCATCAACCCTGACCTTTGTGATAGGCCTGGGAGGAAATATGTTTCCCGCAAAACGTAGTTGACAATGCAGCTTTATATTTACGTCCATGAACTCAAATATGAAAAGGAGAATTTGTGGTTTGGGTTAAATGCACTATGTCTTGGCCAGGCTCAGTTACTTTTGTACTATTAAACAAAAGAGAGATACAGTGTTGATTAGTGAGTCTTAGAGTTCCTGGTCGGGAGGAGGGGGGGAGGGTTGGTTTGAACCTTTTTACAAAGTCAGGCTACTTGTTTGTTTCCATTTGCTTACAGTCTTTTATGCTAAATTGAGCTAACCGCCTGCTGGCTTAACCGTGCAAACGTGAGAGCGGTATTGATCATCTCATCTACCTCTCGGCAAGAAAGCTTCATCATTCCTCTAAGCTATTAAATACCGTAAAAAAGAAAACGAAAAGAAATAACCCAACTCATATGATCCACTCCAGAGTGTCCAGTTTATAAGTTTAATTTGTGATTTCTCAAAAACAGCACCTAAATAAAACAGTGCATTTTAAATATTGCATGTATCCAATAAACATTAGAGATGCTATGCATACCAAGAACAAAATAAGCTTTCAACATGTTGTTTGTTCTACCATAGATTCATTTCTTTGTTGTGTTTGCAGATAGAAGTTGGAAAACTGGTCGTCAACTCGATCTATCAACAGGTGAAGTTGACAATATATATATGTGTATATATATATATATATATTGTATATATATAAGTTAGATATAAATTAGAAATGAGAGAAGGCAGAATAACAAAGGCTTGAATCGAACACTGATATTTAAAAAAGCCCAGAGTGTAGTTGAAAGGGACACGAGACAGGAGGCGGGAGCTGCGATGGTGAGCTGGATAGACGGAGCTGGAGATGAAGCCAGAGACAGAGGGAGCTCAGTGGGAGGCTGTGGAGAAGCTGGGGGCAGGCTCCAGGCAGCGGAGAGGGCAGGGAAGGATTCATCATCCAGGATCAACAACAGCACACTCGATAAACCCCCACGGACGCCAGGGAGAAAACCTAATATGCCTTCAACACATGCAAGTACTCATTTACAAATGTTTACAACCTTTAAGGAACAAAAAGAAGGTGATTTGATGCCGTTCGATAACAACCCAGCAACAGCCAAACAGCAAACTGGGGTTAGACCTGAGACAGAGGGCAAATACAGCAGACAGTTATTATTTTTTCCACCTAAACAATTGTCAAACAGTGGAGGGAATGAGAACAATCAACACAGTATAACGAAGCGCAGAACAGTCGGATTCACACTTTCTTTAAAAGTAACATGAAAGCACTGAAGTTACAAAGTCAGTGTCACAAATGACACAACCTTTTGAAGAGTATAACGTTTTGGAGATATCCAGACCAATAACACTTGACGGAAAAAGACCAGACGCTTGAAGGATGTCAGGTTAAAGAGTGACTTATTTTCTTTTTGCCATTATACTAATATTCTATCCTAACTTAACATCATATTCATACAGCAGCTCTTGATGAAGTGAATTAGACTTCAAAAGACTTAAAAGGACTCTGAGATGTAATGAATATTCCTGTTTGTAATGACTTTGTATTCATTAGAATAATTTTACAATGGTTCATATAGTTAGTGTACAGTTGCATGTGTGATTCACAGATAATGAGAGTGCATGACCTCACCACAATGTAATTGTAGAGTGATATTGATTTTCAAATGTCTAAGTGATTCATGAATATGGATTGAAAGAAAAGTCACAAAAAAAAAAAGAATCGACAAGACGCACACTACGGATAAGTCTGACTTCATTCCCTCCTCAAAGTGAGAGGATGTGAGGTCGTGAGTGTGGCGAGGCGCTGCTGCAGCTGAGAAGCTCCGGTGAGGACTGAGGGCTTCGTGTAGCGGTTACCGGCTCACTGAAGCCTCTGACCCAGCGACCACCAGCCTCTCAAAAGTAACTCAAGCCAAAAGTGAACATAAGAGGCTCTTTCTTCCAGCCTTGTTAGAGCTTGCATCCATAAAAAAAGCTCTGCTGGTTAACTCAGTCTAAAGATGGCTGAGTCCTCCAAACATCTCTGAACAAAACTATTAAAACTCTGCAGAAAAATCCACACAAGCAGTCCCTGTCCCCCCAAAAAATGTTTTATATAGAGTAATGAGGGCTTGATAAATGTGCGCTGTCGCTTACACAGTGGAAAGAATTAGATTTTAATAAGTTTCTCATTGCCTTTACTCTTAAAACAAAGCTGGAAAGTGCTCATTCTAGTTCTGTCTTCCCTGAGCAGCTTAAATTCAAATAGCAGCAAGCGGACAAAGAAGACGTATAAGAAAACTTTGACGTCTTTTTTAGGGAATGAAAATTTCAGAAGGGCTGTTGCTCTCCGATCCCTGCAGGTCCATTAGTGGCCCCGTAGCCCACCGCGACGGGAGGGAAAAACCTGTGTCAAAAAGTCTGTTTTCTAACGGAGCCTCATCTGCATATTTGAATAATACATAGTGCTTATAAGCATATTAAATGGCATGTGGCCATGCGTCATTTGAAGGCAGAGATTAGACCTTCCCAGTTAATTATAAAGATGTCAAATGTCAGCGGGTGAACCCACGCCCTGGGGTCACCCCCTTTAGTTTGGTGATTATATGCACAAACTATAGATAAAGTGTCATCATACAGGCTATTAAGGTGCTGAGGCTTAAAGAGAGGCTTCCCCTCGCCTTTATTACTATGCAGAATTTGTCAGGGGAGGAAAACGAGCACACACTCTTAATGGTTTCTCAAACAACTACTACACTCAGCCTTATACACTTTGAAACAAAGATTAATAGAGAGGCTCAACTGATGTTAACTTGCTAAATTAGCTGGCTTAGACCTTTACGTTTGTGAAATCTTTTAAGATAATGCGCCCTTGCCTGAGACAGTAGTGAGGCCGCCTGTGTGTGTGTGTAAGGCTTGTTTTGGTCATTACTGTACCATTAAGGCCCAATCAGCTCAGCAGGGGCAGCCTTGTGGAAAGCAGCGAAGGGCCTGAGAGAGCACCTTGGGTTCACCTTGACAGGACCGCCAGTCAGACGGGGCAGCCCTCTCTGTGTTCCTGTCAATCTGACTCCCCGACTGAAGTTCATTTAAAGGGAGGAGCAGCGGCTCACTAGCTCCTAACAGGTAAGAAGGGCTCATATTATCAGCCCTTAGAGAGAGCAGGGCAGAAGTCTGATGTGCTCTTTCAACTGTACTAAACTGTCTGTACTGTAGCTCGCTGACTGACTAGACACACACACACACACACACACACACACACACACACATATTCAGCAGCTCTGTCGGCTGATTGGAAAACAGAGAGAAAGAGCAGAAAGTGAAGGAGAATAGGCAGAAAGATGAGAAGAACTGATTTGCATGTGGAAATGGAGATGTAAAGAAACGAAAAGATTAAGGGTACGGGAATAAGGATGAGATTAAATCTCGGAGAGCCCGGCTGATGTGTGTGTGTGTGTGTGTGTGTGTGTGTGTGTGTGTGTGTGTGTAAAACAGAGAGGAGGAGGAAGAGGGTGAGAAAACAAGACAGAGAATGGTATATTTTCAATGGAAGGTATATTGCAATCCACTTTTCTGATTTTAGGAGTGCACCGGGGGGATAAGGAGTTTGTTTTGGTTTGGGGGAGCTGACACAACATCCACTGCTTCCACCGTCAGGCAATCCCCACCACGGACACGCACACACACACACACACACACACCCCTACATGAGGCCCCAGCCCAGCCCTTCCAGCTTCCTCAATATTTCATGGGATGAGCCCATGCTGACTAACTCAAGGCCATGCAAGCAAGGCTCCCTAACCGACCAAAGCGCTCGTAGTCTGCAGAGGTTCCTGGTTGCCAATAACCACGATCATGGAAACAACAACATTTAGCTGCAGTTCCCAGGAATCAAATAAACGAGAACATCGTGAGTCCAAGATGAAATGTAAATTATATTGGGTTTTTCCCTTTTTGAGTGCAGCTCAAAGAAGCAAAGGTAAAGGTGTTAACTGGCATCACAATGCTTTTTTTTGTCAATAAAAAAACAGATTTCTTTGCACATTTTTGAAGGTTGAACCCAAACACAATTACACGTGGGCGCATCTTTGATAGCATCCTGTGGGTCTCAAACAGGTGAAAGTTCTTGAGCTAAAACTTGTTTTTTAGATGATTGCACAAAGTTACCTCATGCAAGGTTCTTCAACTTTTTGGGGGGAGCTTTTTGTCTCCATTTTGGCCTGCTGGTACTACTTTACAATCCCAGTTTACCATCAAGAAATGTATGAAATAAAAAGCCCTAACTGGTCACATGCTCCATTGAATTATTGAACACACTCAAACAAAGGGTACTCTTACATTCCTTTGATTCTGTGTGAGTGGTTGGGTGGAGGAACGCGTTAGCACTGGACAAGAGTTTAATCCCAGCTGGAGGTCACCAAATGACATGTTTTACTTTCCTGCTGAAAGGATGATGCTGAAAATATTCTATATTTTCTGCAATTGTCAACAAATTCCATGAATAGATCCGCACTAACAACGTGTTGTCCATCCTCAACACTTCTGGCTTCCTCGGCCCGTCTGAGCAACGTTGGTTCCTATTGAAGACTTTACGGTTTAAAAAGATATACTTTCATTAAAAAAAGAAAAAGAAAAGGATAAATAATTTCCCTAAACGGCAGCTTTTTTTTGTTACTTTCAGTCGTTTTTTGGCGACCAAGTATATAAGCAGAAGCAGAATTGGCTCAACATAAACTACATGTTTGTTGTGGAAGTGCAGCAGTGTGGCTGAATGGTGAATTTGTATTTGTTTTGGGGACAGTTTGGAGCTCCATGGCAACATGAGGCTTTAACTGCACAGAGTTCATGTTAACAGGGTGAAGTCATTGTTGGTTTTAGGTTTTTCCATGAGACTTGTTGACAATGTTATAGCCAGGCTTATTGTTTAAAAGCAATTTGGAGAAAGTGCAACATTAAGTGTTGGGGGGATACATATTGAGAGATGACCTCTGAGCCCCAGTGGGTCACCTTCCAGCTGGTGAGGAAGGTGACATACAGCGGCAGTTTATCCCCTCAATGAAACAGTAGAAGACATGAGGATAAAGATCATTGTGTTGTTTGTAGATTTTAATGACAAACCTGAAACTGTACACAGTTTTGGCCTGATCTTTGTTTTCGAGTCTATTCAGAGTGAATATCGAACCATCAAACACTTCAATTTTCGCCACTCTGCCTTGTTTTGTCTAGATTTTCTTCAAGCTGAGTGTCATTGGAGAGTAAACTATGTGTATGCTTTCAGTCCTTTGTATTTTTCCCCCTCCGCCTCCCTTTTCTCTCTCGCCGGATGCGTGCGAGAGAGCCAATGCGCGCTTGTGTGTGTGTTTGCAAACGAACGTGTGCAGGCTTTGTTTTTCTTTTGAACATCCCTTTGATGTTGCTGTTTATTTATTTATTTCTCTTCCTGCGAAGGCCCTTTCTCTGCGGTTAGGGCTACAGCGGATTGGGCGCGCGTTGCTCTGAGTGCCATCCATCAGCGAGGAGCCTCTCTGACGGATGAACCAGTGACCTCAGCTGCCTATAGCACATCAGCTTGAAGCTGGAGCCGCACTGGGGGATTTTTGTTTTTAAGGAGAGGTAGTGTAACCAGGAGGGCCTCTGCTTCATCACCAACCTGTCTGGCTGAGTATCAGTGTGCGTCACATGTAAAACAACTATTTCATCTCTAGCCAGGAGGTATTACTTTACTTTGGTTTCCCAATAATAAAGGAGCTCTTGTAGTTGTGGGTGTACTATTTTTGGCTGATACCTGTGTCTTCTCTGCTGAATGGGTTTTAATATGGTGGTGGTATGAAGGCCAGTCCAATGAACATTCGTAATCATTCTCAAAGCCAAATGGAAAACACTGGGACTGACCTTACCGCCTCATCATAAAGGTCCCCCATTCCTGCAGACTTAGAGCAGTAGGGACATCTTAGACATGAGGAAAGTGTCTTCTTCTTTTCTTCTCTATGAATGGTGCTGAATCTGTCCATGGTGCTGAAATGACCCGGCCAGCGTCAAATGCGGCTGCATGTTGCAGATGGATAGGCAGCTGACTGGGACATAATTAAATACTCTATACAGATTTACTTGGATATTGTGTTGCCCTTTATGCATCTATTGGCACATTACACAGGTTTTTTTATTTTTATTTAAGGAATTTTAACTATTGGATATAAATAAGTCTGATCTGCCAAGCCATTAAGATGAATCATGGCGTATCCCACAATTGAGTAAGTTCAATGCATTTAAAGTTTAGTTGGCACAAGCAACATAATGATGAGCATAATGCAGTAAGTCAAAGCTAATTAAAGTACATAAATGAAAGGCTTACCAATTGCAAAAAGTAGTTGGATGGCTTGACAGATACAATTCCCTTACTACTACATCTACGCTTTGAAGCAGCATTCTCATTCCCAACTCTCCAAATAACGGCATTTAGTCAGTGGCCCTACGCTTCAGACTATAACGCTCTAGGTGTCCCACTAGTGTAATCTTTGGACGTGTCAGTTTTTGCTTGATACACGTCTTACAGTTTCTTTTCATAATACATCTATGTAGGATTAGTTCATTTTTAAGTTTACAGATGCAACACAACTACTTAGTTAGGGTCAGGCAACAAAAGTACTTGGTTAGGTTTAGAAAAAGGTGTTGGTTCGCGTTAACATAAGTATGTTTGTTGTGTAAAACAAGTATACTTGTTACGTTACTGACAATAGTTAAAGATCAAAGCATGAAATGTCCCATACAGTGAGAATAGGTGATTTAAGGACTTATATAAAATACGTAGAAATAAAAAAACTAAAGAATTGTCCATCTCAGACTTAACTTGACCACCTCTCTTCTCCAAGTTCACATCCTTCCATCCCTCTATGTTGATTTCTTGTCCTTCGAAGCAAATCTCCCAGACCATGGCTTCCAGGTTCATGTTCAGCTTGTCTTTGACCACGTGTCTGGCATTGCTTGGATGGTGTCTTCTCTGGTGGATAGCCATCATCCATCAGTCCGTATGTCTTAACCTGTGGAGTTAAAGCTCTGACAGACACCCACCGAGACATTCTGACAGCTGAAATAAACCTGGGCCCTTGTGTACTTTTGTCTCTGCTTACTCCCAGTCGTCCATGTCCACTGACGTGCATTACTCATTATTTAAGAACACTCTATGCATAGACTTCCATTTGGCTTTACATGTATTTGTTAGCTTATTCATTATGCTGCTATCTTAAAAAGAAGAGTATTTAAAAAATATTTTAAAACAAACTATTGAATCAGTACAATGCTCCTGTGGACCTTTCACAGGCACAGCTCCAGCTACTCTGCCCTGGAATTAAAAGCCAGTCAGTGTGATACTCAACAGGTAAGCTACATATATATATATCAAACTACTTATCGTTAGATCTCTGAAACCTGAACTCACATTCCTGTGTAGCCATTTGTATGCCTTCTAAGCTTTCCCTTCTTTAAATTCCAGTGGCCCCTCATTCCTAGCAGACAGACAGACCTGCAGCATGATGCTGTGTCTCCTTCAGGTGCCGTTAGAATAAAACCTCACGTTCACAGAGGTTTTGGTAAACAGGTGAAAGTTTTCTTTGATACCCAAGTCAGTTACTTTGATACATTCTGAAGAAACATAGACGTAACGGTATTGTTTAGCGGCCCGGTTACAGCAGTTAACTTTTTTTTTCTTAAGTGAGATATATTTATATCAGTCTGGGAAGGCGTAACTGAAGAAAGATGATTGTTGTCAATCTTCTGTATCTCCAAATGGACAGAAAAATAGAGGGTTTGATCAGTTTAGTTGTGTTTATCTGAAACAACCACACGTTCTACCTTTATCTCTATAAAGACACCTAACTATGGTCTGAGTAAGATAAATGCTCATTCACATTCGTTTCAGCTACAATGACCAAGACTTCCCTGCTTTGCTGTATTGTTTTTTTGTACCAAATCAGACGCGACAGAACCAAGGTGATTGCATTATTTGGTTGCCAAAGACAAAGCACAAAGTCCTGAGAACCTAACTGCTGGGTGGTGGGCAGAATCTGCCTGCCGAAGGTATCTGGACATTTCTCTCTCTCTCTCTCTCTGTCTCTGGAGGGGACTGTGTGAATTCAGCATTTTGATCGCAGAGTGTAATCGAGCGTCTCCTTGTCTGGAGAACCGCTGAGGGATTGAAGCGCGATCAATCACCCCTCTCTGGACTGTCCGGCCGTTTTACATGTGGCTGAGTCCAGGCTGCTCGCTGGTGGGAACGATAAAGAAAGAAGGCGTGAAAAGTTTTCAGAACACTCGTGACATGTTTGTGTACGAGCCAAGTTGATGGTTTTCTGATCACACCAATGTAGCATGACGCTCACTTTCACCGAGAGGAATATTCTAAGTGTGTACCTTCAATAAAAGAAAACAACACAAGTCTTGCATGGGTTTGAGGAACTGGTTGCTTTGGATTTGTACCAGCAGTTTATGCAAGAAATATTGTTGTTCACTCTATGGAAAAAATGCATGAATCTGAAGCAGAATTGTCCCATTAATGGTCCTTAGTTGGGCCAACCTTTGTGGTTTAACAAGCCAACAGAATAATTAATATGTTTTGACCCCCTCCTACGTTGGTCAAAGAAAGGCCTATAGGCCAAAAGTGTGTTTGGCCTGTTTAGCATAAAATGAGCGCATTAATACCTTGGGACTCAATTATTTTGCAAACAGTTTGGATGGCAAAACAGGTTACGAGAAACTGACGACTTTAAAGACCCCGAGCCAGAGACAATGCTGGCATTGCACTAATTATGGAAAGTAAGACTGTACTTGAAATTATGTTTCTTTCAAAAACATCTTTCCGATATAAAACACACAATTATGATTTATGGATCACATTTTTTTGTGCCTTGATATTTCTTATGTTATCAAAATAATATAAAACTGAAGAAATTCAAGCTGCCACTGGATTTGGTGTCATATTGACCTGATGTAATTCAAATGTTTAGGTACAAGTAAAATTACAGTCATCCTGCGCTATGATTTCTATGGTTTGGGTTCAATCCCGCCTCTATGTCAGCTCTTCACTCTTGGCCAGTAGATCCAGACGATTCTCTTTACCCATAATCCTCCTGCTGACTCCTTCCCCTTTCTCTCACCTGATTAGAATTTCTGCCGTGGCCTTTGGGATTGGACGATTTCAACATATTTTATTTAACTGCTTTTGTAAGCCCTAATATTCAGCAGCTGTGATCTATGGCTGAATTACAATTTTCAGGGTCAAGGAGGGACTTGGCTGTGGAAAAGGGGTGGATACAACTGCTGTGCTGGTGAGGGGTGGGAGGGGGAGTGGGTGTATATGTGTATGTGTTGGGGGGGTGATGGAAAAAGAAAAAAACAGAGAAAATGGGAAGGAAGAATTTCACGAGTTGTCTTTAAAAATGAATGAGAAAATGAGTAATCCCAAAGTCACAGCATGAAAAGAGGGAAAATCAATATGGCCTCTCAGTTCACTGGGGCCCTCGCAAGTCCTTGAGATGAACAAAAAGTTGTGCATTTTGTTGCCACATCCATATGTCTCAATAGAGAGGTGTGTGTTTTGTGTGTGTACGCCTGAGTGAGTGTGTGTGTACAGTAAGCCTTTCTGTTTAAGGAGATGTGGCATTGTGTGTGCAAGGCTGTATGTGCAGGGAAGAAGCTGCGTGGAAGGTATTTCAGGGAAAGTTTGGTTAATAATTTAGGGCTTGAGCGAATATTGTGAGTAAATGTGACTCGTGTAAAATATATCGAGATTGTTCCAAAATACCCATGAAATGAGAAACAAAGCAGGGTTCCTTCATGTACTGTGGAGGACAGTACAGTGCGTCACTATTTTCAGAGGCGGAGGGACATGTGCGGACATCATACTGGTTTTTTAATCTTAAGACTCCCGATTAAATTGTCCCCATGCACCAGTCTGGAATTGGCCCCCTCATAAGAATCCAATTCAACTTCCTGGCCTACGTGGAGAAAACGGGCCGGCGAGCTCTGGGATTGGATGCCCTCTCATGAATAATTAATTGCCACCAACCATCTGAGGCGGAGGTTTCATAGAGGGGGGGCGGGGGTAGTAGGTAACAGGCTGCTGAGGGTATCGGAGAGGGTGCCCTTTTTTTCCCCCCAGACAATGCAAACACATATTCCTGTCTCCCTCTAATCCAGACACCCTTCCATCCACATGCATGTCTAGGAGTGAACAAGTATGTGCACACCTTTTCCATCCATCCATCCATCCCCCACTCCACCACCCTTCTCCTCGGTGCTGTCATGCTAAGCGATGCCCCCACCTTCCTCCCCTCCCCAGTTGATTAGCGAGCTCTTCAGTAGCCTGTCATGGCGGATGTGCTCCATCAAAGCTGATCGACTCCTCGTTTTCCAGAAAGATGTCGCGGGTTATCAGCGCACGCTCAGATCTCTGGCTACGGGAGGAGCGTGACTGACAGGCCGTCTTTTGAAGACAGTGATTCCTCCACTGATGCCTCCCAGTTGGAAATTTAGAATCGTGTCTGCTAAGACACCATATGCAAAGTAAATTAATGTACAGGGGCGAACCCGACTAAACCCTCCTCTCTCTGAACGTCCAGGCCACTGAGTGCCTCCCAGGCAAACTTACCTCCTTTGCGCTCATCACCACTTTTCTTCTCATTTGTCTCTTACTATCATTCGTCCACTTTTAAAATGGACAGCAACACGGTAGAAACTATGCTGAGCATCAGTGATGAATTTGCTGGCTACTTTTGCTTAAGTATAGGGGGAATCCATTCAACACATGCGGCACTGGCTATCTTTAGCATCTACTTTGGTACACTGTACTCATTCACATACAGTAATAATTTAATTTAAAGGGCAAATGGCAGAGAAATAATGACAAATAAATGAATGTAAGTAAACGCTTCTGCCACTATAAAACAGCTCCATTTTCTCCAACTCCCCATTGTCATGCAAATTGGATTGCTGGTTACAACTGTATGTCTTTGTAGTGGTAAAGTGTTAATTTCAGTTCAAAGGCTGAGGCAGTATTCTACGGGGAGAGATGGATGAAGATGGAGGGGAGAGGGGAGTGCCGAGTGGTTTAGCCTGGCTCAGCCTAGCTCTGACCTGGCTCTTTGTGCTTCTATTGCCTCAATGGCAAAACAGAATTAGAGTCTTCTGTACAGGTGTGCCTTTAATATCAAAAAGAAGGCACACAGCGCTGCTATAGGTTTGAAAATGTCAGCTCCGCGGCTTTACCTCCCCACTTGTTTCTTCGTCTGTTCAATGACAGCACTCAGCGGCTAGAGGAGGGAAATGCAACTCATGACACGGCGTCTTGGTTACTGAGATTCAGAACTGCTTTAACGACAGATATTTGACAACACAGACACTGACAGACATCACAAAAAATCCATCTTTATAGTTTTACGAGCAGCTCAAGAGTTTGGAGGAAACGAGACGAACTGAAGATCCTGGTCGACAGGATAAATGAGTAATACGGGCCTTACGGATGGACACAAACAGATATTGTGCATACAGACAGTCCGACGTAGCCTTTTTTTACAGCGAGCCCTCCAGCTCCATCTGAACCGCAGGGGGACACATCCTGCACGCACATGCACGCACGCATCCATGTATGTATGGCTGCTCAAATAATGGGGGGCATTGTCATTTCTTCGCGAGCACAAACACCATTAAAATGGTCGACGGCGCTGATGGGGGCGAAAGAAAAGACAGATAAAGGGCCGAGAAGAGAAAGAAAGCCATTCTGCGAGGACTGGTGCCGTGTACAAACGGAGAACATGGCTCCTCTTCTAACAGCAGCACACTAGAGCGTGTGTGTGTATTTTTTACCGAGGGGGGGTGTCCACCATACGTGCAGCAGAGCATGTGTGCTTTTCTGTGTGTGCTGAATCAAACAGTGGAAGATTCATTGTAGTTCTCAAACAGTGCCATTGTGGGGTTTTCTTGGGTGGCTGTTGTTGCAGGGCCTCCTTTAATACATGTGTGTTTGTGTTGTGGGGGGTGGCAGCATCACGGACCCTCCTGGAGACGAAGCGCCCACCCTCCCGCCGTGATCCCACCACTGAAGCCGTTTATCTTGTTTAAGGCCCGCCCCTTCACCGGGGGACGGCCAGCTGAAACGGCGCTTGTCACAATCCCTTGTCGTCTTAAATGGATGACAAACATCAGGCTTTTTGTAATGGTGGTGCATCACAGAGGTTCCTTGTTGAAGAAGAAGAAAAAAAAAACTTTTATGTTAACCTACTAGAAAGGACTTAACGGGAATGACTGTTAAGCTGTGCACCGGGGACGCTAGCGAGACCGACTGACGCAAGATGGAGTAGTAAAAGATAATAATTTCCGCTGATGAAATACCAAAACCATTGCTATGTGATCACTCGTGTTATTGAAACCGTATTAAGTGAGGCCCAGTGGAGCGAGGATGTGAATGTGATTCGAGTGGTTAATGTTTCAGCTCTCACAGGAAGGACGGCCATGCTGGAGACGTGGTTGGTGTAGAAAATGAACGGGGACACCCAACAACTCAAACCTCTCTCTGGCAAACAGGAGAAGGCAGGGAGAGCTTCAAAATCACTTTTCAGACATCAAATAATTAATTGCTTGCCCCCCACCACCGTCTCTCTCCTGGTGTCTGAATGGAAGACACAGCTCCAGTCACTTAAGGAGGGTTAACACCCGTCTAAATTAAATATTAAAAGGTGTCTGTACCTGCTGCTATTGTTGCCCCTTGGAATAAGATATAACCTATTTTTGACAAGTTTTCATCGTCAGCCCTCTGCGGTGAGACGCTTGTCGAAAACCAAATCAGCGGATGGGGGGAGTGGCAGTGGGGCGTGGGGGGCAGTGATGAATAATCTAGTTCATATTCCAACGACACTCGCCGCTCAGAGGGAGAGAAAGAAAGGGATGAAGAGAGGGAGAGATGTGCAGGTGGAGAAAGAGAAAGATGGACGGAGGAGGGGAAAGATGAAAGCTGGGGGAAAGCGAGGGATGAGTAAAGGGGAAAAAAGGAGAAAAAGAGGAGAAAAAAAGGGAGGAGTGGCAGATGATAGCCAACGTCTGCCAAGGTATCACATGACGGTGCTCCTGTTTAAATAATAAAACAGCACGGGGGCTCTAAACAAATCGTTATCTTCCCACCTCCATGCATCCCGCCTTCCGTCTACCCCTCCCTCCATTTCCCCGCTTTTAAAAACTTGTTTTAATGCCATTTCTTAATGAACATAATAGCTCGGCGCTAATAATGAAAAGAAAATAAAAACATCTAAAAACGCGCAGGGGCCCCCGAGTTGTCGCAGGCGCTCAATTATTTCCTTGTCAAGTGGGTCTGTTTTTAATGAGGCCCTGTGGGACTGACGTCTGTCAGTCAGCCCTGACTTTTTGACACCATTACAACTTCAAATAGAAGCCGCCGCCACGCTGCCTTCCACCGCTCACTCGCTAGCTACTGCTCCGCTCATCTGACAGGCTGGGAGGGAGGGAGGGAGGGAGGGGAGGACAGGGAGGAGGAGAAAAGGTGGCAGGAGAGGTAGAGAGAGGGGGGAGCAGGAGGGATGGGCAGAAAGACAGAGATAGAAAGAGAGAGGAGGAGAGGGTAGGCTGCATGTGCACAGACACACACGGTGTGCACTGGGTGAAAAAACAATCACTGAGGGTCATTACCAGATGAGGTTTGTCAAACTGCCAGGGATTTCACCCCCCTCGCCCCCTACCGCCATGCTTCCTTGTACACTTCCTTCCTTCTCCCTCCTCTTTGCTCCCTTCCGTTTTTTCATTATCCCTCCACTTTAATGATAAATCTTGGTGGGTCAGACCCACATGGGACGGTCAGAGGCGCACTATTTTGTTGGCCATTAATTTTAGGCTTTGAAGCAGACGGCGGCGCTGCGGCGAGTGAGGGCCTGTGGAATGGCGGTTGGGGGAGGTCGCCACTCTGACACCCCCGCATCTTCGAAAACGAAGACTGTGGCGCTGAAACAGAATAGCAAATGTTCTCGCTGGGAACCACCACAACGGCCACAGGAGACACATGCACACTCCAATACTTCACTCCTGTGTGTGTGTGTGTGTGTGTGTGTGCACAGCGTTACCTTCATGTGTCTCAACTTCTGAAAATTCTCCAAATATGCTCTTAAATTTAGATTTGCCGAGACCCCCTGAAGAATGGCTTTCCCCTGAAGAATTAAACAGCAGTAAACTCACGCACCCATTTTTTTTTTTTTTTTTTCAAACACCTGCAAATGTATCACATCATCAGTCAGCGTACAGGTAAACACAGAAACAAGGACTGCATCACAATCTTGACAAGGAATATATAGAACAAAAAGTGCCAGTTCTAAAACAGGTTTGATCCATTTATAAGAACAGAAGAAGAAGAAAAAAATAAACAAAAAACAACCTTTAAGACAGAAAACATTTCAGTTGGTCCTGGTGTGCAGTTTGCATTTTATAATCTAATCACTGAACACCCCAAAATCAAGAAGAAAACACGTAGTTAGTGTAAATTCTGAATGCCTTTCAACTTAATAAAATATACAGTTCTAACACGGAAACGTTAATTGTATTTATAAATAAATAGTAACAGAATCACTTGTATTGAGAGCAAAACACTATTCATGATGTAGATTGTAAGGTAAGTACATACAGTATGATGCCTAGAATTTTCCACAACGATAGATACATTAAAAGCCTTCAGGAAGGAGTTGTGAAAGTCTGTTTGAGTGATGCAGGGGAGTTGTACCAAATGTAGATATAAAGCTAGTTATTATGTGTGAGGAAAACTTTCTCTGCGTGGTATTTAGGTATCGTCTGGGCCGAGGTTGGGGTCAGTTCCCTTTTGTGTTAAAAACATATTAAAAGAGTAGATTTCATTACATTTTCCCAATCACGGAACTTTCTTGAAATGTTTATATATCCTTTCTTAAATGCGGAAATTGCAAAAGAAACGATCCTGAACTGAAGTTGAACTGACCTCAACCTTTTTATGTGCATCCTCTCTTTTCAAGGCTGCGCCACTCGTCTATTTTGGGCTCGGCTGAGCTTTTTAAAGAAGCAGTGTGTACAGCATATCTTATCTGAAGGCACTCACCTCTGTGCTTTGTCGGAGCTACGTGAAGAAGAGCTGAATCATTTAGTTACAGAAGCTCATACATATTACAGCATGTTGGTGTTAATAACAAACACAATGTGGGCCCCCCAATCCATGACTGTCAGTCATGCACATGCGAACATACATAAGTGTGCACTGTCTTTCTCCCCGTCTCCCATGCATGCACACACACACACATTCTGAATAACACTTGACCCACCTCTATCACAAGAAGAAGAAAAATCTACATATCTGAATCTGCTTTGAGTTACAAAAAACAAAACAAATCCCAGGGTCTTGTTCACCTGGGGACATTATGGGCTGCAGAAGCACGCTGAGGACGACACCATGAAATATACTAACTATCATAAAAACATCTCCCCCTATTATTGTCCCTGTAGATGCATGAGAGAGCCTGACGGAGAAAGAGAGAGAGAGAGAACAAAACAGAGGAGAAAAGAAAGAAGAAGAAAGAAAGAGAAAGTGGAAAATGAAGGCAGAGAGGGACAGAAAGAGAGAAAGAAACAGCAAACAGGAAAGGAGAAAGAGATGGAAAAAAAGCTCCCTGTCAGACATGGGAAACAGTGATTCATGGGGACCATTTGTCCTAATTACACCAGAACAACGCTTTTGTCGCTATTAATCACGCATGTGTGTGTTTGTATTTGTGTCAGGGGAGGAGCGCGCGTGTGTGTGTGTGTGCGCGAGTATATGTGTGTAGAGGGGAGATCAGTGGCCTCGCAGATTGAAATAGATGGCCAGGATGATGGTGAGAAGGATGATGGCTCCGAGGATGAAGACCAGGGCCCGATTCTGGATGATCCTGCAGAGAGACGGAGAAAGGGCGAGAGAGATCAGCCAGGGTTCACAGAGGGCCTCGTGTAAAACAGTCACATGATTATGTGCAAACTAAATGACCAGCCACCAGCTAGAGGCTTATTGTGTTTAATAGCTACCATGAGGTCTATTTATTGGTACACAATCACAGGCATGGGAGTGTAAAAACACACACACACACACACACACACAAAACTGCAGCACTTTGGCAACATGCTCGTAGTGTCTGTAAAGATGTCATACTGACGTTTGTATACACATATGAACATACAAAACACTTATAAACAAGCATGACACACGCACACACACGCATTACAACTTTATTTGCCCAATAAAGTGGGAAAAAAGTGTCTCGGGAGTCTCCTGGAGGTAATAAAATTATTGAATTACTGATGGAATTTGCCATAAAACGACTCACTCTTTTGCACATTTAAATTTTCCCACTGTGACCTAAGTAAACTTGACAAGATGGGGGCTTTGAACCAAAAACACACAAAGAAGGAGGGCGAGAGAGAGAGGGAGTGGGTGCTGGTGTGCAGAGGAGTTACAGGCCTCTCAACTCATCTCACGTGCGTGTTCCCAAAATTCTCCAGAGTTTGCATCACCGCACACGCACGAGTTTACAGACAAACACACACACACACACACACAAACTCTGAACCCTCCGCTGCTCCTGACAAATGAGAGAATTATCACATTTGCTGACATGTGGAGGAGAGGCCGAGGAGGGGGGCACTGTCCACTTCTCTAAGCAGGAGATGAATAGCCCATACTGTGGCCATTTATCACTGGGGAGGG